>NC_136414.1:32905000-33505000 GCF_051521515.1 Lactuca serriola | reverse complement strand
CAGCACTAGCAAAAGCTGGTGACTGCCCACTGACCTGGAGTGTGGATCCATTATACCCAATTTATAATTGGAAATAACACCCCATATTCTCCAGATCTTATATTCATAATATAAGGAACATATAGAAACTTGGAATCACTCTGGATCCTTTTCCAAGCCTTAGAAATGATGAAAACAAAATGACATATCAGAACAGACCCGGATCAGACCTAACAGCAAAGATGCCATTCTTTCGCATAGATAAAGCCCTTATCAGTGAGGTTGGCCTTCTTAAGAAAGTTAGCCAACTCAATTTGTGAACTTTTTGACCTGGTTTGGGGTCCGTTTGAGTTCTAGAGCTCCAGATATGATTTTTACAAAATGACTACAGATCTGATGGAAAACAAAATCGTTGCCATCCGTGATTCCTTTTTGGCTTATCCATCCTTCTCCTTTTGAAACACATTTTAAGATGTGTTCATCATCCCAATTCAGTCCCCATGATAATGGTGGTACTAAAAAGGGTTAGGGATCATTAGGATTTCATTTAGCCACAAGGATGTAATAATAATCAACATGAAAATAAACATAAGCACATAAAATCATCATTCTCCCTTTTAGGGTTTCCATGATCTTTTGCCACATGTAATCCCCTAGATCCATCATCCACCATATATGGGGTGAAGATAGGATCTTGAGATGATGTATAACATACAATTACAATAAAATAAGAAGGAGAAGAGGTGAAGATGAAATCATAAAACTAGAACAAGGTTATGAATCAAGTCGTAAGAAAGGATAAGGAGGTTCATACCAATACGAATCAAGGCTGGAAATGAACAAGAATTAAGCTCCAAACAGCCCCTTGGCTGCTCTTGATCCCAAAGAGAGAGAGAGGGACGATTTTTGAGAGAGAGGGAGGGTTTAGAGTGTTTTCCTTGTGTGTGTTCCAAATGATTCAATTTACACATTAAGTACTATTAACTAGATGGACTTTGCAAATAGGCCCATAGCCCATGGACTTCAATAAAAGGAGTTTACAAGATGATCAAAAGAGTCCAATAACATAAGAAATCAGAAATTGGTTAAATAAATTAACCCAAGGTTACAAGGATAATTAAATTAAAATAACCAAACGTACCGAGAAAACCCGGGGCGTTACATCCCCATAACCCGATCCCGACTTCGCCCCAATAAACAGGGTCCTACACCTCCTTCTATAAAACATCTCGAAAGGTGGTCGATCAAATGACACACTACTAGAAAACAATCTTTTAATGACACACAAACAATAACATACATGGGTTTAAGATACACATTTTTTGCATGTCCTAAAACAATGTCAGTTTTCTAAAATTTGAAGGATAGAGGCCTTGCATTTTTGCATACCCTAAAATTAGTGTCCAACAAAAAAATAAAAACACAGAAGACACCTATTGTGAAAAGTGTGTCGTGTAAATGTGTCGTTTTATATTTTTTTAGGAAGGTGTGTTCTCTGTTTTTTTAATAGCTGATGGGGGGAAATGAAATCCCAAAAAATTAAACACTGCGCCTGACGTGTCTCCTTCTTCTCCTTCTAAAATCCTTTACCAAAGAACCCTAATAGAATTGTGAGGCTACCAATCCTTTTGAAGAAGTCTGTCTTCCTCTACCTCTGCACTCTCTTTCCCTTCTCTTTGCAAGCCCTAAGCTATCACCACCAGTATCGAACCCCATCAGTTCTAAGAGTTTGGAGTGCATCTGATGAAATCGACATCACTGTTTTTGCGTATGATGAAGCAATACAGGGAATACTGAATCGAACTTGGGAATATATCCTCCTTCCCTCCACGTCCTATAATTGACCTTCTTCTATCGTATCCCCCTCTGTCAGTAGATCTCCTAGTTCTCTCTCTCTCTCTCTCTCCATCTCTCTCTCCTCCATTCTTCCTAAACTCTTAAAATATCAAGTCATGTGGTTCAATCTCTGCAGTCTCTTTCAACTTAAATGAACTAACAATAATTAATTTGGGCGTTATTTTTGTGTTTTCTACAAAGACAAAAATATCTTCTAAGCTGCTTATTTCATATGCTTAACGATTTTTGATGAATGGACATTCTCTAAGTTTCATATGCCCTTTCTTTGGTAAATCTTTAGCCCATATGATTGTCTTTGATAACCACGAGATTAAATGTACAATTTCATATACATGTTGATGAAATTTGGAGTTTTGATTTTTCTAATTTCTTGTTTTAGTCATATAACTTTGATGAAATTGGTTGTGGGATTTCCTGATTTTTGAATGTATATAGGTCCTTGTCGATTGAAGTCGATATTGTTGGGTTTTAGTTCAAAAATAGTTTCATAGCCTTGAAAAATATGGCACGGAAGACTTTAATTTTGAAGTGACATAAACATTTTATACCCACCAAGGATCTTCTTGCAAGTTATAGAAATATTGAAACACCAACTAAAGAAGAGGTGAAGAAATAACAACCTTTGTAGTTCTTTGGGTCCTCTTGGGAGGCTTGGAAGTTGATGAAGAATGTGGAACCTTTAAGACACCAACAATGACTCAAATTGATGTAGATGCTAATCCAAAACTCTTAAACTCTTAAGCTTTAAGTTCACAACGAATATGAACTTAAAGAGGGCTTGAAGATGCAAGTGTTATTTAGAGAGAAAGGGAAAGAGAAGAGAGGATTTGGATTTTGCATCCAAGAATGAATGAATAAATAATCCAAGTGCAAGCTCTCTCATTTATATGCATAAAGTGAAGTTATTAGGCTAAGAGGAGTGGGAGTGTTAAGAGCCTTCGCTAAACTCGCTAAGCCCAAATGTACACCACCCCTAGCACTCGCTAGGGGTTTGTAAAGGTGAGTTCGTAAAACATTTAATGAGAGGAGATAGATAGAGACTGCTTGTTTGTGATTAGTGGAAAGCGAGGAGAGAGAGAGAGAGAGAGAGAGAGAGAGAGAGAGAGAGTGCTTCTTTGCCATTGGTGGGAACTCATTTCAATGAATTTACCGTTCAAACAAAATTCATTCCCCACCCCCCTTTCTTTTTATTAAGTCTGATTTTTACCTTGCTATAATCAAAAATTCAATTTTTTACCATTCACTTTTTATAAATAAATCTGATTTTTACCATAATTTAACTTTTTCATTTATTTAAATATTAAGTGTTTGTCTACTGATGGGTTTTGAGCATTCTAAAACTTCCTAAGTGTGCATGCAACCCTAATAACCTTGAATCTATGTTTTCTCTATATACATGCAAATTTCTTTTTCAAGGTTATTTCCTAACTAGCATGGCATGGGGAATATATGAAACATAAAAACTAGTAGAAATACATACCTTGTTGTTGCTTGGATTCCTTCAAGACTTTGTGAGCCTAACACCCCAAATGTTGTGCCTCAAATGCTTCACACAACACCACAAAACTTGGAATAACTTGAGAGAATACTTCTAGCACTCAAAATCGGTTATGCCCTCTCTTATAACACTAGGTCACCATTTTGCTAGCCAAAGGGTTCCTTTTATAGTGGTGTCACAATTAGGGTTTTATTAAGAAGACACATAATTGTCATGACTCTTGATTTCTCATGACCCATGGGTTTGTAACTCCCATGGACTATCCATGGAGCTCCAAATGGTTACATCCATAACCCATAAACCATGGATCATTAATCCACCATAAAAGAATTGATGATTGTCATAATCAACCCTATCTATTTAATTAGTCTCACTTTGATCACCAAATTAATACTAGATTAATACTTGATCAATACTAATTAAATAACACTATTATTAATATATTAGAACTTATAATATATTAATAATCATAAGTGCCATATTCTCTCATTTAGTCTATCCAAGTATTGCAATGTCATGCAACCCAAATGGACCATGCCGGGTCGGATCAAGTACATACAAATAAAGTTATGGACTTAGACACTATATCCAACAGTCTCCCACTTGGATAAGTCTAATAACTATATTTGCAAATATGACTTCAAAATCCTACTAGTAATCGTAGCTCTTTCAAAGTCTCTCGGAACTGAGATGATGATGATACGCCATTTAAGATAAGTGATCATATAATCCTCTGCTCTCATGATATCAGCCGGACAAACACATGGAACATGGTCTTACTTATTGTCCAACATTTGTTTCTCGATCTCCGATTTGTTTCGACATAGAACTAAATTGAACACATCAATTTGGTTCTGTTCGGGCCTAGTACATAGGTCAAAACCAAATCATCGAGGGGCCCAGATATCGCTTCTATTTCTAGAAGGAACAGATAAACTTTGACTGATATGCTTGTACTAACTACTTGTTGAATTACTCACAAAGTCACGTTTTATAACATCGAGTTACCAATGCGTTTTCATACAATCAATGAATAACCAACTCATAGTACTAGAAAAACAGCCTTTTACGACGCTCATTGCGCGTCGTAAAAGGCTCAGACGACGCGCAAATGCGCGTCAAGGAAGGCCCTGTCATAAAGAGAGACGACGCGCATTTACGACGCTCATTTACGACGCGCAATTACGACGCGCGTTTACGACACGCAATGCGTATCAAGGAAGGCCCTGTCATAAAGGAAGACGACATGCATTTGCGTGTCATAACCTTACGACGCGCGTGTTAATGACACGCAATGCGTATCAAGAAAGCCCCTATCAAGAAAGGCCATGTCATAAATGAAGATGACACACGTTTTTGCGTATCATAATTTTAAATGTTTAAAAAAATATTATTTATAGATTTACTAATTTTCAAATTAAATAATACATTAAAAATCTCATGATACAAAATAAAATACCATAAATAACAAAGATAATTCATTTCAGTAATACGTCAAATACAAATAATTATTCCAATAGTGAGTAAATGTTATAAATAAATGAACTCATTTATATACAATTGCATTATCTAGCTAACTATGTGCCAACAACTCTCTGTGTCTTTACTTTTGCTTGAGTCTCGTTTCCTCCAAAGCTTCTAGCCATGCCAAAATATGATATCTTCAATTCATCAAGTCCTTGGCGTGAAGTCTTAGATAGAAGCTTAACTACAATCTCCAATCCTTCTAGCAGACCCTAAAGATCATTATTGGCCATGTAGCAGGATCAACCTCCAATCTCTTTCTGCCTTCTCATTACTTGCAGCATCTTTTGCCTGTTTGACGAAGGTTGTGCCTTCAGCAGCAACATCCTGCATTGCGTCAAAAAGATAAAAACAGATGACAACAAATACAAATAACTACATTCTACTTAAAAAAAATAGAATCCAACTCCTAAATCACAAACTTGTTTAAACATACTAGAGACAGGATCCAATCCATGGGGTATTTTTGGAAAATAGTCTGAACATTCTTGACAAATCATCAACTTGCAAGTAAAGGGTAGAAAGGGAAGAAACAAATGTTCACAACCAGTAAGAAACCAAGCAAGGAAATTAGGAAACAACATAGCTAAGAAGCTTTACCAGTTCAACTTGACTAGTGATGTGATTCTCAAGCTCTTCTATGACCTTACTTAGCACAAATTCTACAAGCTGCACAAGCAGAATAGTATCATAGCAAACATGAGAAATTAGTTGTTGTGGTGACACAAACTTGCGAAACACCAAATTACACTTACCATGGGAACCTCATCAGGTTTCAACCAACCTAATTAGACACTCCACCACCTTCAAATTAAAATTATCAACATTTATTTACGTTTATTCCCTTTCATTTTACAAATTGAGGAACATTTATTTATTTAAAAAATATTAAACTTACTGCTTTATATGCTCCAGAAGAGGCTATTAACCGACATCCATCAATCTCCATTGTTATCTGGAATAGATTGGAAGCAAGAAGCAAACTGAAGAGAAGGAGCTATAAACAAAAATTATGACATTTATTTAGTCTCCATTTATTTTCTAAACTTAGTAATAAATGAGAAATAAAAAGAGACAAACCTTTGTTCATCTTCACCTTTCAACTAAAACCATATACCCCAACTTAGTAATAAATGAGAAATAAAATGGAACTTTATCTGCTGTTGCTCCAAAAAGGAAAAAACTTTCCTCTCCAACTTCCTCCCTGATTTAAACATTAGCCCCATCTGATGTTCCTATAATAAGACATCCATTAAGTGCAAACTTCATATTACTTATCCCACTAGCTTCCATGCCAGTTGTACTTATACATTGCGACACCTCACTTCCTGGTATAAGTACCTCCGCCACATATACATTGTAATTAGGCACAAAAACCACATGCAATACAAAATTACAATAATAAATAAGTTATAAAACAAAAAAAAAAGATATGAAACCATTTTTACCTAGTATTCATTAACTTCAGGATCGGTGTTCACAACAACACCAACATCATCCATAAGGTTGACTATTCTTTTAGCATTTGTATATGTTGCAAATGTTTTCCCTCCAATCATGATTGTCCTTGGTGGTGTGGCTTTTCGCTCTTCAGGGCTCATTTCCTGTTTCAACATGCATTGCATTGCATTAACAGAATGTTCTAGTATCTTCTTCTATGAAGTTCTGGATTGTCATCAAATTTTTGGAGAGAAAGGATAAGATATAACGTACAATCAGCAGGAGATATGTAAATCCTCATAATAGAGGGCATTTTGGTCATTTTTACATAATAATAGAATGAAAATGAAAGCATCATACCTCCCACAGACACACAAGTAGGTCTAGGTTAGTGACCCACTTGTCTGTTTTTAACCATTTTGTTATGATCTGACTAAGTTCAGGACTACAAAATTTGAACCAACGTCTAGGAGTAATGTCGTTGGTCTTATTTTGAAACTTGTTTGGCCATATTGACACATAATCTACAAATAATTCAGCCTTTAAGATGTCACTGTGGAATTGTGCTACACCATTAACCTGCCAAAACAGAGAAAAACAAATGGGCTGAATTGATGGAGCCTAAATTATCCCTAAAAAAAGGCACAAAATATAAGATAAAATTAGTTGGTTTTTCCTATATTTATAGTATTCAAACATCTTACCGTATGCCTAGAAACCACACAGAACTTTGCCATGCGGACAACCGACTTATTATGATCTAAAATCCTCATATCAAAATTGATAGTATCCTGAAAAAAAAAAACAAAAATGAACATCAAAGAAGCAAAAAAAAGGAAGGAATTGTGCTTTCTAGTATTCTTACCCTCAAAGCAAATGCTAAAGGTGAATGTATAAATTCAACCATTCCTTTTTGAAATGTGGAGTCAATTTGGTCAAACATTGTTTTGCAGGACATCTCGTAAGCAGGAAGAACAGAAGCTTCCATTCTATCTTCAGTGCTTCCTGTAAAAAAGGGTTTAGAATTTAAAAAACAAAATTCATCATTTTATATTTTAGAAAGATCTATTATTGTTGTATCACATACCTGTAAAGCTTGTTTTCCAGATGTTTGAAATTGGACTTGAATTTGCCTTGAAACAGTTGCTTCAAGCTTAGTATTAACTATTTTTTCCAACTGATTTATAACATTATCACCTATGCCTCTATGCATGCTAATTTAGACTTTAAATTAGTTTTTTTTAATTTTAAATGAGAAATTGGATGTTAAAATCAGTTACCTGGAAAGCCTCTGAGATAGGTGTGGTGACTGCCTTTTCAATAACTGGAGTAACAGATCGCCCAACAGCAGCTCTTACTCAGCCATTTCCTTCTTCAAGATTTTCTCGTAAAATTTTTATAATCAATAGTTAAAAAAATAGAAAATATTAATTATGTTAGAAAGATTTTAAAGGATTACCTGCTCAGTGATTTCTTCAAGTTCATGTCCCAGTTTGTTCAAAGCACTGGAAAATGCATGTTGACTATCAAGATTCCCAATGGCATTAGTCAATGCTCGCCTTTGAAGAAACTCCATGGATAAATAGTATGTTTGCTTTGGATCAACTTTGTGATAATGAAGATAGGTCCCATTCCATTGCTGAAGAAGCAGTGAAGAAAAAGGAAGCATGGTTAGCCCTCAAGAACCTCAAAAACAATAGGAGAGACAGCTGCATAATACAAGTCTCTTTGTTGAGAGTTTGGACCAAATACCTATCCATATTAGTGATTGGGAACACCATCAAACACATTATTTTTATTAAAATATAATAGAGAATGAAAGACTTTTGTTCCTTGAGATACTATGAAAGGTGGTTCTTTGGATATATTTAGAAAGAACAAGAATAAATGATATTAGACAAGACAATTACCTTATCAAACACAAATGATCTATCAATCTGCTTGTTAGCTATATGTTGAACTGCACAAACTACTTTCTTGTTCTCAGTATATGTAATCACTACTGGTGTGTGTGCTTTTGTCTCATGTTTAGAAAACAATCAAGAAATTTTTGTAAAATGTTATACCTCTGATATTAGGCAAATAAGTAAGTTAGGGGTAATATGGGAACTCATCTAATTAAAGGGTATCTTATTAGTAGGAGGGGCATTTTAGGCATTTTATAGTATTTAGCTGTTTTGTCAGATAGTATAAGAAGAGGGTATTGGGCAGGGAGTGAGGTATCAATCTTTTTTTGAAATCTGGAATGTATTTCTTGGGAGAGGAGCTATCTCGAATCAGCTATCCTATCAATTGTTCTTGTAATCTTTTGGTTATATTTAAGGTTATCAATCAATATTTGAAGCTGTTGGTCGTTGTTTATGTTATTGAATCTGTTCTTGTAAGTCCAGTTCATAACATAAAAACAATCCAAATTTAGTTACATATATATGCTTTAATAAAAATTTTACAGACCTGCATCGCACAATGACTTGAACATTAACACCTTTTTCTTTATCATGTTTACCATTCATTTGTACTTCTGGTCTGATATCTCTTACTGCCTTGACAGTGGACCTTGGGGTGTGTGAGCGTGAGCTCAGGACCATATTTCCTCCACTTCCATGCCTATGATTATGATTATCTATCTATTCAGTACTTAACTAGAAACAATAGGATAAGATGCATACCATTAGTTTCTTGCATCTATAAACAGCACCCAAGATATACAGCAGCTGTCTTTTATATTCATGGATGCGCTTCACTTGAATGTCGAAAAGGGTATTTGGGTCAATTGTTTCACCTGTTACTTTTGGTATGTACTGTGCTAATCTCTGTTTTTTGGCTATTTTGGTTGAATCCCTTTCAGCTTTAAGTTCTGGATTGTATAAGCAATTGACCTGGTCAACACTCAACAGCAACCTCTTTGTTATTATTTAAGGTCAAAAACAAAAAGTAACATGTTTTTTTAATAAAATTTATAAAGCACCTTGAAGTCACATCCCAGGCTTCATCCCACCCTAGCCCTGGTCAACACTTGTGACCATTTCTCATGTTTTCTTCCTTCTTTTCTTTCCTTGAATCTTGAAATAATGTCCTAAAAAACATAAACATTCAAACTCTATTATCTTATCTTTTAATACTTATAAACCATCGATTGTTACAAATGAAAAATAAAAAGATTGTCAAACTTGTAATGATGTACTGGATAGGAAAAATTGTTGCTTTAGTCTAAGAAGTTTTCCTTCTTCTGTAGCATCCCCAGAATAAAGAACAACACAAACCTGGAGATAAAAATTTATATTTATAGAATTTCAATGATAAAAAGATATGAACTTTCTGTCAAATTAGGAAAATATGACTTAAAAGAACCAACCTGTTCTTAAAAAGAAACTGATTCGTGTGAAAAAAAAGCAGAATCTAGTGGGCTCCTTCTCTTAGTAGATGCAAGTGTCCTGTGGGCGAGATCTATATTGAAATTTTTTGATCCCAATAAAAAAACCTTTTTTAATCAAAAGTTAGTATGATGCATTTCCAAACAAACCCAACTTTATGATAAAAATATTCAAATTGAATAAACTTTAATTACATATACCACAAATGATGCCCTGGTTGTATTGATTGGGATGAAGTTCTTGACTATTAGGCTTCTTTGGGATGAAGTTATTGAGAATTAGGGATCGTGCCTTCAATTGATATATAGAGAGAGCTTTGATAGAGTGGGGAGTTAAAGATGCAGTCGTGAAGAAAAAAGGATTTAACAAAAATCGAAAAAAGGGATTACTTCTTCTATGTTTTTTCCTTCCATCATAAATCAAATGGAGAAAAATTAAGCCGGGAAGAAAAAAGGACTTAGCAAGATAGGGTTCTAGTAGAAGAACGAAAACATAAGGAAGAGAAAATCAACTGAAACACACCTTAATAAGACACATGGCTTGTCGATTTGAGCAATAGAAGGAGTAATCCTAAGGTCACCAGACATGATGTTGCCGGAAAGGGGAGGCGAGGTGATATCTTCGTTCTAGAGTCGACATATCTTGTAGTGATAGTACCGGAAGGTTTCTAGTTCGAATTATTTGGGCTCCGTGAAACTTTAACGTGAGGCCAGTCATAAAGCATCCTAGGGCTTCATCACTGTGGAAGGTGTTGTTATGAGTGTCGATTCGCTTAGGTGGTGAAGTAGACGCTGTGGTGAAAGACTGAAAGTTAAACGGGAAACGTGAAATTGTTGAGTTGAATGCTATAAAATTGGGCATCGCTGAGAAAGGAAGTATAAGGGAGATTCGGGATCGTAGAAATAGAAGGGATGAAACCATTGTTAAGGCTGGCAACTTGTTTGAATGTCTGCTATTAATGTTTCTAGGGTTTCTGAGGGTTGGAGGTAGGGGCGGGGTTTTAATTTTTTGGATTTCGTTTCCCCCCTTCAGCTATAACCCGCGTTCTTGAAAAATTTTATAAAGCGACACCTTTACACGATATGCATTAAACATAAGCGCCCTCCGTGTATTTTTTTTTGTTGTTGGACACTAATTTTAGGGCGCGCAAAAATCCGTGCCCTCTATCCTTCAATTTTTGGAAAACTAACATTAATTTTTGGGGCACACATAAATGCGCGTCCTCTATCAGTGAGTGTCATTAATTGCGCGTCGTAAAAGGCTGTTTTTCTAGTAGTCAACAACTCATATCTCTAGGTTTGAAGATTTATATGATATTACCGTCTCACGATCACTCGAGATAAATTGCATGAAGTGATGCAAGTGAGCGTGAAGAGGCCTTTAGATCAATCGAAATATCAAACAATGACTATGAATAAGAACAAGAGAAATTCACGAAGAAAAACTTTCACTAAGAAAGATAATCTCACAAAGAGATTATCGTGTGCACAAAGCGACAATTAGGGTTTGTGAAAAGCGTCACCATTCACAAACCTATACAAAATAATATATACTGCTATTCTAGACGATCCCTACAATTCAGGGATACGCCAGCTAATAAATCAAGATAACTAAGGAACCAGGATAAATACAAGATTTGTTACAACGTACTGAATACACTAAACTATTATAAACTGAACTGCTGATTCGCTGGTGCTGACGCTGAGACATACGCTGACGCTGAGTCTGTTTTAAACATTATCATATTTCAAGGCTTGACCTTTCAATCTCCCCCAATATGATGATGTTCAAAACAAACTAAATTAAGACACCTCTAGAAAGGAATTCTTCATACTCAGCTTCAGCTTCAATTTTAACTGGCCAGTAAGGACTGTCCAGCAACTCCTGTCTTCTGTTCAGCAGCTCCATTGCAATAAGAATGTGAAATTCTCCTGATAGATCTTGATGACTCATGCACATTTGCCTTAAGCCAACAAGATGAGTGGTTGGAGCTTTTGGAATCTCAGTAGTGCGCTGAAAACACATTCTCCTGTTTTTATCAAGGTAGAACATTCCGTGTTCAGGAGCGGAGATGAATTGATGCTGAACCGGATCAACACCAAGAGGAAGAGAATTATTAATCACATCAGCACCGAAGTCTAAAACCAGTACTTCTTCACCATCAACATGAAACTTGGTCCTTCGAGATCTAGGAACTGACGACCTTTGGCCTTGATGCTGAGGTCGTTCTTTAGGAACAAGATCCAAACGCTGAACCTTCTTGATCAGTAGATGAAGAGCACAAGTCAGTTCGGAAGATTGAGCTGAGGTTTGCTTGGATGCTAGATCAAGCAGTTCCATCCATTCCGAAAACCCATATCTGATCAGCTCATCTCTTTTGACAACCTCAATATATGAATGCTGAGGACCTTAACGAGTAATCAGCAACGAAAGGATTTTCTCGTTTCGAGGTTTGGAAGCTTTGACCTTGATGATCTTGTCACCACACATTCACCGATTGAAAACATCTTCAAATCTCTTTCGATCAATCCGGTCGAGACAACGGATGAGATTCTTCACTGGCAACGTCTGAATCCTCTCGTTGGACCGGAATGATGGGATCAGCAATATCATCAGCTAGTATCGGATGAGATTCTTCAAGTTCATCTGAGCTTTCTTGCTGAACTGGAATGAGAGGATCAATGAAGTTCATGTCAAGAATTTGACATTCGTCATCAGGTTCATCATGCTCTTCATCATGCTCACTATCTTCAAAAAACTTTTCAGTAGCTGCTGGACTATTATGCCCCGCAGAATCAGATTCACGAACGGGAACGGGGTTGGGAGATTCATGCTGAATGATAGTGTTGTCAGCAGCAGGTTCAGTGTCTTTCTCATTTGGTTCACCATCAGCATGAGCGTTTGGTTCACCATCAGCATGATCATCAGCATCAGCATCTTCATCAGTATCTCCCCCTTTTTGAGCATCATCAAAGTGGGGACTAGCGGGAGGAGTAAGTAAGAGAACCTCCTTGATTTGTGGAACATCAGCCTCAATTTGAAGCAGACGCTGACTCATGTCCCGAGTCAGTGACAGCAGTTCAGAAAATGCTAAAGCGGGAATTTGAACCATTGAGGTACCTGGGACAATTGGAGAGCTAGGAGGCATCCTTGGAGAGAAATGGTGAGCTGCTGGTGACGGATGCTCCCCCTGAGACTGATGCTCCCCCTGTGAGGGATGCTCCCCCTAAGATGGATGCTCCCCCTGAGGCATCGCATCCTGTGGTGCTGAGGAGGCTTTACCAGATTCCGAGATGATGTGATGAGACAGTTGAGGGGAGAAATGATCTCCATCAAGATGCTCCACCTCTTGATCAGCATGATCCATATGATTACCATCAGCACCTCCTTCATCAGTGTCAGCGGTGAGAGAAGGCACAGTGTATGGATTGGCAATCCATTCTCTCATCCGATCGGAGATTCCAATGTCGGTATCTAAAGGATCATCCTGATACATACGAACTGACATTCGAGGACATTGGATTGGATTCCCAGAGTGAGAAAAGTAGTCAGCAGCGAAGAACTTGTCGAATACCAGGGCAATCCAGCGTGGAAAGGGAACATGATCAGCACGCACATTTGCACGTAGAAGCTGAACAAGCTGATCAAAGAATAGTGCCCCATAATCCAGCCTTTTGTTGAGAAGAAGGGAGCAGACAACTTGTTGCTCATAGTTGCTCAGTTGGTCACCACTACGAGACTTGTGACCCACACACTTCCATAAAGCTCCAGTGAAAAACTTCCAGCCTGTGGTCATGCACTGACGCAAAATAAGAGCTGAGCAAGTTCCAGCCTTTGAATGATCATAGCCCAGTTGATCAAACATGCGTTTACATCTTTCAATGGTAGGAGGTTCAGAAAAGGGTTCGAAAATCGGTAACCTTAACGCAGCACTGAGTAATTCTGGGGTGATGAAGACAGAGTGTCTGCCATGGCCAATGGTTCCGGTGATGGCATTGTTTTCTTCATTAACTGTTGCAGTATAGTAGAACTCACACACTTGTTCTGGGAAGAACTCGGACGGTACATCACTGATTGCATATCGAAGGCGGCAAGAGGCCAAGAAATTGACGAAATCATCGAGTCCAAGACCTCGATGAACCTCTGGAATGTCAGGGTTGAAGACGACATTGGTTGCCTTGATGTGAGTTGGAAGTGGGGGAGAGTTTGGGGCAGGAATGACTCTTCGAGAGGTTGAGGAGTATGTGAACAGAGATGCCGCCATTTGAGAGAATTTGAGAATTCTTGGGTTTTCTGAGAGAAGTTCAAGGTTTTTGGAAGGAAAAATTAAACCAAGGGAGAAAGAGGTTTAAATATGGAATAAAAGGGGTTTTTAAAAGGTAATGATTATCTTCCGATATGCTTGATTATCGTCATTAAGGATAACAACGCATCGTAACAACCTGTCAGAGTAGAATATAGCCGTTGGATAAAAGAGCCGTTAACTGAATGTGAAACGTCAATCAGTGTTTGCGGAAGCGCTGAGGTCAGTGTCGCAAAAGTTACATGCTGAAGATATTTCTCCGTCAATTCAAGGTACAGCTTGCTTATTTAGGGCTAGCAAGGAGAGTGGTGTGTGTGATAGATACTAGTTACATTATCTAACCATCGGCACAGAGTTTTGTGACTTCATCAGTGAGTGGTTTATCTTACTGAATCATTAGACACTGAATAAGAGGAGGGTAAAGAATGGATTGTTGCGTGTGATAAACCTTGGTGTTTTGGTCTAACCATCGGCAAAGATTTTTAGACTCTCATCAGCGTGTGTTTTTGCACACTGAATCACAGAATCAGTGTAAGATTGGTAAGAAGGGGTAGTTGCGTGTGATAGATCTTGGTGTTTTGATCTAACCATCGGCAAAGATTTTTAGACTCTCATCAGCGTGTGTTTTTGCACACTGAATCACAGAGTCAGTGTAAGATTGGTAAGAAGAGGTAGTTGCGTGTGATAGATCTTGGTGTTTTGATCTAACCATCGGCAAAGAGTTTCAAGTCGTTATCAGTGTATGGTTTAATACAGTGAATCATTCAACTTTTATTTAGAAGATTTGAGGAAGAGATAGAGATAAGAAATCAAACCAAAGTGCTCAGTAGCAAATATCATCAGTATGTCATCATCAGCACAATGTACATCAGCTTATAAGACAAAATCAAACATTAGTACAATTAAACATCAAAATCAATTACAAGGAAATCATTCCCAGCTCTCCAATAATGTAAGCAGTTGATTGAGAATCCAGTGCCTTTGTGAAGATATCAGCAAGTTGCTCCGAAGTCTTGACATGTTCAAGAACAACTTTTCCTTTTTCAACATTATCTCTGATGAAGTGATGTCTGATCTCGATATGCTTTGTCTTTGAGTGCTGAACAGGATTTTGTGTGATCTGAATGGCACTGGTGTTGTCACAATAGATGGGAGTCTTTGAGAACTTGAACCCATAATCAAGAAGCTGATTTTGAATCCATAAGAGCTGAGCACAGCATCTCCTAGCGGCAACATACTCAGCTTCTGCAGTTGAGATGGCAACTGATGTTTGCTTCTTGCTAGACCAGCTGATGAGACGGTTGCCAAGGAAGTGACATCCACCAGATGTACTCTTTTTTGTCTAAATTGCATCCTGCATAATCTGAGTCAGTGTATCCATAAAGTTCAAATGCTGAGTCGCGAGGATACCACAGTGCAAGGTTTTGAGTTCCCTTTAAGTATCGAAAAATACGTTTGACAGCCATGAGATGAGATTCTTTGGGATTAGCTTGGAATCAAGCACAGAGAATGGTTCCAAACATGATATCAGGACGACTTGCTGTGAGGTATAAGAGGGATCCAATCATTCCTCGATACAGAGAGTGATTGACATCTGTTCCAGTTGGATCAGCGTGTAGCTTATTAGTCTTAGATACTGGGGTAGAGGCTGGTTTGCAGTCACTGAGAGAATACTTAACAAGCAGGTCAGAAATATATTTACTTTGACAAATGGAAATACCTGTCTTTTGTTGCTGAACCTCAAGACCTAAGAAAAAGGTCATCTTTCCCATCATGCTCATTTCGAACCTTTGAGACATGATCTCTGCAAATTCCTTGCTCAGTGTCTCATTTGGAAAGCCAAAAATAATGTCATCGACATAAATTTGAACAAGAACCATATCTGAGCCTTTGTTTTTGATGAAGAGAGTGTTGTCGATTGCTCCTCGTCTGTATCCATTTTCAAGCAGATACGATGTCAGCGTCTCATACCAAGCCCTGGGAGCTTGCTTCAGTCCATAAACAGCTTTATCTAACCGGTACACGTAATCAGGATGATCTTTGTCCACAAAGCCTGGGGGCTGATTTAGGAACAGTTCTTCTTCTAACACACCATGAAGGAATGCTGTTTTCACATCTATCTGATAGACAATGAAGTTCATGTAGGATGCATATGCGAGAAACAGCCTTATAGCTTCAATGCGAGCAACTGGGGCAAAAGTTTCCCCGTAGTCGATAGATTCAATCTGAGTAAACCCTTGAGCTACAAGCCTTGCCTTGTTGCGAGTGATGATTCCATCTTTATCAACCTTGTTACGATAGACCCAGCGAGTTCCAGTGATAGACTTCCCAGATGGTCTTGGGACAAGAGTCCAAACATTGTGCCTTTTAAACTCATTCAGTTCTTCTTGCATGGCTTTGATCCAATCAGCATCTTGAAGAGCTGTGTGTACTTTATCAGGTAAGATCATTGAAACAAAGTTAACATACATGCAAAAGTTATTAAGTACACTAGATCTGGTTCGGACATCATCATGAATATTCCCTATAATTCGATCAACAGGATGATCTCGATGTTCAATGACTGATGCTGATTCCGGAGAGATAGACACTAACACATTATCAGTTTCAGGAGAGTCTTCAGCTTCAAGGGTTTCATCAGCATCTAATGAGTTATCTGCTGATGTGGCTGTAGTATCTTGACTCAAGGGACATGGAACTGGAATGATAGGATCAGAAGAATCGGACTTCTCCTTAGCACAAGGTGATTCATCGAATGGACAAGAGAGAAGCTCTTGAAAGATAGAAGGAGAATGAGTGACATTTTCATCAGTGTATGATTCCTAATCAAACTTCACATGAATGGATTCTTCAACACATTGCCTGTTCACATGAAAAACATGAAAAGCCTTTGAAATAGATGAGTACCCAACAAAAATACCTTTATCAGCCTTAGGTTCAAACTTGGATCTTGGGTCACGCTGATTTAGAATATAGCAAAGAGATCCGAACACATGGAAAAAAGATACATCTGGTTTTCGATCTTTAAGCATTTCATATGGAGTCTTCTTGTGAATCCTGTGAATTAGAGATCGATTCTGAGTAAAACATGCTGTATTGACAGCTTCAGCCCAAAACGACATAGGAAGACCAGCATGGATCATCAAGGTCCTTCCTGCCTCAATCAGTGTTCTATTTCTTCGTTCAGCAACACCATTTTGCTGAGGAGTGCGAGGAGCTGAGAAGTTTTGTCCAATTCCTTTATGATCACAAAATTCTTCAAGAGTTGATTTTTGAAACTCAGTGCCATGATCACTTCTTAGTTGCTCAACTTTAAGACCTGTCAGTGTCTCATTTTTACGAATCAGTGAGATGATTTCCTGTGCAGCATGACTTTTCTTCTTCAAGAAAATTACCCATGTAAATCGAGTGAACTCATCAACAACCACTAGAGTATACTTATTTCCACCTAGAGAACGAAAAGGAATAGGTCCAAACAAGTCCATGTGGAGTAGATGAAGAGGGACTGATATACTGGAACATGACTTGGGTTTGAAAGAGGACTTGGTTTGTTTTCCTTGTTCACACGCTGAACACATCTTGTCTTTCACAACGCTGAATTTTGGGAGCCCTCTAACTAGGTCTTGATTGGATATCTTAGATAGATTCTTGAAGTTCAGATGAGAAAACCTTTTGTGCCAAATCCAGCTAAGATTCGTCCGAGACTTTGTAAAGAAACAATGCATCAGTGCCTTGCCACTTGAGAACATGTCAAGAACATATATATCATCTTTTCTACTTGCTGAGAGTACAATGTTCTTGTCAGTGTTTACAACCCTGCCTTCTTTCTTTGTAAAGTGAACTTCATAGTCAGCATCACACAATTGACTGATAGAAATAAGGTTGTGTTTGAGACCCTTAACATATGAAACGTTTTGGAAAACCATGTTATTGCATTTGATGTTTCCATATCCCTTAGTGAACCCCTTTCCATTGTCTCCATAAGTAACTGCAGGACCAGTTTTCTTAACATAATCTTCCAGGAGAGACTTTGATCCTGTCATATGCCTTGAGCAACCACTGTCTAAGTACCAAAGATGCTCCTGACCCTACAGTGCTGAGAAACTAGTTAGAACACACTGACCCATTCGAAGATGGGTCATTCACAAAGTTATTTGATAATAAATTATAACACTCCTTAGGAAGACAATTTAAAGAGTTTGACTTAAGAGTCCATTTTTCATTCCTAACTTTAATATTTTCAGCTCTTGAGGATGATTTATCAAAAGAACATTCACTGATCTTGTGAGAGGAGTCACCACATCTGTAACAAACTCTAGTTCCAAAGTTCTTCTTGGTGAGCAAATTTTTTGATTTAACACATTTTGATATGTAAGATTCACCAATAGAGCTTTGAGTCCTTTTGTTTATCACTGAGTCACGACTGAGTTCAGTGTCAGAATGAATTTGATCAGTGTTAGAGGATGAAATATCAGTATCTGATTTTGACTCATTCACAGATGGATTGCAATCAGGGAAGTGCTTGAGTTGTTCATGAACAGCATGAAACACTCCATTAAAGATAGGAAAAGCAATAATATTCTCAGTCAGAGGGGTTGGTCTAACAAGATGTGTAGGATAAGAGGTAGGATCAATTCCAGTAATTTCAACATTACACTCAGTGATACCATCAGAATTAATAGTATAATATTCATCAATTAAACTTTGATTAATAAAAGAGTTACTGACAAACTTATTTTTGAAATTATTTTTCATCTCTTTCATGGAATAGACCTCAGATTCCTTTTCTTGTGATTTAAAAACCTTTTCTGCTTCTGCAAAATTACCCCCAAGAATTTTTTCACAAGAATGAAGAATTTGAGCTGAAATAATATAATTGGCATTCTTATGAGATTTTGCCCAAGTGTGGAGCACAGTTTGTTCTTTAATCAAAAGATTTTTAACATCGTCAATTTCAGCAGACAAGGATGAATTTGACAAACTGGTAATTCTAAGATTTTCCTGAGTGGACTCAATAATGCTATTTTTTATGGATATATCAGTTTCAAGAAGATCAATTTGATTTTGCAAATTTCTTATGGTTTGATTCTTCTTAGAATTAATGACACCCAAATACTCAAACATTTTGATTTTTTCATTCATTGAATAGGAAACAAAGTTTTTAACCTGGTACATTGAAGAAGAGTCAATGTTGTGCTTCCTGGAATTTTCAGCATCAGACATATCAGTGTCAAAAGTACTTTTGTCTTTATCGGGAATATCCGGGTCCTCTATTTTGACAATGAGACACTTGACTTCATCATCTGATGACTCTTCATCAGTTTTCCATTTTTCTTCTTCAGCTACAAGCACTTTATGTTCCAAATTTTCAGCTTTCAGCTTCTCAATCAACTTGTTGTACTTCTGCTTCCAGTATTCATCTGTGCCTTGTTTCTTTTGTTTACAATCCTTTGCAAAATGATCAGTGCTCCCACAGTTAAAGCACTGAGCCTTCTCTTTCTTATCAGCACCATGCCTTTTATCAGCTCCTGACCCTTTTGAGAACTTTCCACCAATCTTCTTTTGAAACTTTGAGAAGTTTCGACCTGATTTTTCAAAGGTCTTCACAATCAAGGTTGCACTAGCTACAACCTTTTCAATATCATCAGTGTCAGTTTAAATGAATCAGTGTCTGAATCACTTTCAGTGTCTGAGTCTGCCACAAGCTTTTTGTTGGAGAACAAAGCTACAGAAGATTCACGCTGAGAATCCTTCATCAGTTCCTTTCTTTGAAGCTTGGATTCTTCATAGTATCGAAGATTTCCATAGAGACTTTGTAAGTCCATAGAATTGATCTTCTCGCTCTTTTTCAGCACATCAACATGATTCTCCCAACCTGCACCTAGAGAATCCAAAAACTTTTGCACTAGAACAGTTCTATGCTTCAACTGATCTAGTCTCCGAAGATCGTTAACAAGAGTATTGAATCTGTTAAAAGTTTGAGTCAAGGTTTCACCTTTCTTAGCAAAAAAATGTTCATACCTTCGGTTAAGATCATTTATTTGAGTAGCCTTGACTTCTTCAGTTCCTTCAAAAGATACAGTCAGCGTATCCATCATCTCTTTTGCTGAGATGCAATTTTGAACTAGCCCAAAGATGTTGTATGGCAATGAGTAGCTAATAGCGGCACGAGCACGAACATCCAAACCATGTTTTCTCTTGTCGTCTGCCGTCCAGTTTTCTTTTGGAGTTTTCTTCATAGTGCCATCAGGAACATTGTTTTTAAGAAGCTGATACATCGGAACATAGGGACCTTTTTCAACGATGTCCAGCATGTCTTCATCAACAGATTCCAAGGCATATAGAGCCTTTATTTTCCACATAGCAAAGTTAGTTTCATCGAAAGGAGGGATTTTAGCAGAAGGATGATTTGACGAGTTTGATGAAGAAGAAGATGAAGCCATTTGTTTTATAAAAGAAACCTGCTCTGATACCAATTGAAGAGGCCTTTAAATCAATCGAAATATCAAACAATGACTATGAATAAGAACAAGAGAAATTCACGAAGAAAAACTTTCACTAAGAAAGATAATCTCACAAAGAGATTATCGTGTGCACAAAGCGACAATTAGGGTTTGTGAAAAGCGTCACCATTCACAAACCTATACAAAATAATATATACTGCTATTCTAGACGATCCCTACAATTCAGGGATACGCCAGCTAATAAATCAAGATAACTAAGGAAACAGGATAAATACAAGATTTGTTACAACGTACTGAATACACTAAACTATTATAAACTGAACTGCTGATTCGCTGGTGCTGACGCTGAGACATACGCTGACGCTGAGTCTGTTTTAAACATTATCATATTTCAAGGCTTGACCTTTCAGAGCGTGGGTTGAATCCAATACTCAGCCCTTATGAGTACTCATGAATGTTGTAGCAATCATTGCATTGTCTAAAGCACTTTAGACAAATCATACAAGCCAAATTCATGACAGTCTTGATTCATATCTACTTCCAACATATGACTGACTGTGGATGGTTTGAATAATATGATATATATACCATAACATAATTATTCTGGAAGTCAAAACTTGCAAAGTGAAACACAAGAATAATACTAATCTTATATCGCCCCAACACTTTGAGTGTAAATAAAACACCTTTTATTTAAGCACCATATTGATTACTCATTATTTATGTTTCGATTAATCAACTTTATGCTTGAATTAAAACATTAGTTGTCCCATGCTCCAAGCATGTACACTATGGTTTTCCAAACAACAGTTATGCTATACTCCAAGTATGCATACTATGTTTACATATGGTCCTCTCTTTGTGAAATAGATCAATTGACAATATTCCAATGATGCTCATTTCACAATTCCAATCCTTGTTGTAAATGCAAGAGTACCAAACTCTTGCCATTTACTGTAATCTGTAAGATTCTAAACTTATATGTAATGATCCCCTTGTAATAACTATGCACAGAACTCACAAAGACTTGGCAACAGACATTACAAATCATTCTAATGGAAAACAGTTCCATGGAAATGAATTCTCAAATTCAAAGTACATTCCTTTGAACATCCTTCTTAGCATTAAGTTATTTAATCTTACACAGATTCAAAGAATAACTTCCACCTATGGAGACAATTCCATATTACCATTTTGACCATCACTTCTGAACAAGAGTTGCCTCTTTTCAAAATATGTCAATATGGTCCTTACTCTATACTTCTAATTGTCCATGACCAACCAATCTTTGGTAAGCCTCAGATTGTCCTTAAAAATTTGCTTAATCATTTTAGTCATTTCCAGTTTTATTCCTTTTTCCCTTATTAATGCTTTAAGCATTAGGAAAATTTAGAATGGATGAATATTATAGTACATGCAATCGATCCTATATCTGAAGCATATGGGACACGATTCATGCTATAAAATTTTTATTTGCCATGTTCTCAAAATTCGAACTATGAAGAGGGATGCCCTAATCATAATCGAATTTTGAGAACGCAACATATATATAATTTCCTTATGTTGAACCATTCCAACATAACATTCATATATATTATTGACTAAAGCATATTAGATTCTCAATCTAAGCTAACATATATAGAATTTCCTTATGTTGAACCATTCCAGCATAACATTCATATATATTCTTGACTAAAGTAGATTAAAATATCAATCTAAGCTTGTAGAATTGGAGTGAAGTATAAAATCCTATCCCTTAGTTATAGCAAACAACTTTTTCAAATCAAATTGAAACTTTTGTTTTCTATAATTAACATTGCTAACTTGCAATACTTAACATAATCATCATGCTCCCACTAGCATAATCATTACCAGCATAACACTTTATGCTCCCACTAGCTTTGACATGTACTCAGAAATCAACTGGACTTCTAGAAATCAATACTTTATTGACTTTCTTACCAAAGTTCATATTTCTGATACTAGATTGCTTTGATAAGACTTTATCAAAAACATACAACTTTCCTTAGATAGCTCACATGTTTGTCTAAACCTTTTGCAATTCTCACTAGTTAGTGTGCCGGTTAACCACACACGCTCCACTAACTATATGAGAATGCAAATATCACAACCGATATCTACTTAAAATCTTCTTAGTGGAAGCGTCTCCTTACCATCATTTTCATGAATCGAAGAGAAACCTTATGACACTTAGATTTTATGGTGTATGTGTTCTTTTCCATGTGAATTTTGTCAAAACCATAATCACAGGACCAGGTCAGTGACACTTCCAAATGCATATGGATTGAACTTGTGCAATCTTAATTTCTTGCCACCCGGCAGCACAAGGGCCTACCATTGCTTCCAGGTTGTTATGCAAACAGTTGAGAACTCTCAGAACTCCAATGCAAAGCCAATCTTAACTGGGATGAGCATAGAATATGTTAACACGATAGGTTACAAACCTCAAGTCGTGGGCGAGTGATCTACACATCTCTTGATTAGTTCTTGAACCTATTTCAGAATCTTTCAGACTCCCACTGTCCTCTTGAAATATAAGACTTCTCTTTGTCAAGAACCATTTCTTGACAATACAAATATTCAAGAGCTAGTGCGGATTCTTATCAAGTTAAACACTTCTCATTATTGGTCTTATTTGGTCTTTGTTTTATCCAAAACATCACAACTTACCAATCTCAAATATATAAGAATAAGAAACATCTTACTCTACATTTGACAAGTGTTATGAACTTTCTAAAGACTATGTCACTCAAGTTACAATTTTGGAGTATAATTCCAGGATTTGTTTTTGGAACGAAGTATGAATTATCTTTTGATTTAACCATTTCAACAATTCACGATTCCTCTCCTCAGGCAACAAACACATTAAGGTGTCCTTAGAGGATCAATTGTGATATGGTTCCATAATCACTAAGATAATCATAAAACAAAATACACAAGTACTCTCCCATCTCTTCAAACTGGAGAAACTTTTATCTTTCTGCCTTATTTGATTCTTCTTATTCATTCTGCCATACATTGAAACTTTTCCAATGTTTCAGAATTACACTTAAACTTGTAAGCATAACCATATTTACTAAAATTTAGTAAATCATAATGAATAATCTTTTCAACCTTTGTGGTGGGCCTGATCAGCACATAACCAAGTGTACTCAATCTCTTAGTCCTTCGCTTGACTCACATGCGAATGTGAACAAGGAATTAGTCTTAATTTACCAAAGATGAAAATTCTCATTCATCACACAATACAACTTGCATGATTCCAAGTTTCTATCCAACTGAAACTTGGGTGATGAGAATCTTTCCTTATTCGGTAAATTATGACACTACCACTAATGAAAGAATCAAATCCATTTACCCATATTGCTTATCAATGGAAACATATAAGCAACAACCTTTTTTCACAAATGCCATTGTAAGGATACTTAAAATAAATAAAATCAAAACCATTTTTCTTTTATTTTAAAACTTTGCGGAAAACTTATCCTTACAATTCATATGGAAAACTTGTTGTTATCTATTCCTAAGCAATATATCATAACTCTTAAGTAACAACTCAAAATTCTGATCACCGAACCATGCAATCGAAATCCATCTTCACGATCAGAATCAACATATACTTTCTTTAAGTTTCTTCACTCTTCTTTGATTCTTAAAACATCAATATGTGACTCAGTCACATCATGTAATAAGAATCTCATAATAGAAACTTAATAAAGTTAGATAATGGATTTTACCTAAAGCAGAGTCAAACATTTGACTTTATTATCCTTATGGACTTTTAGGTAAATTTGGCAGCTTCGCAACCAATGCCCTTCCTTTGGCAACATAAGCATATGGACTCTTTGGAAATGATACACGGGACTATCACAGACTTAGCCTTTCTCTTTACCATTTGGTCAACCTAGTTGACTATGGCCAATCCCTTTCAATTGGGAAGAGAAAGATTTTCTGGACTTCAAATGTTCCCATTGTCAATGTCCTCCAATCAAATTTTTCTTTACCAATGCTCCAAATCATTGCTGATTCAACATCATCAAGCAAATAGGTAAGATCGTTAAGGGTCATGTCGTGATCTGTCATCAGGGAGTGACCAAGCCAACAACCAGCTACCTTGAGACTTCGACACCCAACTCTCCCGGCTTGTCGATATGTGACTTAATCTCCAAGACCTAAGCACATATAGACTTTGTTTGCCAATAGGGATTGAGTGACTTAGAACTTATCAGGTCTTGAAACTTGTGGGATAGGGAGATTTATTGAAGGAGGTGGAGGAAGTGAAGTATGATTTCCAGTCCCACTAATGCACAACAAAGGGATTGATCTTTCACCTTGATTGCCATTCGGAATATCATCTTCATTAGGAAGCTTCTTCCTAAAGATTTGGGAAGACCATAGTTGTCTAAACTAGATATCTATAATGGGAGAAATTCAAGTTAGTTGATTTAAAGTCCTTAATATAACACCCAATATGAAATATTAAGGCTAGGACCCAATAACCTATTTATAACTGGAAGAGGGATGCCGTAATCCAAATTATAAAATAGTTAAAGGTAGGTAAATGACGATTTACCAATTTCCACCATGAAAAACGAAATATAATTAAGTTTTAATTGGATTTGAAACTCCTAGATCCTTTGAGATACATTGAACTTTTCAATGGCATGTTTGAATCTCGAATGTGCCCTCTCAAGTTTGTGACTGGGATGCCGAGGATCACAAACAAGGTGTGAATAACCATACAAATTGACTTGGTACCCTCAACAATATTACCTAATCGATGTGCCGGTTAACCACACACGCTCCACCGATCTATAATAAAGTCGAGTTACCCTTTGCCACTCTTACTAGTCCATGTCTGTGTGCCGGTTAACCACACACGCTCCACTAACGACTTGATAAGGTACAAAGTGTAATTTTATGGGCTAGCACCAATTTCACATTTTCCTAAAGTAACTAAGATTGGAAATTTATAATGTATAGTTACTTTATAATTCATTATACTTTTAATGTGTATTTAAAGTCGTATCCTACCCGTTCGGCTAACGACCCTCCACCGATCAAGGAAGCGGTGGGTGAGATTGGACACCCATTAAGTCACCATTTTATAGGCAACAACCTTATACCCCCCTTATAGACCGACTTCGTAAATGAGGCCTACTAACGGTAAGAATGACTTATTCTTATACATATCTATATAATTAAAATTATAATAATAGTATAAGGGTGTATTTTAAACAATTAAAATACTTGGTGGTTTAATCTATTAATTAAACTATACTCTTAATTTAATTAAACTTAAACCATGTCTTTATGGAATTATTAACTCTTTTAATTAAACATTTTAATTAATTTAATGAAGTCCATAAAGTTTGAATTTTTTTTTAAACTTAAAAAAAATTAAAGTGTAAGACTTTACAAATTCCAAAACTTGAGGGCAAGAATTCAAACTATTCCAAGTCTCTTCAATTTGTAACTTATGAGTTTTAATGGTTCATAAAGTTGAAGACTCTTCATTTTATGAAACATACTATTCTTTAATGAAAACTTTTAAAGAAGTGACTTTTGGTTATCCATAACTTGAAGACAAGTTATGGACACCATCATTGCCATTAAGATCATGAATTAAATATACATGGAGGTTACACATAATTCCTATGATCTTGTAAAAACTCATAAGAACACAAATTCATGTCAAGCAATTTCAAGAAATCATATAAACATATACAATACTTGAAAATTTATAAAAGTCATGCAAAAATGGGTTAACATAATCATTATCATTTTGAAAAATAGATTTTACAAGTCCAAAACGGATTAGGATAATGAATTTAATCCATTTCTAGCAACAAAAGACGAAAAAGCTGCCCAGCACGCTCCTACTCGTCGAGTGCAAGATCCTACTCGACGAGTAGGATGAATTTGTTCATGGACTCGGCGAGTCCTCCCCATGAACTCGGCGAGTCCAGTCGACAGTGAGCAGAATTTTCGATTTTCAAGCAGTTTTGCATCAAGTATACAGAAAACAATCCTAGGCTCTGATACCACTGATTGGTTTTGAGCATTCTAACACTTCCTAAGTGTACATGCAACCCTAATAACCTTGAATCTATGTTTTCTCTATATACATGCAAATTTCTTTTTCAAGGTTATTTCCTAACTAGCATGGCATGGGGAATATATGAAACATAAAAACTAGTAAAAATACATACCTTGTTGTTGCTTGGATTCCTTCAAGACTTTGTGAGCCTAACACCCCAAATGTTGTGCCTCAAATGCTTCACACAACACCACAAAACTTGGAATAACTTGAGAGAATACTTCTAGCACTCAAAATCGGTTATGCCCTCTCTTGTAGCACTAGGTCACCATTTTGCTAGCCAAAGGGTTCCTTTTATAGTGGTGTCACAATTAGGGTTTCATTAAGAAGACCCATAATTGTCATGACTCTTCATTTCTCATGACCCATGGGTTTGTAACTCCCATGGACTATCCATGGAGCTCCAAATGGTTACATCCATAACCCATAAACCATGGATCATTAATCCACCATAAAAGAATTGATGATTGTCATAATCAACCCTATCTATTTAATTAGTCTCACTTTGATCACCAAATTAATACTAGATTAATACTTGATCAATACTAATTAAATAACACTATTATTAATATATTAGAACTTATAATATATTAATAATCATAAGTGCCATATTCTCTCATTTAGTCTATCCAAGTATTGCAATGCCATGCAACCCAAATGGACCATGCCGGGTCGGATCAAGTACATACCAAATAAAGTTATGGACTTAGACACTATATCCAATAGTATTAACATGTTTTTTTTGTTTTTAAAAATATAATTTATATTTATATTAATTGTTTTTGGTTAAAAGAATAAAATATGTTTAATATTTGTGTACAAAAAATGTTTGTATATTAAAATAAAATAATTTAATAAATTTAGAAAAATAAAATCAAAAGAAAAAAAAAGGAATGCTAGGAGTGTTACCATTCCCTACCAAATGCTAAGATGAAGTTTTAATTTGTAAAAAAAGAGGTGGCATTCAAAAATATGACTTGGCAAGGTGTTAAGAGTGTTACCACTCCCCCTAGCCTTAACCATTCGTCCTTAGCACTTTAAGCAAACTTGTCCCCTTTGTCATAAGCCTGTCTCCCATGCCTTTAAAGCATGATTAGACAAGTCATACACTTCTTCTTTTTATGCATATCTCGAAAATTACATAAAGATGAAGAAAGAAAGTCAAACTTTTATAAACACTTTTATAAAATATAAACATTGTCTTTTAGGAAAAAGACAAAAGGATTCAACTAGTCCAAAAGTTTGTACATGACTTATAAATCATTCCATATGGTATATATTAAGTTACTTTCTAATGGAATTTATTATTTCCATGAAATAAATAATTTCCAATTTAATTATAAGAGTTTATTGAATATTTATTAAAGTCAATTTCTAATAATAAATCAATTGTATCAAGTTGTTGTTAGTGTGACCCATTAGTATCATATGTTATTTAGTAATATCACATTAATATGACTCTTGAGCATACTAGGCCTTTCAGATATTGGCTTGTTTATAAAAGAAGGGAAAATTGTCAAAGGGGTGACCCTTTATGGGATGTACTAGTAGGAAATGGGCCTTGGGCTATTTTAGTCACTTATCTATTTATCTTTATATGTTGAATATGCAGCTGAATTTTGAAGAAACTTTGGTAATAGGGTCAACACTATTGATCAAGCATGATTGAAAATCATAATCTGTTTAACTTCAATCCCCAAGTTGTTTTACATGCTCCTTAGGAAAGTCATATTGAATCACTAACATAGGTATGGGATTTTCCCACAAAGTGAGATAAATGTTTATGATTTTGACAATTTTCATGTGTGAAATTACACTTTTTTTGTTATTATGGAAACTTTGACCCATTTGCCTTAATCAAATTGGGTTATCTTTCGTCTCTAGATCGTTTTTTAAAGGTTATTATTTAATATTATAGTTTCTATAATGAAATATAGAGTAAATTACATGTTTGTTCCCTTTGTTATATCAATCTTTATGGATATGTTATAGAAAAAGAATATTTTTGCATTTTTCGTCCCTATTTTCCTATTTCTTAACATTTTTCATGTAGAAAAATAGGTATGGTTCTAAGAGTTTTCAAATTCTTACAACTCCCTAGATCATTTTTATTTAAGAAAACTATATGTTTGATTTTACTTCACTGTTTTAATCTTTAAGTTGATCTCATATTCTTTATTCATATCAGTTTCAAAATTAGGACCAAACCCACATGACATTGGAAGACTAAATTCTTTTTATCTATTTCTTGATTGTAATCTATTTATTGGTTATTAATCTGGATTGTTATGTTTGACAACTGAATTAATGGCAAGAAGGAAAGCTTTGCTTCGTGGTGTTTTTGAGTTCCAACAAGTGCTTCACATATTCAAGTTTTTACAACTAACTTTACATGATATGCCATGTTTCTCTTCTATCCCCCCACTATATAATATTATGGGTGGAAAATTCTTTACATTTTTTATAGTTGTAACTCTTGAAGGATTTATTGTATACAGTAAAGAAGAAGGCAACATTGATATGATTTTAGTTTTGGTTTGTGCATGCAAGTTGTTTGGAGAGGAGCATGGAATAACAGTGTACTTTGCTATTTCTTTCATTTAAGCTTCATTTACCACAAATAATTTGAAGTAAGTTGCTATTTTATGCATTTAGGATTTTTTAGTTAAAATGCAAGAAATAGCAGCATACCTTAATTGATTTGACTTGAAAAAAAACAAAATTTACTCTTTTACTATACAAGTCATTTTATGTCCCTAAGTGTAGGAAACTTGTAGAAAAAGAGTCGACACTAGTTGAGATGGATGCCTCTTCACGTGGTGAAGTTGCAAGGCTTAAAGCTGTCATGGAGACTATCAAAGGAGAACTTACTCACTTTGTAACAGCCCGGATTCCCAGGTATTATTTATTTATTTGTTTTTGGTAATTTGTGAGGAGACTCGGCGAGTTGGAGCCTAGACTCGCCGAGTATGATCGCGGGTTCGCGTCCGGACTCGGCGAGTCCAAAAGTGGATTCGGCGAGTCCACGCTGTTTAATGAAACCCTAATTTCTCGGGTTTGAGGCGTATTTAAAGGGCCTTATGGCCGTCATTTGCACTCATCAGTCCCCAGAGTGAAACCCTAGAGCGTTTGAGTGATTCAATTGAGGGAAGGAGCCATTATTGATCTTGGAGTTGTTCTCTAGCAAGGAAAGAGGAGATCTAGCCAAGAGGAAGCAAGAGAAGGGTGGATTCTTGAAGATTTGAGGTCCAGAACATCACAACTGAGGTACAATCTCGAATCATTCTCTGTTATTGTGATGTTCATGTAGATTTAGGGCTTTTGAACCCATTTGTGGCTAGATCTAGTGTCCTCATGGTCCCTTAGCGAGTTAAGGTCCTGGATCTGGACCCATAGAGGTCCAAAGCACCTCATTGCCAAAGCTTTATATGCATCCATGGAGGTTTTGGCTTGGGATCAATGTATTTGAGGCTAAAACACCATTCATGAGCTATTCAATGCTTGATGAGCATCAAGACTTGGACTTTACGTGGTCAATAAGCTTAAGGAGACTGGATCTATGAATTAGTGAAGCGGATCTGACCTCAGAAGGTCGTTTGGGGTTGTGCATGGAATGCACTCGCCGAGTCCATTCCCCAGACTCGGCGATTTGGTGCGGGTTGTTCAACGATTGCGAACCAGGGGTTGAGTAACCGAGTCGGGTGAGTGACTCGGTGAGTCGGAAAAGATTCAGAGGGATCGGGTTTTCGTAGGAACTCGGCGAGTCCACGCCAGACTCGGGGAGTCGGGTTGACCGTTGACTGTTGACCAGTGTTGACTGGTTTGACTTCGTGGTATTAGTCAGCCAGAGTCAAGTAGTATTAAGTAGAAATACACTTGTGTTGTAGGAGGACGATAGCTCGGGAGATCGAGCACTAGCGGTTAAGAGATTTACGAGTTACCGAGACACGCGAGGTGAGTCTTCTCACTATACGTTACCTTGAGTGGTATTATGAGTTGACCAGAGGGTCTTATGTGTTATTTATGAGATTAATTGCTATGTATGAGATTACGTGCTATGTGTTATATGTATGTTGTATGATTGTGTAGACCGGACCAGAGGGTCCAACAATTCTGAACGGGCCGGAGGGCCCAATGAGCTGTGACCGGACCGGAGGGTCCGACGAGCTGCAAGACTGTAGGGTCCCGCTGAGACATCTAGACCAGAGGGTCGGATTTAGCCTTGAGTGGCGTATTTGTGGTATGTGGTATTTTGGGGAACTCACTAAGCATTTATGCTTACAGTTGTTGTGTTTGATGTCTCAGGTACCAGCGAGGACCGTGGGAAGGCGACGGATTGACACGTACACACACATCGATGGAGTTTATTATGTGTAGAGGTCTTGGGATTTGTTTTTGAAAACAGTATTGATTATGGATTTTGATTTGTGATGTGATACATTATATGATTTGAAAAAGAAAAATTATTTTGAAAATTTACGGTGTTACACACTTGTTCCTTTTAATGTTGTTTTTTTCTATAATAAATATTATTCAATATTAGCAATTTGATACCTTTATTTACCATTGAAAAGATTATTTGAATTTGACATATTATATTTTTTGAAATGAATTATCTTTCTTGTGTATGGTATTTTATTTTTTATTACAAAACTTTAAATGTGCTATTTAATTTGAAAATAAGTAAATCTATTAAAAATATACATTTTAAAATTTTTTTATAATTATGACATGCAAAATTGTGTGTCGTCTTTCTTTATGACAGGGGCTTTAATGATACACATTGTGTGTCGTAAATGCACGTCATAAGGTTACGACATGCAAATGCGTGTCGTCTTCCTTTATGGCAGGGGCTTCCTTGACACGCATTTGCGTGTCGTCCGACCCTTTTACGACACACAATTTAAGGGTATTTTTCTAGTAGTAACAATTGTTGTTATATGATACTTGGCCAGTGGAAAGTAAGTATCCCAACTCCTGGAGCATATCTTCAAGTGTCTGAATCGTCCGCTCACTTTGTCCGTCAGTTTGGGGGTTGAATAATGTACTGAAATGCAGCTGATTACCTAACTCCTCGTGAAACTTCCCCCAAAACCTGGAGGTGAAACGAACATCTCGGTCTGAAACCACAAAAATTGGCACCCCGTGCCGAATCACCTCCTCCTGAATGTAATGTCAACTAGCTTTTTAGCGGATATACTCTCAAAAATTGGTTTGAAGTGAGAATTATTGGTTAATCTACCAACAATCACCCAGACAAAATCAACTCCACGCGTTATCCTTGGAAACTTTATGATAAAATCCATGGTGATCTCTTCCTATTTGCAAATTAGAATGGGTAATCGTTGCATCTTGCCGTGGGGTCTCTGATGTTCGGCGTTAACTTTCCAGAAAGTAAGGCACCGCTCTACAAACCATGCTATCTCACTTTTCATAGAGTATCACCAATAACTCAAATGCAAATCCCTATACATCTTTGTGGCCGCTGGGTGGATCGAAAATTTTGACTTATGAGCCTCTTCTAACATTATCTGCCTCACCCCACCACTAGTCGGAACCCAAAATCTACCACACTGAGTCAACAAGCCCCGACCATATTTGCCGAATAAAGGAATATGCCCCCTGATCTGCTCTGCCTTCTAATTTTCATTTTCAATCAATCCACCTGAGCCTTCTTGATCATATCCAATAACGGAGAAATAATAACCATCATCATATATATATCCACGATAGGTGCACTCACTAACTTACGACTCAAGGTATCGACCATAATATTGGGCTTTCCAGGGTGGTATAGGATCTCGAAATCATAATCCTTACCACATCCAACCATCTCTGATGCCTCATATTCAAATTCAGCTGATCCATTAGGTACATCAAGCTCTTGTGTTCAATGTATATAGTACACCTAACCCCATACAGATAGTGCCTCCAAATCTTGAGGGCAAAGACCGCAATCCACAAATCCAAATCATGTGTAGGGTAATTCACCTCATGAGTCATCAGTTGCCTCGAAGCGTAAGCAATCACATATCCTCTCTGCATGAGGACGTCTCCCAAACCCGAGATAAATGCATCACAATAAACAACAAAATCGTCCTTGCCCTCAGGAAGCATGAGAATCGAGGCCTCATATAATCTTTGTCTCAGCGTCTCAAAAGCTAACAACTGATCGGGCACCCACCAAAAATTAACATTCTACTTTGTCAAGCGGGTCAATGGCATAGTAATCTTGGAGAAATCCTGGATAAATCTCTGATAATATTTTGTGAGACTTAGAAAGCTCTGAATCTCAGATGGAGTTCTTGGAACCTCCCATCGCATCACAGACTCAATTTTGGACGGATCGACCAATATACCCTTCTGTTTGACGATATGCCCCAAGAATCGCACCTCGCACAACCAAAACTCACATATGGTGAATTTGGCATACATCCTATCTCTTTCCGTAGGGTCTATAATACCTCCTGCAAATCATCATCGTGTTGTTCCTTGGTCTTAGAGTAAACCAAAATATCATCAATAAACACGACTACTAATTGATCCAACATCGATATGCATACCTGGTTCATGAGATCCATGAACGCTACTGGTGTGTTGGTGAGCCCGAATGACATCACCACGAACTCATAATGACCATAACGAGTCCTGAAGGACGTCTTCTACACATCTTTTTCCTTGACCCTCATCTGATGGTAACTTGATCGCAAATTAATCTTGGAAAACCATGATGCACCCTGAAGTTAATCAAACAGACAATCAATCCTCGAGAGTGGGTAACGGTTATTCACCGTTAGCTTATTCAACTCCTGATAATCTATGCACATCCTATAAGAACCGTCCTTTTTTCACGAACATGATTGGTGCTCCCCATGGAGAGATGTGAGGTCTGATAAACCCCTTATCTAACAGCTCCTGAAGCTGCAGAGAAAACTCATGCATCTCTAGTGGTACTAATCGATATGGTGCTTTGGCTATCGAGGTCACACCAGGAACTAAGTCAATCTAGAACTCAACCTGCCTCTCAGGAGGCACTCCAAACAAATCAAAAAATCCTGAAGAATGGGCACGCCATACATAGTCGCCATACCCCCAACTCGAGTATCCGCCACATAAGCAAAAAATTCATAACATCCATGTTGTATATATCTCCTACCCTTGTGGTTGAATAGAGAGCCAGTCCGCACTGAGCACCCTCACCCTGAATAACCAGTTCTCCCCCGCTTGCAGTTCGGACCCTCACTAGCTGGTGCTCACAATTAATCATGGTCGTATTAGGACCCAACCAGTCCATCCCTATAATAATCTTCGACCCTCACAACGGAATCGCAACCCAATTAATCGAATATCTCTCGTTAAGTAGATTCAGAACACACCCTCGATGAACTCTCAAAGCACTCACTGAGCGGTCATCCACAATCTCTACCTCCAATGGACAATCCAAATACCCAAGAGCATCAATAAAATTCTTGCTAAGGGCAAGAGATACAAAAGATCAGGAAGCACCCAAATCGAATAGGAAATGAGTAGTCGTACCACTGACTAAGAAAGTGCATATACATGGTTAGATAAAACATAAGCATAAAAAAAGGAATAATAATAAATAAGATAAGGAGACATACCTACAACCAAATCAGGCATTGCTCTCGACTCCTCAATCGTCAACTAAAATGCCCTACTCTTCACCACATGTGCCTCCACCTTGGCCTGATGGCCATCGGTAATCATCAAGGTGGTTGATGTAGGCACCGCCACTGTCCCTCCTGAAAACCTTGGACAATCAGCCTTTTTATGTCCTGTCTGGTTGTAGTGAAAACAAATCAATGCACTCCGGGGGCAATCCTTACTCATGTGACCGGTCTGTCCACATCTGTAACAACCTGAACTCGTTGATCGACATGACCCACCATGTGACTTGCCGCACTTTCCGTAGTGGTTCCAACACTCCTAGCCCTTAGTATGTGAACCATAGGTCGTGGGTTTCTTGGTCGGGCCCACTGCGGCCTTTACCTACTCTAGCTTATGCTTTCTCCGAAGTTGTAACTCAATTTCCCATTCCTAGGCCATTGCAATCATATCAGTCAGGGTCGTGCAACCCAAATAGCTCACAAACTCCCTGATCACATCCTTCAACATGTACCGATATCTCGTCTTCTCCATCTCCTCATCCGTAGCATGCTGTGAAACTAACAAAGCACACTCTTGAAACTTGGCGCTGATATCAGCCACAATCTATGTAGTCTGATGAAGGTCCTAAAACTCCATCACAAACTATTGCACCTCAATCGCTGGTGCAAACTATTTGTGAAATCTCATAACAAACTCCCCTCCCCCCCAAGATGCCAACGCCTCAGTCCTCACTGGACGACCGGCCTTCTCCCACCAGCCTTAGGCTCAGTCTCTCAGAAGGTTGGAGACAAATCCTACCTTCACCCCTCAGGGTAGAAGCTCGTTCATTGAGCATTCTCCATGTCAGCGATCCATTAGTGGCTAGCAATGGGGTCCCTAACCCCAAAGAACTCTAGATCTCCAATGCCTTGAACTCCCGAAATAAGGGAGACCGCGCTCCTATCTGACCTGCAGTGATCTTTGCCTGAAGGGCCCTGATTCGCTCATCCATAAGCTTCATAATCCTCTCCTTGATAGTACCAAAAATTATAGGGGTAACCTCCTGATGGGTTTTGAGCACTATAACAATCATATGGTGCATATACAACCCTAGATGCTTTGGATATAAGTTTTTCAAGTTATACATGCAATTTCATTATATCCAAAGCATATGCCCTAGCTAGCATGCAATTGGAGATATACAACATAAAAAACTAGTTAGATGAATACCTCTTTGTTGTAGCTTGTAATTATTGGTCTTTCAAGAGCTTAGTACCTCAAATATGATACTTCTAATAAGTCGCAAACACCAAAATCAAATGGAGGCTTATGAGAGAGAGGTTATGAAGCACCAAAATCGGCTAGGGTTTCACCATGGAATGCAAGTTCCGATGTTGGGAGGCTAGGGGTTCAAATTATAGTGTGGAATCCTTAGGGTTTCATACATAAAACCCTAATTTAGCTGAGCCTTTAGGTATTCCAATGATCCATATGATAGGCCCTTCGGACTAACTCTTCATTGACTCTCACATAGATTTAGCCCATCCCTAATCAACATGAATCATTAGCCCAAACTATAAATACTACTGATTTACCTAATCAGTCCCTGTAAATTATCAGTCTCTTTTGATCACTAAAATAATTTCAAATTAATTCTTAATCAATACTAATTAAGTAATACGATTTCTCAATTTATATATTATTCATATAATATATTAATAAATCACAAATAACCTATTTCTCAAATATCCATCCTATCAAATTTCTTCAGTGAAGGCAACCTAAATGGACCATGCTACTATCGGGTCAAGTACATACCAATTATAGTTATGGGCATAGACATCTAATCCAACAATCTCCTACTTGGATAAGTCTAATAACTATAACTGCCAATGTAACTTCCAAATCCGATTAACAATCGTAGCTCTCAAAAGTCGTTGTTGAACTTTGATCATATCAGAACCGCATCCTTCGGATAAGGGATCAAATATTCCTCCGTTCTACAAGATATCGTATGGAATGAGACATGGATTATAATCATTCTCTCTTTCCATGTGATGTTTCCCGATTTCCGACTTATGACGACTGACAATCAGACTACAATTGAACACATCAACTTAGTCCAGGCTTGGCCAAGCGCTTAGGGTGTCATCACTAAATCATCAACGGGCCCACAAATATCGCTTTTATCCCACTTTGGGTAAAAGGAGCGAATGAACTTCGACTCATATGCTTGCTCAATTTACTCATCAAATCACACACACCAATACATTTTATAACACCAAGTTACTGGTGCGTTTACGTATCATCAATGTGCAACTGACTTGTAAACTACAATTCATATGTCTTTGTTTCAAGAATATAAGATATTATCGTCTCACAATCACTCGTGATAAAATCAATGAAGTGATTCAGATGAGCGTGGGTTTAATCCAATACTCATATCTTATTATAGGAGTACTCATGAACACTGCATCAAACTTGTGTTATGTCTAAACACTTAGACAATCTATAGTCGGATTCATGACAGTCTTACCTCATTACTTACTTCCAAAGTATGATTGACTATGGATATTTGAATAATCTTATTATTCAGGAAGTCAAAACATGCAAAGTAAAACACAAGAATAATCTAATCCAATATGGTCTCAAAACTTTTCAATATAAATAAAAAATTTATTATATAATCGTCATATTGATTACACATTATTCATTGTATACTGTTTCAACTAATCAACTTAATACTTGATTTAAAACAACAGTTATCCCATGCACCAAACATGCATACTATGTTTGCCTATGGTCCTTTCCTTGTGAAATAGATTAATTGAACACATTCCCAATGGTGCTCATTTCACAATTCCCTAATCCTTACTATAAGTGTAAGAATACTAAACTCTTGCCACTATTAGAATCTTGTTAGATCTAAACTCACATGCAATTATCCTTTTGTAATGTCAAGGCACCAAAGTCACAGAGACTTTTTCAATGATATTACAAAGCATACCATTTGGAGATTGCTACAAGACAACTCCATAGATATGAAGTCTCACATTCAAATTACATTCCTTTGAACATCCTTCTAGCATAAAAGTTTCTAACCTACACATAGATTCTTAACATCCAACTCTCATTATGGAAACATTTCCATATTTAACATATGACAACTCATTCTTAATAGAATCCCATCTATTCATAATTATGTCGATATGGTCCACCCATTACTATACTTCCAACTGCCCACAAGCGACCAATCTTCAGTAAACCTTAGAATGTCCTTGACATTTGTTTAACAAATTTAGTCATATCTGGTTCCAGTCCTTTTTCCCTCTTAATGCGCTAGGCATTTGGAAAAATCAGAACAGGCAACTATTATAGCATATGGAATCGATCCTATACCCAAAGCTTATGGGATACGATTTATGATGTCTTACATAAAGACATGATCCTTGACCAGTCCTTTGCTACAATATTGCCATATTTAGAATTTCCAATTTTGAAACATTTCAATTGGTTATTCATATACGCTCGTGACTAAGTGTGATTAACACTTCAATCTAAACTTTTAGATTTGAAATAAAGTATAAGTATCCTCTCCCTTACTATAACAAAACAACTTTTCAAACTCTGCAACTTTGCAAATCAAACTTTGTTTCCAATAAATAGCTTTGCCAACTTGCAACACTTATCATAATGATTATGCTCCCACTAGCACAATAATTATTTCCTTACTAGCATAACACTAATGCTCTCACTAGCTTTGACATGTACCCAGAAATCAACTGGACTTCTAGAAAATCAATACTTATTGACCTTACCAAAGTTCAGATTTCTGATACAAGATGCTTTGATTAGACTTTATCTAGGCTTCTGAAACTCATACACCTTTCCTTAGATAGCTCATATGTGTATTTAAACTATTTCAATGAGTCCCGAATGTTCAGACAATCTACCATTTCTCACAATTCGAACTATGAAGAGGGATGTCGTAATCATAATTGAATTTGAGAATGCAATTAACACAACTAGTATTTCTTTAAATCTACTTATTGAAAGCGTTTCCTCATAATCCTTTTATGAGGCGGAGAGAAACTTTTTCACTTAGATTTTATGGTGCATGTGCTTCTATCCATGTGAATTTGTCATAACCATAATCACAAGACAAGGTTTGTGATAAATCCGAACTCATATGGAATGAACTTGTTCAATCTTAATTTCTTGCCATTTGGTAGCACAAGGGCCTACCATTGCGCCCAAGTTATTGAGCAGCTCACCGATACTGATCAATGTACTTTCACTGATCAAGGTGCTTTGCCTTATGTGATCAAATGATGACTCATAAAACTCGCATGCATAGTCAACTTAACTGGAATGACACATAAACAAGAATGTGTCAACACGATAGGTTACGAACCTCAAGTCGTGTGCTATCGATTAACAATAGGTTTATTCTTGATTAGTTCTTGAAGCTATTCAAGATCATTAAGACTCCCACTGACCTCTTGACATATAAGATTCTCTTGTCAAGAAACATTCCTTGAAAAACAAATATTCAAGAGTTTGTGCGGGCTCTTATCAAGAAAAACACTTCATTTAATTGGTCTTAGTTAGTCTTTGTTTTAGCCAAAACATCACAACTACCAATTCCAAATGTGCATGAGCAAGAAAACTTTTCTACTCCACATTTCATGATGTGTTATAAACCTACTTAGGATATGTTACTCATAACTCTAAGACTCGATTTTGGAACGAAGTATGGCTCATCCTTTTGATTTTAACCATTTTAACGATTCTTGATACCTCTCCTTAGTCATATAAATGCACTAAGGTATCCTTAGAGGATCAATTATGACATGGTTCCATAATCATTAGGATGATCATAAAACATGATACTAAAGTACTCTCCTTTCCTTTCAGATTGGAGAAAACTTTATCTTTCTGCCTAATTGATTCTTCTTATTTGTTCTCCTATACTTTGAAACTTTTCAAAGTATTAGAGTTACACTTAATCTTGTAAGTATAACCATATTTACTAAACTTTCAGTAAATTATATTGTCTTTATCATTCTTTGTGGTGGACCTAACTAGTTCACAACAATATGTACTAGATCTCCTAGTCCTACACTTGACTCACATACATATGTGAATAAGGAATTAGTCTTAATTTTCCTAAGTACCAAGATTTTCACATGATTCCAAGTTTCTCTCCAATTGAAACTTGGGCGATAAGAATCTTTCCTTACTTAGAAATTAGGACACTACCACAATCGATATAGCTAAAAATAAAACATTTTCAACATTGCTATTAATAGAAACATATAAAAAATAATTTTCACAATTGTCATTGCAATGAAACATAAAATAAGACAAAATCAAATTTCTCTTTATTTATAAAATGTGAAAAAAACTTGTCCTTACAATGCAAATTCATATGAAAACTATGTTCCTAGACATTCCTAAGAAATATATCATAACTCCTAAGTAGCAGCTCAAAAATCTGATCATCGAACCATGCGATCGAAATCCATCTTTTCACGATCAGACTCAGCTCACCTTTCCTTTAAGCTTCCTTTCTTTTCTTCGATCCTACTAAACATCAGAATGCAATCCTATCACATCATGTATTAAGAATCTATAAATAGGAACTTAATAGAGTTAGATAGTGGACTTACCTAAAGTAGAACCATACAATTTGATTTTACCATCTCTTAGATCACTTGGGTAATCAGGGCAGCTTCGCTTCCAATGTCCCTTCAAATGGCAGTAGAAACATGTGGACTCTTTGGCATTCACACATGGAACTATCCCATAATTGGATTTCCTCTTATGATTAAACTTTTCAACCATGGTCGATTTCTCTCCCTTACGAGAGGAAACCATTTCTGGACTATTACCTTTGTCATTGTTAGGGTCCATAGAAAATTGGGATGCAGATCTTCCATTCAAATTTGCTTGACCAGTGCGCCAAATCATTGCTGATTCAGCAGCAATTAGCAAATATGTAAGATCGCACTAGTAGAAAAAAGGCCTTTTACGACGCTCATTGTGCGTCGTAAAACGCTCAGACGATGCGCAAATGCGTGTCAAGGAAGGCCCTGTCATAAAGAGAGATGACGCGCTTTTGCGCGTCGTCTATAGACGACGCGCATTTATGACTTGCATTTACGACGCGCGGTTATGACACGCAATGCGTATCAAGAAAGGCCCTGTCATAAAGGAAGACGACACGCATTTGCGTGTCGTAACCTTACGACGCGCGTGTTTATGACACGCAATGCGTATCAAGAAAGCACCAGTCAAGAAAGGTCATGTCATAAATGAAGACGACACACATTTTTGCGTATCGTAATTTTAATTTTTTTTTTTTAAAAATATTTATATATTTATTAATTTATAAATTATATTTGCATTTAATCTCTCATAATAGAAATAAAATACCATATACAAAAAATACAATCCATTGCATGATATAAAATAAAATACCATATACATAAAATACAATCCATTGCATTTAATTTGTATGTATAACAAAGACACATGTGTTAAACTTGTTACCATTAACATCTAATCGTATGGACTCGAGTGTTAAACTTGTTACCATTAATATCTGATTCATAAGTCCTTTCAACAAGATTGTTACCTGCATAAATGAAAACAAATAGGAACATTAACAGCCCAGCATGCTCAAGCCTCATCAATACAACAAAGGAGACAAAAGTAATGTAATAAGCCAAACATTAAAACCAAAAATTAATATAAGAGATGGGAAATCTTTTACCTGAATATAACTAGCACCAAACAAACCACCATTTCCAAGCTGGAGTTGAGTCCGATGCAATGTGACTAAAAAAACACAAATCACTCTCAAATTTCACTTACCCCTTTCACTTTCACATAACACCAACCAACCTACTTATAAGTTGCTAATTATCTAGGCTATTTTTCTTTTTCTCTTGATCAAAATAACATGTTTATGCCCAAGTCAATTATAGAATTGTATTCCTTAGTATCATGTGGACACAACATTTTACCGAACGTGAATTGAATATGACAAACAAGCATTTATATTCTCATGAAATCAAAGATAATTTATAATATTTTTCTAAATAATTAACAAACTTGATGCGTCAAGACCCATAAGGATAATTTCTGCAACATTATATTCTAACAAACCCTACTTTAATCACAACATTAAACCAAAATCGACCAAAAACTCACATAAACAATCAAATCAAATATAAACACAGGCTTGATTTCGTATTCAAATAGATTAAGAAAGGCAGCAAACACTGTTTGTGATTTAGAAACTAATAGCTTAATCCTCAATTCATATTAGCATAGTAACAAATGTGCACTTATATCGTTTTTTCCTTTTGAACATTCACTTTCCAACAGATGCTAAAAAAGCTGATACATTCTTAGTGGGTGCAACCTAAACAAAACTGTCACCATACCCAACAGATGCTGAAAAAATTGAATAATTTATCTTTTGCTGCAACTGGATCATACAAAGCTAGACACACTTTTATATGTTTCAAACATAAACTTATTGTGTAATGAGGATCCAAATGGAATAATTCAGCCACCCCATACTCCTTTGTTCTATCTCGCCTCTATAATTTATTTCACCGTTCAAGAGAAGGGTATAAGGGGTTTCATAGACATTATGAATTAATTTATCCTTTATTCTACTTCCCTTATTTGAAACAATCTCATCATAAAACGTTCAACATTTCAACATATTATACGACCTAATGCACTAAAATTCAAGTGATGTAAAACAATAAAAGTTGCTTTGAAAGTTCATAAATAAAGAAAATTACCTTTTCAAATTCTACATAAACTTCTGCAGGAGCTATGGTCATCAAAGTTGACAAAGCAAGTACTGCAGCTTCTTGTTCCAAATGACTAGTACTCATCAACCCCATTGGTCCAGGCAAACCCTACATACTATACCACAACCAAGGGTTAATAATAATTAATAATATATAAAAGATAAGATAAAAAGTAATCAATAAAAAAATATCAACACTCGGAATCAATGATTCCACAGGTAAAAAAAACTTACATTGGAATCAGAATGCTGCAAAGGGCTTCTGGAATCAGCTCTACCATGGGAATAGGGTGATGATGTTGATGCTTTCTCATTTCCTCCTCCTTCAGGGCTTCTGCTTCTAGAAGGTGACTTACTCCTACGTGGAGGAGACCTGCTTCTGTGTAATCCATCAGTTTATTGACACATCACATGATAAGGGCATTCTAGTCTTTTCAACACTAGTACTTCTATGTAAGTAACAAACACATATAGAATAGTGAATAGTCCATCAGGTTCCTAATGAAACATCAACTTTAAACAGACAAACAAAACTTTTTATGGATGCTATTTTTAATGATAAGGGCATTTACGTCTTTTTACCTTATAGGAGACCAACTTGGGCTTCTCTCATCATCATAATCATCATCATATCTACCCCTCCTGTTTCTTCTATGATAATCAGGGATCCTACTCCTACTGCATGAGGTTCCTACTTCTGTAACGATCTTTGTCCCTTCCATAATACTTGTCCCTGCTACTGCTGCGACTTATCCTCCTGTAGCCCTTGTATTCATCTCTATACCTGGAACTACATTGGGTAAACATCAACTCCAACACAAGGGTAGAATGGTCAAAACTACATTCTCATCATACCTTGGTCTAGGACTTCGGCTCCTTAATCCACCCTTCAGCTTTTCTACTGGTTCAAGTATCCATCCCTTGTGACTAAAACAAGAATAAAAATAACCACATTAGTCAAACAACCATATACTTTTTCATATCTGATTCTTGGAATTTAGAAATATATTAGATTATATGTGAATGTGACTCACATTTTTTCAGCATTAGGCCCATATTTGGCAAATTAAACCATCATCTCTCTTCCATCAACAACTCTTCCTGAAAGGTGTAGAACAAAAGTGAAATCATGGTGAAGTGATGATATTGGATAAGTGTTATAGCTATTATATATTATTAAAAGTGATAAAGAAGAATCATATCTGGAAGTCCAAACACCTAACATGGAATCGAGGGCTTAAGGAAGAAATCAAGCGTCGGTGACTTTTCTCCGGATAAAAACAATTTCCCGCCAATTTCACAAATCAGCGTTCCAAAACCAAAATTCCCGATCCCAATCGCGTTTCTGTGCAATCCAATTTGCCAATTTCACGTTTCAGGTATCGATTTAAAGAATTGGTGGGATCACAAGCATGACGTACCGGAGGGCGTTTCTGTCGGCGATCAGTACGCAATCGTACCCCGTTTGGGATCGAGCCGTTTGGAACGTGGATCGTGACTACTTTGGCGAATCCTGTGACTATGGATTGAACCATGCACACCATTGATTTCTATTCAACGAATCTCCAACGAACATAAGCCTCTTGTTCTTCGATTTCTCCACCAACAATTTCCCTATAAACCTTCATTTCATTTCCCCCAAAACACATAATTAAAATCATCAAGAATTCAACAATTAATTCGATTTTAAAAAGTGGAAGAACAGAGTATGCTTACTTTGGCAAATTTTAGGCTGCCACCTCCACTTCTGATACATAGAATATTTTCTCCCATTTTTCATACACGTAACCTGTTCTGTGAGAAATTCACACTCGTCTTCTTTATACAAAGGGTGTGTTGAATCGTCAAAAACCCATTTCCCATCGAAATAGTTGGACTGTTGCTCATTCTGAAGAGGGTTTTCATGGGGATTGAGTTTCTGAAACTGGAGTGTAGAAGAAGCCAAAAACCAGATTCGTGTTCTGTGGGTTTGAAAGGAGACGCTGAATGAAATATGAAATAGCTGGACTTTGCATAAGCTGACTCATTGCAATGGGATCAGGGGTAAAACCTAACATTCGTTCTAGATGTTTCCTTAATTAGATATCGCTTCACCTCGAGGTCCTCATCTTCCTGCTTTGATTTGGGAGACATGTATTCAACAAGAGCTGACAAAGAATTAGTCAAATGGGAAGGAGGAAGAGCGGATATCCTTAGACGACGGCTTAGGGTTTGCAGATGGTGGTGTGGGGGTCGTCGGTTGCTTTACAGAGAGATATGAAGTCGAGACGAAAAGACGAGATTGACCCATCTGGTAATAAACGGACTCGGGAAGCTGAACAAAATGACCCGAGATTGACCCATCTAGTAACAACGCTATTGATGCCATTCCTTCCATTTTCGACTGTTCATCCTCCACTTCCTCTATTGCTACTTCTTCACCATCTTCTATTTTTTCTGTATTTAGACTTGAGAGTATAATTAGGGCTTTTTCTAACAATTTCAACATCGAGTGGGAGATATGGTGGTTCCAGTAGGTAGAAGTGAGGGAAGAAGTAGGCAGCAGTCAATGTCGGGAGGGGGAAGGAAGGAGCGTCCATAATTTGGGCAAGAGGGAAAGGAGAAAAAAAAGGAAGGCGGGATTTTTAATTTTTTCAGAATTTCATTTCCCCCTACTGTTAAAGGATGGAACGCACGTTCCATTAAAAATTATAAAGCGACATCCTTAGACGACGCGCATTTTATTATAGGTGCCCTCCGTGTTTTTTTTTGTTAGACACTAATTTAAGGGCACGCAATAATGCGTGTCCTCTATTGTTAAATTTTCTGAAGAGATGACACTTTTTTAAAGTCACTCTCTTTTGCGTAACATAAATCAATGAGTGTCGTGGTTTGCGCGTCGTAAAAGGGTCTTTTTCTTGTAGTGTCGATAAGGATCACGTCCTGATATGCATATACTAGTCTATAACAAACTGACTATACGACTCGGAAAGTGATTGAAGAACCAAGTCAACAACCATATTTCTCGGGAAAACGACACCCAACATTCCCAGCCTGTCAATATACAACTTCATCTCCAATACATGAGCACATATAGACTTTCCATCTTCGTGTTTGGTTGCCTATAGGGCTTGAGTGACCTTGAACTTTTCAAGTCGATGGACATGTGGGTCAGGGAGAATAATTGGAAGAGGTGAAGGAAGTTAAGTATGATTTCTAGTTCCTTGATCAAAACATGGAACATCATCTCCATGAGGAAAGCTTTTTCCAAAAGATTTGGGAAGACCATAGTTGTCAAAACTAAACATCTCTAAAAGGGATAAATTCAAGTTAGTTGACTTAATCCTTAATATAACACCCAAATGAAATAGTAAGTCTAGGACCTAACACAATAATTCACAATTCATAAGAGGGATTTCGTAATCTAATTGCAAATTATTTGAAGGTAGGTAAATGATGATTTACCAATTCCACCACCTAAATGAAATTTTAAACGAATTAGGTTTTAAATGAAATTCCTAGATATTTTGAGATTCGTTGAACTTTTCAATGGCATGTTTAATCTGGATTACACCCTTTCAAGTTTGTGACTGGGATACCAAGGATCACAAACAAGGTGTGAATAACCATGAAAATTAGCTTTCTACTCTCGAAGTCATTTATCACCTAATAAATGTGTCGGTTAACCACACGCGCTCCATTGATCTATGATAACCTACGAGCTACCCATTGCTATCCTTCATTAGTCCCATATTAGTGTGTTGGTTAACCACACACACTCCACTAACGTCCAATAAGATGCAATGTGCAATTTCATGGATTAGCACCAAATTCACTTTTTTCCTAAGTAACTAAGATTTGGGAATTTATAAAACATTTAGTTACTTGTATTTTATTATACTTGTCAATAAAAGTTTGTGTCCTATCCTACCCGTTCGGCTAACGAACCTCCACTAGTCAAGGGTGCGGTGGGTAAGAGTGTGTACCCAATGGCAGTCATTTTACAAGCCGTTTCCTTAAACACCCCTTATAGACCAGCTTCGTGAATGAGGCCTACTAACGGTAAGACTGACTTCTAACTTATACATATATAATATATTAGACTTTTAATTTTATATAGTATAAGGGTGTATTTTACACATTTAAAATACTACGTGGTTTAATCTATTAATAAATTAGACTTTTAATTAAATTAAACTTAAACCATGTCATTATGGATTTATTAATTCTCTCCTTTAATTAACCACTTAATTAATTTAATAAAATCATAAGGGTGTAATTTGAACTATTCAAAATATCAAGGTTCTAAATTCAAGATTTCCAAATTAAGGCTATTTAATTAAACTTTAAGTTACATAACCAAGAGGTGCACTTATGAAGCTTTTCAAATTCTCAGGGATTTAGAATTTAACATTTCAAAATTCAAACCTATAAAATCCAAAACTTGAGGGAAAATTTTCAAACTTTTTAAAACTCTTGGATCAATTTGAAAACAATTAAATTAATCATATAATTAACTATATCATAAAATTGACCTAATCTAATTTCATATAGCAAGATAACTCACATCAAATTCTACAAATAATCAATTTATCACATAAACAAGTAATTATCTCAAAATATGACAATTATCCTTCAATTGGATGAAGATAATCATTACCTTATCATAAAAAACGATTTTATCAGTCAAAATAGTTTGTGGTAATGATCCTAATCCAAAAAACGGAAAATATGCACACTGAACAGTCACCACATCGTGGTCATCAGGTAGATTCCAAAAAACTGATTTCCTTACTTTGAGCAATTACCGATGCATTAATATAACAGAAGACACCCTAGGCTCTAATACCACTTTGGGTTTTGAGCACTATAACAATCCTATGGTACATATACAACCCAAGATGCTTTGGATATATGTTTTTCAAGTTATACATGCAATTTCATTATATCCAAAGCATATGCCCTAGCTAGCATGAAATTGGAGATATACAACATAAAAAACTAGTTAGATGAATACCTCTTTGTTGAAGCTTGTAGTTCTTGGTCTTTCAAGAGCTTAGTACCTCAAATGTGATACCTCTAATAAGTCGCAAACACCAAAATCAAATGGAGGCTTATGAGAGACAGGTTATGAAGCACCAAAATCGGCTAGTGTTTCACCATGGAATGCAAGTGCCGATATGGGGAGGCTAGAGGTTCAATTTATAGTGTGGAATCCTTAGGGTTTCATACATAAAACCCTAATTTAGCTAAGCCTTTAGGTATTCCAATGATCCATATGATAGGCCCTTTGGACTAACTCTTCATGGACTCTTACATAGATTTAGCCCATCCCTAATCAACATGAATCATTAGCCCAAACTATAAATATTACTGATTTACCTAATCAGTCCCTGTAAATTTAATCAGTCTCTTTTGATCACTAAATTAATTCTTGATCATTACTAATTAAATAATATGATTTCACAATTTATATATTATTCATATAATATATTAATAGATCACAAATAACCTCTTTCTCAAATATACATCCTAACAAATTGCTTCAGTGAAGGCAACCCAAAAGGACTATGCTACTATTGGGTCAAGTACATACCAATTATAGTTATGGGCTTAGAAACCTAATCCAACACCTCCAAGATACCGTGGGTAATATCTGATGTGATAAACTCATGCAATAGCCTATCCAATGGTTCAACACCAGATCCAAAAGCTCATCCTCGAGTAGTCACTATACTCAACTAAAATACAAACATATAAACAATCATCACAAACTCAAGGAGACTTCCACTCTACAACCCCCCCCCCCTTAGAATCTTCAAGACCGTCCTTGCTTCAAGTATATATTTTGTGCTTTGAGTAGTACCGACCCAATACTACCTTCCACACCTATATGTATGTTCCTCAAGATCCATTCATAATCCTCTAATTCACCACACTAAATCTATACACCAATCGTATTCTATACCGTATACAAATCCTACGGTTGCATCTCCAAGACCTTCCTAGGAATTCTCAATTCTACCGTCTCTATAACACGTATAATCTCAACCTACACTGTTGGTTTCCTTATGCATGCAAGTTTTACACAGAATGGGATCACATAGACTGTCAAATAATGATTCTTCCCGAAGTCTACAACCAAACAAGTAACAGGAAACGAGGCTAAATCGTTCATTCTAGGGCTATATGATTGATATTGTTATATTTATACAAATATTTAGGCATTATTTTAGTACATGTTAAGCTATAATCGGTTAAAAGCAAAGATATTTGGTACTTATTGAGATGAATTACATTTTGTAGCCAAATAAGACATTCTTGAAGGAAAAGGATCAAAACTGGCAAATACTGGAACCTGGAAATATTGGAGCTGAAGTTGGGAGCTAAATAGAGCTTAAAAGGAAGAAAAATCATGAAAATACAAGTCCCACGACGTGGCTTCCGAGTATATAGGCGTAGCGAATGGAAAAATCTCGACCATGTATGCAACATAGATGCTCACAATGTGAGCATTATAGTCTCACGTCATGAGTAAAGTTCCAGAAGATAATTACGAGATGAAGGAGTTTCCTTGTAAAAAACGATTTGTACTAATCGCACAACATGAGAAACAATTTTATGGAGTCCGACTCACGACTTCTCAAAAAGAAGCACTTCTCGAGAGGCAACCCGAGCTCTGTTTGCACTTCCTTTTTCCTTTTCTTTTATTTAGTTTTGCATTTTCATTTTATTTTTAGGATAGTCATATTAGTCACCTTCTTTTTTTAAAGAAATGAAAAAAAAATCAAGTGTGGGATTAAACTTGTGAGTGGTATAACTTTTAAAAGAGGAAAAAGATAGTTTTTATCAAAATCTCGACACCACGACGTAGGTTCAGATACCACGATGTGGGGAGGAAAGAAAACCCATAATTTTCATTCATGTTCAAAACTCACGACATGAGCTTAAAGTAGGGGACCGATACTTTTTTCTTCAAACTTAAACTATTAGACCACTTTCATATCTTTAACACTCACGACATAAGAAATCGCCACATCCCCGATTTTCTTCAAAATTTTCTTGATTTCGTGTTCTAGCCTCCACTAAGATAAGATTTCCATAGTTTAATCTTGATAATTTACCAAATGTTAAGCATTTAGAGTTAGAGTTTGCTCTTAGGGTTCACATGTCGAAATTATTCCTATTTCTAGTGGAATTGTTGTTGCATGTTATTTTTAATGGACTTAGAATCACTACAAACCCCAATGGCAGGGTTATCATACTTTTAGTTTTCTATTTTTCTAATATGTTGTGTTTTTGTTCCTTGTTTGTTGTTTCTTCAATTCTTGCAGAATCTATGGGACCAACAAGGGTAGTACCCCAAGAGCAATAGAATGTGGATTTATCAAGTCTACACCCACTATATCGTTTCCTGTTGAATATTTCATAAGCAATGTTGAATAACTACACAACCCATTTAGGTTGGTTGTACAATCGGGAGTTTGCTCTATCCCCTGTCGTTGATTGGTCTTACGTAGGGTTGTACTTTTAGAAGAAATGGAAAGATAGTGGAAAAAGAGATACATTGGCAATGGGTATTATTTTACATGTAATGGATGGCACAATCTTTTTACAATACAAGAGACGGTTTATCATGAACTTTATGTTGAGTTCTTTTCCATGGTTAGCTTTCAATAACGAACTGTTGATCTTACATACAACTGAGCTCTTGCGTTTCAATTTGGTGGAGTTTATGGAGAATGTATCTTGGTTAAATTTTGCATGGCACATAGGGTTATACACAAAATATGAAACATGCTCGCCAAATTTCCTCTTGTTTTTACAAGCTTGTGTTCAAGAGTTTACCACTGAAACGATTGATGTGGAGTTTTGGAGAACAATAGCAAACTACATATATTGTTCATGGGATTCTTGAGAAGGCCACATTAGATCACCCATTCACCATTTCTTGTATCGCTTAGTCACTTTCACCAGAAATCACAAGCATCATGGCGATAAAGTGCCCTCTCAAAATATGTTTTACATTGGATCCTGGTTACACTGGAGGTATTTAGTGATCTTCCATATATGTTTGCAAGATTTTTGGAAGCAAAAGCGGTCAATTCTAGAGTCGGAAGTCTGATTAAGGGGGTCCATTTGGCACATTCCTATGCAATTTTGAGTCTGGGTTTTGTTCGTAATTTAACACATTTTAAAGATTCTTATCTCACTATTAAACTTTTGGGACTCATGCGTGTTGTAGTGAACTTAGGTGGCGGATATGGCATACCCCCGGAAGATGAGGTACAAGTAGAACAACCAGTACAGGGGCCGAGGCCACGAGGATGCAGAAATGTAAGAGGGGGAGGAGATAGAGGCCAACCACAACAACACCACGCACCCATGGAAGGAGGACCTTGTCATGATGTAATGATGGTGGGATATATGGATCGTATGCAATTAAGTATGAATTAGATCGAGGGAATGATAAAAAACATGGTGAAACATTTCAACATTACCCAACCACCGACATTAGGAACTCAATACCCATATTGTCCATCATGGAGCGAGATGTGGCCGGGACAACTTGACATGGCCGGTTTAAGTGGAGTGCATGTAGATGATGATGATAATTCATGATGACTTGTCTATCTTTTTATTTGAGTTTTTATTTTTTAGTTTATATTTGATGTGTTTTAATGTGTGTTTTTATTTTTATTTGTTTTATATGATGCAACCGAATGATGAATGTTTATTTTTTCTTTTTGCAACCTAGGAGTTTGTTTTGTTTGCGGAATTTATAATTTATCGAGAAAAAAAATGAGAAAATAGAGAAGCCGTTAGCGGTAGAGTTTTGGAATCAAAGACCACACTTTTTGATAAGTGTGGGGTGACTATCGTGTGCGAATTTAGAGAATAAAGGAAAGAGTAACACAAAATATGGGTCTTAAAATGTGTCTTAATCACTTTAGAAGAACATTGACGTTTCTTATGTGAAGAATTTAAAGAAGACATACATTTTGTTTTGGCCCAGTTCTCACGATGTGAGCTATGTGCTTCACGTCATAAGCAAGGTTTTAATCACAATTCATAATACATTCATTTCATACTCAATCAGGGCTCTCTATTCTCATGATGTGAGGTATCAAAAAATTGTGTTTCTCCTCTTTCTTTCAGCAATAAAACGTGCCATATGCTTTCCCATGTTTTGGCTAAAGTACAAGTCTTACTTTGAAGATTTTATGTAACACGCTTTTTGAAGATGTGATTTTTGTTTACATTTTATCGGAACATTAATGAGTACCTGCCCAAGTCCAGTTCCAGTACAAATTCAAGATGTTCAAGCTTTCCACATGGGATTTTGTTCCAATTCTCATTTTTACTTTTATGTTCTTTAAATGTTGAAGTATGTAATGGGGACATTTCATCAATTAAATGTGGGGTAGGGGTTGAATTTAGGAGTGCAAGATTATTGATAAAAATTGAAAAAAAAGAATTACTAGGATTTAAAAAAAATATTAGAAAGATTTGAAATAATTATCTAAAATTGAATCTAATTAAACATTGTTATATTATTGTGTTGTGTAGGACAATCTGATCTGAGTTTCAATGTTTATTTGAGCCAATATATGTTCTAGTGTTTTTGTGGCTTCCCCATCCTAGTGAAATCATGGAACAAAAACACAACCTTGCTTAGTTTGAGGGACATAATATGTTTAGCATCGTGTACCAAAAGTGTATCCAGGAGAGCTTATGTAGTCATTGAACTTTAGACTAATACCTCTAACCAATAATGGTTGAAGTTAAGTTCCCTTGCTTAAGTATCTGATTTTTTAGGATTTTTAGTTTTAGATGAAAAAAATGAGAAAGAAAAAGAGAAAAGAAAAAAATTGCAAAGTTTGAGAGAATAAGAGTCAACAAATATGAAGATCAACAAAATATCATAGAAATCCAAAAATCAAAGTGTGCAACCCGTAAATTGTTTCGTCGCTGTAACCCATTCCCGTCGGTAAAACTCGTTTGTCTTTCAATTTTCCCGTTAACATTTTGGATTAGGTCATTTAATTTAAGACTTTTATTATGAACTCGTAAGTATCTAAACACGTTTGAAACAAGTGAAAACACTTTCGATATTTAATTGGATAATTTTTAGTTACGACCACGTCGGGTTACAAACACTTAATCGGGTACGACCAAAAGCCTCGGTAAACGTCAGTATCGGGTAGAATTCCTCCGTGTCTCAAACTCGACCCATATATAAAGTTCAAAGAACTTCATTTGAAGCTTTTTTAACCTCTCTCTACTCTCTCTCTCTCTCTCTCTCTACATATCTAAGCTTTTGATCCAAAAATCACCCCCTTTCAAGCTCCAATTAGGTATGTAATCCATCCTAGCTCATAGTATAACATCTTTAGCCTTCAAATTTGTGTTTAAATTATGAAAAAGGACCATAAACATGTGTTTACAGCCCAGGAACATCCCTAGGCTGCAAACACACCTAAATGGGGTTTTGGAGCCCCAAAACCCTTCAAAACCACCTTTATAGCTTAGATATGACTTAGGGGCTTTCAAGACTTGACTGGGAACACCAAAAACTCAACATTTGAGGGGTAAATATGAGTTTATGGCCCAAGAACATGCTTGGACAGTAAACCCCTTTTCTTAGGCCGTAAGCACCTTTCAAGGTGTTAAGATGCCCCTTAAACACCTCCTAAGCCTTGGAATAATGTCTAGAAGCAACCACAAATGTGTTAGGGACCTTAAACTTGATAAAAACCACCCCGTCAGGAGTTCACGGCCGTAAACCCCCCAAGGAAAGGTTCCTGGGCCGTAAACTCCTATAACTTGGTCAAATGGTGCCTTAACTTCATCCTATGACTTGTAAAATGAGTTAGAATCACATGTGATTAATCTTGGACCACTAAAACACAAAAGCAAAGGGTATATGGGAGCTTACGGCCGTAAACTCCTAGTTTACAGCCGTAAAATCCATTAGATGGTCCCTTTGGTGGCTCAATCCTTTCCTATTCCCTAGAATTAATTTTAGCATCCCCCCACAAGCGTTATAAGGCCATTTAGCAACCAAGAACCCACCACCCATGAGTTTATGGCTGTAAACTCATGGGGATATGGTCTATGGGCTGTAATCTTCTTTAGGAGTTTACTCTTGAAGAGCAAACTCCATATCCAAGCCTTACACACCCTTAGATGCTACCCGGGTCACTCCAAACACTTAAATTGAAGTGTTTTTGAGTCTAGAAGTGCTTATTCTTATTTAATTAATAGATCAAGGTCTAACTAGATACAAATTATGTATCTCTTCATATTACATAGGAACCTCGTGTGTTTTGAAACCCCGTACTGACAATTAGCATCCAACCGGCACATTTCTCGACTGGTGAGTTCATACCCCTACGCCTTTTCCAAGTTTTTCAATGTTTTCTAGGGGGGAATACAAGCAAACTATAAATGTTTCGAAACTTAAAACTGATATAATTCTATAAATATCTGGCAAACTGTTAGATATCTTTACCCCTTTTGTATCATGCGGAGCATAAGGGATGTTTTTCTGAATATAACTACGTAGATTTCAATTACAGTGTAGGAAACAATTAAAACTATCAAATTATTATGGGAATAATTTGGGATCTTCATTTCTTGTTTTATGAGTACAGATTTCATGCAAAGCTAATAGATAAACTATGTCTGATTAAGTTTATCTCTATTTAATTTAGAGTATCATGCCAGATAATTTCTTTATATTAAAATGTTTTTACTGTATTATGTTTCAAAACGATTACGATGTTTGATAACGACCGAGTACACCGTGAATAATTTAATACTAGCTTGTGATATTTTTCTTCATTAAACCCTTCGGGTTATCAGTAAATCCTCCCCGGAAGTATAACCAGAGTCTCCTGGAGGGAGAGCGTGGAATTTGTGAATAGATCTATTCGGGACTGACAATCCCACACCTTAACTGCTAGCTACAGTTAGGCGGGCACGCCTGGGGTGACAAATTCTGGATATCGTCTGACGGTTGAAGAACGTCAAGGAGGTCTTGTGTCATATTAGCATGGTTATCCGACTCACAATACGTATTAATATAAATTTGTTCACGGATTTTATATCCTCTTTTAATCTATAGTTTTATGTATTAAAACTACCTACTGTTGTACTGGATGGTATTCCAGGTTTTCAATCTATATTTTTACGTATTAAACTATCTACTATTGTACCGAGTGGAATTCACAAATTTTAACTTATGTTTTTTTTAACATACTAGTAATAATCAAGGTTTATCTTATAGAAATTGACAAACGTGATAGAAAATATGGGATTTTCTTGGTTAACAATCTGTTTCAGAAAAGTAAAGGAAACTTGCTCTTTTTTCATAAACAAACTGCTTATGATCTCACCAGCTTTATGTTGATTTTTAAAACTGCTTGTATCCTCAGGTTCTCCTTAGACAGGTATCTCGCGTTCTTTTGCAGAAGACGGAGCGTATGGAATTCACGTCTTTACTTTTGTTTAAACTAATGTATCTATAAAACATATATTACCTTACTTTCAAACAAATGTAATGATCCTATGTAATGTATTGTTTTGTGTTTACTATGCTTACTATGTACATTGGTTGTGATATTACATGACGTCCTCCGCCCCAGAACGTTTCCGCCAACGGTTTCGGGGTGTGACACAAAGACTCAAGTATAAGGCAATTTTCCAAGTTATTATTTATTGTAATTTTTTCTTTCTAGGTTATTTTTCCATATGTATGCTTGGGGGCTTAACCAAAAATTACCTTGAGGTTATAAAATATTTATGAGGATATATTCAGAGGGGTGCATAAAATGAATCTTGTTCAAAAGAAGCGGGGAAGTTTTTATGAAGATTGTGATTATTTAGGATTGGGGAGGCTTTTAAGAAAACTAGACACAAATACATGTGTTGTGGTCATAAGGTAATGGAGAAGCTCAAAATGGATTGTCAAGTGCGATGATGGTAGCCAGGTTTTTAATATGATGGTATGATAATAAAAATCAGTTTTGCTTGAGGGAAAGCAAAATGCAAGTGTGGGGTATTTTGATATTGCTATATTTATACATATATTTAGACATTATTTTAATACATTTTAAGCTATAATCGGTAAAAAGCAAAGATATTCGGTACTTATTAAGTTAAATTACATTTTGCAGTAACATAAGACATTCTTGAAGGAAAAGTAGGGGTGTAAGTGAGCCGAGCTACTCGTGAGCTACTCAGGATCGACTCGTTAAAAGCTCAAAACGAGATCGAATTAAACGAGCCTGAGCCGAGCTCGAGCCTAAATATGAGGCTCGTTTATTAAATGAGCTCGAGCCGAACTTCAGTTAGTGGGCTCGCGAGCCTAAACGAACTTAAACGAGCCTATATATATATATATATATATATATATATATATATATATATATATATATATATATATATATATATATATATATACATGGAGGCTCGATTAGGCTCGCGAGCTCACTGAATTGTTCACGAGCCGAGCCCGAGCTTCATTTTAAGGCTCGAATCGAGCTCGAGCTTCCTCAAAATTAAACGAGCCGAGCTCGAGCTTGGTCAGGCTCGGGCTCGGCTCGGCTCGTTTACACCCCTAAGGAAAAGGACCAAAACTAACAAATAGTGGAACTTAGAAACACTGGAGTTGAAGCTGGGATCTAAACAAAGCTTAAAAGGAAGAAAAACATGAAAATACAAGTCCCACGATGTGGGTTCCGGGTATGGAGGTGTGGCGAATTGAAAAATCTCGACCGTGTATGCAGCATAGATGCTCACAATGTAAGCATTATAGTTTCACGTCGTGAGGAGTAAAGTTACAAAAGATAATTATGCGATGAAGGAGTTTCCTTGTCAAAAATGAATTATATTGATCTCACGACGTGAGACCATAACTCTCACGATGTGAGACACGATTTTATGGAAACTATAAATACTCCTTCACATATTCGACTTTGAGAGGTTGGATATGATTTTCTGGAGATAGTTGATTTTAGAGGCTGGAGATCTACGAAAAACAACCTTTTGGAAGAGAGAACATTTTGAGATTGAAGATTTGAATATTACACATCACATTCAGTTTGCATTAGATTAACTATTACGAATTCTTATGTTTTTGCATGCTTATTTTCTGCTATGAGAAACTAATCATTAGGCTTTCGTTTAGTGTAAATGAACCCTAATAACATGTGCTAGTTTCTTATATTTGGATTTTATAAATTTGGTTAATACATGTGTTTAATTATCATTACTTATCATGTTAAAGTTTACATCTTTGTAGCTTTGATTCAAGTTAAGTGTAGTTTAATGACCAACTGAATTGCATGAACTTATTTACCTAGTAGTTTATGATCATTAAATTGCTAGATCTATGACTAATCACATCTTAGAGTTAGTAATAAAGGTAGCCACTTTAACTATGTTGGAGAACATAAAATTTGATCATAATTGTGTTTGGTAATTTATCTTGATCATAGATGATTATCTAGATATATATCTTACATAGCCTAATTATCATTATTCATCAATTATGTGTTTGCTTGTGTATGATCATTACATAGTATTTCATGAATTGGTGAAAATATTAGGATATCGAATCAAGACTGCTAACTATACTTATATTGGTAACCAACTAAATAAATCCATACTTAGAAACTACACATAGGAAAAGGGGGGATTCGAAGCTAAACAAAAGTGCCTTATTAATCTTGTTTGCAGTCGTTTTTAGTTGAATGTTTAGTTTTAAGTTAATCTGAACTTGAAAAATCAGATAAAACCCCATCTTTAATGATTGTATTTAGATTAATATTTAGTAATTATATTATTATCTGCGACAACCGTCAATTTTCAGTCAAGTCAAAGTCAACGAAAGTCAACAAGTCAAACCGGTCCACTCATTTTGCCGTGAGTAACTCCTAAACAACTCTCTATTCTAACGAGAGATCATAAATCAAAAAATGCGTACATCTAGATCTCCTTAACCTAAAACTGTGGTACGTGGCGAGCCAAACCGATAAAACAATGTTGCATACTCATCGGGAGTATGCAAAATCCTTAAACAAGGCGTAACGGGACTTACGGACCCTGCATTGCAAAGCCGAACACTCAAAAAGGTCACCAATGAAACCTCTCTCAATCGTTTTCACTCTATCTCTTCTTATGTGAAATCTCTCCCAAATCTCTCTAAGTATGTGAAATCTCTCCCACATATCTCTTTGTACGTGAAATCTCTCCAAGAATGTCAAATCTCTCCCAAATATCTCTCTGTATGTGAAATCTCTCCAAGTATGTCAAATCTCTCCCAAATCTCTCCAAGTATGTCAAATCTCTCCCAAATCTCTCTAAGTATGTGAAATCTATCCCAAATATCTCTCTGTATGTGAAATCTCTCCAAGTATGTCAAATCTCTCCCAAATCTCTCTAAGTATGTGAAATCTCTCCCACATATCTCTTTGTATGTGAAATCTCTCCAAGAATGTCAAATCTCTCCCAAATCTCTCTGAGTATGTGGAATCTCTCTCAAATCTCTCTCGAAATCTCTCCCAACTTTCTATAATCACTCGGGGCATCCCGACCCTCGAATTTGGCGAAAACAGCCCAAAAACGGAAGTCTACGCGAAAAACGGACCTTAGGAACCGAAACCCCTCTTAGGAACCGAACCCTCCTGATGAAGAAGGCTGCTGATCCGAACCGAAGGTACTGTTCACTAACCGAACCGAAGGTACTATTCACTACTGTTCACTACAGTCCGTTCGGTTTTGACATTCTAGCCTCTCATCTCCGAACCGAAGCTTCCCTGCTGAGCCTTCGGACCGAGCCTTCTGACCGAACCCTCGCCTTCGCCCTTCGCCTCTCGCTTCCGGCTCGCGCCTTTCGTTCCGACTCAGCATCAACATGGACCGAGCCTCGGCCTAGGGACCGAACCTCGGCCTAGGACCGAGAGGTCTCGCTGGGAAGCACTTTTCTCCCGGTTTTCAACCAAATTTGCGTTTTAAGCCCGTTTTTAATTATTTTAACGCGGAGTTTTCACCCAAAATCATATTTTAACACAATAAACCCTAAATATTCACAATTTAATCATATTTTCATAAAAATCTTTATTTAAATAATAAAAGCAAGTGGGTAAAGTACAAAGAGGTGGAGTGTTGACTTTGCTTTACTTTATGACACAAGCAACTACTCCCACACCCACTCTATGACCAGCCACACCTCCCCACCTTACCTAGGTCACATCAATGTACTTTCCACTCAATCATCACTCCTTCCCACGTTTTTGAGAGTTGTATATTCATCCTCTCTCCTCATTTCTCTCATTTTCTCTCTTTTCACCAAAAAGAGCAAACTCTTTTCTCTCTCACTTTCCCTCTCTAGAACTCAAGATTTCAAGGGCTGATCTTGGGATTTTCCTCCACATTTGATCTTCGAATCTTCAAGTGATTCTTCAAGTGTTCTTGGGTTGAACACTTCTCTTCTTCAACACTTACCTACTGAAATCACTTAAGGTGAGTTCATACCCCTACATTTTCATGTTTTCTCAAGTTTTTAGGGGGGGAATACAAGTTAAAACACTAAGAACATAACTACATTTTTCTAACAGCTTTCATCAGAAAAGTTCAACTCCATTCACGGACTGTTTTGGACATCTTCAACATTTTTGTTTTCAAAACTGTTTTAGGTGCATGTAGTTCCACTTCTTAGCTTTAAAATGACTACTTGCACATCTCCATACGATTTTTCTACAATTTATGGTGATTTTTACAAAACTGCCTATCATTTCAAACATCAATCCGGACCAGTCTGTGATTATGGACTCTTTCACATAAGTAAGAAGTCATTAAAAATTATAATAAAAATTATGAACAAACTAGACTCATTTTCCAAACTCTCAGAAGTTACAGAACTTGATTTGGACATTTTATGATTTTTCTACAATTTTTCCAATAATAGTTACAGAAAATGTTATTAACAAAAAAACACTATAAATTTCATTTCACCTTGTAACATGTTGAGCAAGGTATACATCGTTATGTGATTATGTGTAGTTGCAATATATGACAAATTTTGTATTCTTACATAGACATACATCAGAAAACAAATGGATTTACACCTCCACAAGTATGGTAAATATATATATGATATTACGAGGCTATATCCATTAAAATATAAACATTGATAAATTATGACAAGTAAGGCCTATGCTCATTACCCACGCAAACTATTGATAAACTATAATAGGTATAGTTTAGGGTTATTTATATAACAAACACATTATTAAAGGTCTTACGCATACAAAATAGTTATCGCCACTATGGACAATTATGATAATCTATAATAAGTATAGTTAGGCCATTATACCCCCACAAACGAACACGCTAGTTATAATCGGTATAGTTATGGTAAATATATATATTACAAACAAAGTGATAAACTATAATAGGTATAGTTTATGTTTCATCTACCCTAGGAACTTAATTACAAGAAAGGAATTCACCATCACCATCACTTTTGATAAGCTATCATATGCATAGTTCAAGTTCACTAATCCCTATTACTCCCCGGTGAACTATGATATGTATAGGTTATATTCACCATCACCATCACTTTAGATAAGCTATCATATGCATAGTTCAGTTTCACTAATCCCTATTACTCCCCGGTGAACTATGATATGTATAGGTTATATTCACAATCACCATCACTTTTGATAAGCTATCATATGCATAGTTCAGGTTCACTAATCCCTATTACTCCCCGGTGAACTATGATATGTATAGGTTATATTCACAATCACCATCACTTTTGATAAGCTATCATATGCATAGTTCAGGTTCACTAATCCCTATTACTCCCCGGTGAACTATGATATGTATAGGTTATATTCACAATCACCATCACTTTTGATAAGCTATCATATGCATAGTTCAGGTTCACTAATCCCTATTACTCCCTGGTGAACTATGATATGTATAGGTTATATTCACATTAAATTTTCGCATTGTTAGACTTCAACTATAATCGTTGAGCATATATGCTTGAGTCATACAAGAATTTAGTCTAGATTGGCTTAGAATTGGTGGTGCCCGCCTCATCTCCTGTTCCTTGTTTGGTTGTGGACCTAGGGCGGACCCATTATATTCGACGTTTTATCTAACCTAAATCTCATATAACTTATATACGCTGGACGATTATAGGGGAAATCTACGGGTCAATCTAGGATACATCAACACATCATATAGGAATATTTTGTTTACACTTAACTAAGAAAATATTGGATTTTCTGGAGATCAAACTCTATTGATTTTAAAAGGAAAACGGTTTCTACTCCAAACAAAACTCTTATGAACTCACCAACTTAATTGTTGACACTCTTTCAAAACTACTTGTATTCTCAGGAAATCAGTGAAACAGGAAAACTTCAGCGCTTTGAGGATGGGACGTTAAACCGTCAACAATTTATTTTTGTCATCATAATGTAATTGATTTTGAAACATGTAAACATATACTTTGGTGTAACTTTTTCAATTATATTTATGATGGTTGTATTTACTTTGAGCACTATTATACACGTTGTTGTGATACTGTACATGAAGTCCTCCACCCCTGGACGTTTCCACCATCCTTGGTTTGGGGGTGTGACATTATCTAAATTCATTCCCTGTGTTTGATACCCATCTTACGTAAACTATTCTATAAATTTGACTAAGTACACTGCCTAAGTGCATTTAGTTAGTTAAGTAGGTTAGGATTATAAATTTAAAACTAGGTAGTGTATAAATTGCACATCAATGATCCTAATTGTATACACCTTTTAAAGCATACACTTAGCAATTAACTCAGCCAAAATCAAATCCAAATAACACAGAACATCCAATTCCCCTAGGCTATAAGGCATCATATAAATCAGACAATTCTATCATATGACTTTTGCATGTATCCTCAGTCCTACTCTAGCATGCAATTCACATATCAACCATACTAATCATAACACATGGGTATGGGTATGTTAGGAATCACTTACTTGAGTTCGGCTAATTGCACGCATCTCATCCCCCTTTTCTATTAGTAAAAATCTATTAGAAATTCATTTTCATTTTTTCGAACAGATTATCATTTTCTCAGTTTGAGTTCTGCCACATCTGAAACTGCAGGCTTTGATACCAAATTGTAATGACCCAAAACACATTGATAAAAAATTTCATTTTTAAAATCATCAATCCCCTACATCATATGTCTTAAAAACTCTAACATACACGTAATAACCTTGCATAATTATCGTGTTTTGTAACCTTGATAGCTTAAAAATAAATATTATTAAATAATATTTGACTTTGAGCATTGAGTTCTAACAAGATAGTTTTATGAGATTGAAGTAAAACTATGTTTAGAATCATTCGGGAAGTATTGGAAGTCTTATAAGATTCCAATCAAAAGTCAAATATTGAAATTAACGAAAATATAAAGTTGGAAATAAATAAAAATAATGTTATTGAAAGTTGTAGATTATCTCGTTAGAAACATTTAGGCGAAAACCTCATCGAAATCCGAGTTATAACGAAGAAGTTATGACTTATTGAAGTTTTGTGACAGAATCAGCACGACGCCATATGACGTAAAAAGTGAGTTTATGATAAACTACTTTTTAGCCTTTGCGATCTAAATGAAAGTCGTAGTATTCGTTAAACCGATAACTTTCATAAAAATAACGTCCAAATCTAATTTCGTATGAGGAAGTTATGATTTTTCTAAGAATCGGCATAGTAGTACACAACCCGAAACTCGAAATAAAGATCGAGTGATTTTTAGCCGACATAACCTAAACGAGAATCGAAGATCTCGTCAATATTAGTACAACGGTAAAAAGACAGATGAAAACGGACATCGGATGAAGAAGTTATGAATTTTTAACGGATTTTTCCTGTCTTGGCCTGTTAAAATATAACTTTAAAAATAAATACAAAATTAGTCGATGGATTCTAAACGAATATTGTAGATCATAATTTCACCTATGCATGGATATAAAGAACATCAAAAACAGAGTTCGTATACGAAAGTTACGAAATTTTGAAGTTTATGGCACAAATTACGAGGCTAGACCGGAGAAGTACGCCCAACGTACTTCGTACGTATGCCCACCATACTACAGACGAAGGACATGTATCCTGCAGGTTCGACACGTCCAAGGCCTAAGAATCCAATCAGTGCCACGTCGCTTGGTACGCCCCTCGTAACGAACGCCGAACGTCCTCCCAGGTATGCCCTGCGTACCGAGGGTCAGGCCCCTACTTTAAATAGAATGTGAAGGTCTACGGGTTTAGGTTACAATTTCTCATATTCTTTCACTCTCTTTCATCCTCTATTCTCTCTCAATTTACCCTAACACCCCCCGAAGCCTAAGAAACATCCCCGACACCCGAAGCAAGTTTCAATGCAGCAAAGACCCGATAAAATTATCTTTTCAAGTTAAAACTCTGCCCGCACAAAGCCTGATTTTCAACTAAAATCCCCGGTTTCGTCAAAGAAAGTCATATCTAGAAATGAAGTGCTGCCCAAATTATCAATTTAGCATTCAGTTATTTCACAGTGAGTTCAATATAGGGACAATTTTATGTTTTGTGTTATATGTGCAATGTGTTTTCCCGTGTTATTATGATAATAAAGCTATACCTTTGACCATGAAGTGAATGGCTAAGCGTCACTTTCGTATTGGTATGTAGCCTTTGACCATGAAGTGAATGACTAAGCATCACTTTGGCATTGGCAGAAGGCTAGGTAGGGCTGAAAGCCTGTAAATTACTAGCAAAATGTTAATTCAGAAATCGTTTATTTTCTATGCCACTTGGGCTGAAGTTTTATTGAAGTATATCAAGTTGAAATCATTGTTTCTCATTGATCGTAAATCTTTGAATCAAATCATTAGTTGATATGGTAGGCCTGTCATATGATACACTTATGCCTTTGTTGTTCTTTGTCCCTCTTTGCTACTATCATATTGATATGTATATGACATAACTCTAGGTTTTGCGAACTAGCCCGGACCGGAAAAGAAGCTAGCTCTGTCCGCCACGGGTTAGCGACATAAAGTAGGAAAGAAATCCCGGCACGACCGATGACTTAGTCTCCTTCTCCGCTTCGACTCAACCACCTACCTAACCTCTTAGAAAAGATCCGATAGATAGCAGCTACCTAACTTATCGCATAGTTCCGAGACCACCAAATTTGAGCGGGTAAAACGAGGCCTCGACGGATGGGAACTCCTACTCTGACTATAGTTTTGTGATCTCTACTGAACAAGCGAGTCATCGGTCCGGGAAAGAAAAGGACTGCCTTTGAAAAAAGAAAAAAGGAACTCCATTTTCCACCTCACCATTAGCCACTTCATTAGGGTCCCCCTTCTTCCTCCGGCCCTCTATTTACATAGCAAAGAAAGGCAAAGGCTCTTGCTCGAATGCGTGACGTATGTCTCTTTTTATATTATAACTGTTATTGAACTCACTAAGTGTCAGCCGCTTATCCCTCTCAGTGTTTAATTATTGCAGGTGATAAGCAGCTGGTTTAGTTATGTACTGTAAGAAGATGTAGAATAGTTAATATTATCACTTTTGTACTTAGTGTATAAATTCCTGGGAAGTTATGTAATATATAAACATTTGTAAAAACTTCGTTAGTCGGTTTGTATCCAGTCTTTTGTAATAAGACCATATACGTAAAATATGTTTATGAATATACATGTAGCATGTTTGGAGTAATAATAATATTGTAAGGGTATTAGAGAAATAGTGGTTCTCACAAAAACCACCATGATACAAAATATCCCAAGACATCGGAGTAAAAGAAATCATAATTACGGAACATAAGGGGGAAAATGTTGGGCCATCACGTCGGGCCCTTCCCTTTCGTACCGGAAAATGCCTGAAACCATAAACAAAACTATAAGAACAAAGCTTAGTGAGCTTCCCAAAAATACAACATACACGTAAATATAACAACATGTGGTTGTGTCGGGTCCGTATTAACCCCCGGTCCATATCAACCCTAGGTAACAACAAACAGTTGTGTCCGGTTCGCATCAACCCTCAGGTTCGTATCAACCCCAAGTCCATAATGACTCCAAGCTTGGATTGGCTCCCTGCATATAACATACAGTCACATCAGTAATAATCACATACTTACATAGACCCTATTCATACAAACCAGTGGGTCGGCATTGATGCTTTCGACCTACTAGTGTGATTAGAAGACTCACCTCACAGAAAATGCTCGACTGCTAATGCTCTCATTGATAGAGTATTGCTACTAAGCACCACTTATTCTGTCAAACCAAATAAACATTGATATCATCCTCCAAATTAGGAGCTTGTCTAAATGTCAACTCAATTCAAAAGTCAATGGTCAAAGTTAATGATCAACATTGAATTTAGTCAACCACCACATCGTGGTTACCTATGGCCACATAGTGGCCCTCCAAAAACAACCAAACATGATTTATCCCATCAAAGTGCGAGTTTTGGTTATGGGAGGTCCAGTTCTTGGGACACCTCGTTAATAAAAACGGGATTTTTGTCGACACGACCAATAGTGAAGTTGCTATGAAGTTGGAGGTCCCAAAATCTCCCTTATAGATCAGGAGTTTTCTGGGTTTAGCAAAGTATTATCGGAGATTTATTAAGGATTTTTACAACTTTGTTATACCCCTCACTCGTCTGACGAGGAAGGGCGTGGATTTTCGTTGGGGGCCTGAGCAGCAGGCTGTATTCGAGACACTGAGACAGAAGTTATGTGAGTCCCCAGTGTTGACTCTTCCTTAGGGTGTTGTAGATTTTGTTGTATATTGTGATTCATCCATCAATGGTTTGGGGTAAATACGCATGCAGAAAAGAAGGATGATTTCTTATGCTTCCAGGCAATTCAAGTCGTATGAGGTTCGGTATCTGACACATGATCTCGAGTTGGGGCGATGTACCATCTACACGGATCACAAGAGTTTAAGATATTTAATGGATCAGCTGAATCTGAACATGAGACAACGTAGGTGGCTTGACATAGTCAAGGATCATGACTGTGAGATTTTGTACCACCTAGGAAAAGCGAATGTGGTTGCTAATGCTTTGAGTTGCAAGTTGGCTGGTTATTCTGTTGGGAGCTTATGTATGAGGTTTTCGATTGATTCTCCACTTCTGGTTTTGATTAGGGAGGCTCAGGTTAAGGTAGTCAAGAAAGAGAATTAGAAGCAGGAGAGAATCAGGGGTGAGATCAACATGTTTTCTACCGATTGTTGTGGATTATTGACCTGGTGCGATTGAGTTTGGGTACCAGATTTTGGTGGGATTAGATAGACTGTGCAGGAGGAGGTACATAAGTCCATATTTTCGATACACCTTGGAGCCACCAAGATGTATCAGGATTTGCGACATAGTTACTGGTGGCCATGTATGAAGAGGGATATAGCCAGGTATGTTGAGAGGTGCTTGACATGTTAGATGGTCAAGGACGAACACTCGAGGTCGCATGGAAAGCTTCAACCTTTGAAGGTTCCTGTAACGCTCGTGTTTCTAGGCTAGGCATTAATATTGACATAATGGTCTAGGTTAACCTTTGTAACTCATTTAGAAGAAATGAAAAGGAATTATGTGAATTTTATGTGAATTATGTGTTTTATGCTTAATTATTAGGGTTTAATTAATTAAAAATAAAAATAAGCGCCAAAATTAAAGTGTGATATATGCCCGATATCTTTACATAAAGTTGTAGTGGTCTAAACAAGGATTTCGGGGATATAAAGAATGCTGAAATTCGAGTTATAACGAAGAAGTTATGACCTGTCGAAGTTTCGCGACAAAACCGGCACGGTGCCGAATGTCGTAAAAAGTGAGTTTTTGATAAACTAATTTTTAGCCTTAGTAATCTAAACGAAAGTCGTAGTATTCATTAAACCGAGAAGTTCGATAAAAAGAACGCCCAAATCTGACTTTGTATGAGGAAGTTATGATTTTTCGAAGTTTCAGCTTAGCAGTAGACAGCTAAAAACTCAAATTTTAGATCGAGTGATTTTTAGCTGACACAACCTAAACGAGAATTGAAGGTCTCGTCATTAGTAGCACAACGGTAAAAAGTCTGACGAAAACGGACGTCGGATGAAAAAGTTATGACTTTTTAACGAATTTCTTGTCCCGGTCTGTTAAAAATAATAATAAAAAAGTTAAAGTCAAAATTAGCCGACGAAGTCTAAACGGAAGTTGTAGAGCGTAATTTTAGCTACGTGTGCATATAAAGAACGTCAAAAACGGAGCTCGTATGCAAAAGTTATGGATTTTACAAGTTTTTGCACAAAAACCGAGAAAATTCGCATAGTCACAATTGCCACGTCACCCTCGCTTAGAGTGTGACACGTGTCCAAAATCAGTGAGTCATGCGAAGCCACGTGGCGAAATCTGCTGATTCACCCTCGCATGAACAGTAACTGCGGTCCACTAGCAGTCCGACGCGTGTACTATCCTCGTGTCCGAGCCTCGCACATGGGTCACGAGTCTGTGGTCCAATTAGAAGCTGCCACCGAGTCCCTCGTACCTGCGGACCCCACCACCAAGCCGACTTCAGACCAGTAGATGTAACGCCTGTGTTCCGGGCTTGCCACTTTTAGCAATATAATAGTCTAGGTTAACCTTTGTAACCCGTCGTGAGATAATAATAATGTATTATTTGAGTATTATGTGTTTTGTGCTTAATTGCTTAATTATGTGGTTTGATTATTTAAGAATAAAGATAAGTGTCAAAATTTAAGTGTAAAATAAACTTAATATATTTGGTTAATGTTGTAGTAGTTGAAACGAGGTTTCCGAATATTTATAGAACGCCCAAATCTGACTTCGTATGAGGAAGTTATGATTTATCGAAGTTCCGGCGTAGCGATATACAGCCTGTTTTACTCGATTTGAGATCGAGCGGTTGTTAGCCAAAGCAATCTAAATGAGAATCGAAGATCTCATTGTTGGTATTGAAACGATAAAAAGTTAGGCGAGAACGGACGTCAAACGAAGAAGTTATGAATTTATAACGAAAGTTTCTGTCCCGGCCTATTAAAAATAATTAATAAAAATAAAGTCAAAATTAGCCGACGGAGTCTAAACGAAAGTCGTAGAGCATGGTCTCACCTTCGCGTGGATATAAAGAACGTCGAAAACGGAGTTCGTATGATGAAGTTATGAATTTCCGAAGTTTATTAATCATTTTGTATTTATTTTTAATTCAAAATTCGGAAGCATTATCCGAAGGAGTCACCGATCTGATCCGAGGTACGCCCCGCGTACTCGAGTACGCCCCGCGTACTCCGAGGGATGTCGACACTCGCACTCGAGCACTTCGGATACGTAAGCAATGACGTTTTGGGCAGTACGCCCCGCGTAACGCAGTACGCCCCGCGTACTCCGAGGCTCCAGCCTTCTATAAATAGGATGCGAGGGTTCCGGGTATTTTTGCCAATTCCCTCTCGTTTTCGTGTCGAAGCTCTGTGCAAAAACCCCCGAAGCTACCCCGAAGTCCCGGTATCATACTCTAGCCCCGAGGCAAGTCCCGAGATCCTGAAGATCCCAAAAAGTGCGGTTCCCGAGTCGAAGCTCTGCCCGCGAGAAGTTCGATTTTCGAGAAGATCTTCCAGATCTGCTGTGGATTACTACTTCTATAAGCCGTAGTGCTATCCGATCATCTTCTGATCAAGTGAGTGTGTAGTTATTTCTTCTAATACAATAATACGAAGTATTTTATATAAAAATACGTGCTATGTGTATATATTTGGTTGTGTTATGTGTGAATGAGTATTCACTCTCTTCTATCTTATAGATCTGCTTATTTCTTTATGAGATATGTGTTATGTGTGTGTGTGCCTCATCTGTTATGTGATATATGTGTTGATTAAAGCATGCTATACAGGTTTTCTTTAAACTATGTATACAAATGTATATTTTTATCTACTAATATGTTGGGTAGAACATGGGTAGACAGTTGGTGTGTAATAAACAGATGAGAGGCCTCGTTGTTGTTTGATTGAGTCATCTAGCGGAGTTTAGATGACGACCACTGGCTATTCTAGACAGTCTTGTGGAAACATTAGCAGGTTCGCCACCTGTAGGTGTTAATGAACTTGGGTGTTCATTCGCTGTACTCCATCCCCCTCATGGTTGCCTTATTTGACTTATATTGCTGAGGTACCCCCGAAGCATGTGTTGTCGCCCCGATGAAATATTCTTAGACTAGGTCCCTTATGTTAGTTGTTTTAGGGACATTAAAGTGAGAATAACGGGAATGGGTAATTGGGTTATTGTTGGTTGGTGAAAATTAAATATGATATTTATTGTGGGTTGAAAACCCTATATGCTCACCAGGCTCCCAAGCCTGACCCACTCAGTTTTAAATTGTATTACAGGTAGTGGCGGAAGGGCATGAGATGGATGAACCATCAAGTTGTTTTGTTTACAAGTCTGCATATGTTTATATTTGTTATATGACTTGTAATGTATTCGTTTATGCTTATTGGTCTGAATCGGAACATGACACCCCGAGTTTTGATTTTAATGAAAATACATTTCTTTTATGAAATGCTTCGGTAAACAATGTTTTATCATGTTTTGTTTTTGGGAACAAATTCCGCAACTCTTTCAAATCAAAAGGATTTACTCTGAAAATATTTAAAAGCATAAATGAAAATCGGTCTTTTCTGGCCGAGATTTTGGGGATGTCACAGTTGGTATCAGAGCATTAGTTTAAGCGAACTAGGAATTTGTTGGATTTCTAGACTTAAACTTAGAATGCTAAGTGAAGTTTTGAGATGTGTGTCTGTTGTGATTTAGACACGAGCACTAGTTTATTTTAGGAAAGTTGCCTAAAATGCCTTTATGTGCTAAATGCTATATGTTGCCATATATGATATTATTTGTTCGGATCTATGGTCTGTTGCCGACCGGATCTAGAAACCTTATGTGTGTAGGATTCTAAGCGTACGTCTACGATATTAGAACTAGCATGTAAACGTTTCGGAGTGATAAGGATGATTTGAATATCTATCATGATTGAGGATCTAATTTCACCTTATTCGGTGTAGATCAAAATGGTGAGAACAAGAAGTGGAGTTGGAAATGCTGACGAAAACAGGAATCAACCACCAGTGATTGAGCCAATACCTGTCGTAGCAGCAGCACCTGAGCCAATAACCATGGCTGGTGTGCAATTGATGATTCAGACGATGTTGGATCGTCAAATGGATGAAACTAGACGGTTGCTTCAACAAAATCGTGAAGAACTGTCGATTCGTGTGGAAGAGCCTGAACTGAATGAAGGGCACTCGGAAGGTGGAAACTTCAGTGGGTCTGTTGGTCCAGCCAACCCACCGATAGTTAGGCAAGATAACCATGATGGAAGGAATGATGGAATGGGATGCAAGTACAAGGACTTTTTGACTTGTAAACCATCGACCTTCAATGGAAAGGAGGATCCGATTGGGGTTATGGATTGGATCTCCGAAATGGAGTTAGCCTTTATGACATGTGGCTGTAGAGGCAAGTTGCAGACTATCTATGCCGTGCGACAATTCCGAGGTGGAGCCGTTCGTTGGTGGAACACTCTAGGGAAGACCTTAAGCCCTAGCGAGCCACTGCAATTGTCATGGGCAGAGTTCTTGGTGCAGTTTAAGCGCAAGTTCTGCTCGGCTCAAAATCTGTTGGAGTTGGAGAACAAGTTTCTGACATTGACGAAGGGTAGCATGTCAGTAGATGAATACACCAATAACTTCACCGATAAGATGGAGTTTGCCTTGCGTATCGTCCCAGACGAGTTGACAAAGGTGGATCGGTATGCGAAGGGACTTCCATGGGAGTACGAGGTGCCGGTACGTCAGGCACTTACTCTAGAGGCAGCTATCTGGGCTGCCAAGTCTGTGGAGAACATGATAAAGGGAAGAACCACCGACAAGGTTGAGGTTGGTGAGAAAAGGAAGTTTGAAGGAACATCTGGTTCCAGTAAGAAGAGTAAATTTTCGAAATTTGATTCGAAAAAATTTGGAGGAAAAGGAGGCAAAGCGAAGTGGTGTGATAAGTGTAGGAAAAAACACTTTGGGAAATGTAGCGAGGATGTAACCTGCTACAAGTGTGGAAAGGTTGGACATTTTGCCAATGAATGTCCGAACAACAAAAGGATGTGTTTTGGGTGTAATGAAGAGGGGCATATTTTGAAAGACTGTCCGAAGAAGAAGGAGGCAGCTAGGCCCAACATTCCACCAAAGCCGAAGGCAAGAGCCTTCCAGATGACACTTGAGGCTGCGAAAGATGAAGCTGATGTCGCTTCAGGTACCTTTCTCGTAAACGAATTACCTGCTCATATATTGTTTGATTCTGGAGCCAACTACTCCTTTATTTCGCATGAGTTTGGTAGAAAGCTAGCTTTGCCTGTTGATAGACTAAATAATGCTTTATTAGTCGAAGTAGCTAGTGGCAAGTTTGTACCTGTTAGCCATCGTATGAAAAACGTCTTGATCGACCTTAATGGGAATAAGTTTCTCGAGGCGTTATTGCCTATCGAACTTAATGGTTTCGACATCGTGTTGGGAATGGATTGGCTTAGCGCCAATGATGCCGAAATTTTGTGCAAGAAGAAGATAGTTAAAGTAAACACGCCTGGAAAAGATTCGTTTATGGTGTATGGGGACAAACGCAGAGTGAATTCTGGAATCATTTCTCTAATGAAAGCCAGAAAGTGTTTGACCAAGGGATGTACATCATATTTAGCATTTGTGATTGATGCTAAGAAGGAAAAGAAGGTGATGCAGAGCATTCCAGTGGTGTGTGATTTTCCGGAAGTGTTCCCCGAGGATCTTCCTGGATTACCACCTGATAGACAAGTGGAGTTCAGAATAGACTTGTTACCAGGAACCACGCCAATTGCAAAAGCACCTTATCGATTAGCACCGACGGAGATGAAGGAGTTAATGATGCAACTTCAGGAGTTGTTGGACAAAGGTTTCATTAGACCTAGTTCATCGCCCTGGGGAGCTCCGGTGTTATTTGTAAAGAAGAAAGATGGAAGTATGAGAATGTGCATCGATTACAGAGAGCTGAACAAGGCAACAATAAAGAATAGATATCCGTTGCCGAGGATTGATGACCTGTTTGATCAATTGCAAGGTTCGAGCTATTTCTCGAAGATCGATCTTAGGTCAGGATATCATCAGCTTAAAGTAAGAGAGCAAGATATCGAGAAGACTGCATTCAGAACTAGATATGGACACTACGAGTTCTTGGTTATGTCGTTTGGACTAACCAATGCTCCAGCAGCGTTCATGGATTTGATGAATAGGGTTTGTAATCCTTTCCTTGATAAATCCGTGATAGTGTTCATAGACGACATTCTGGTCTACTCGAAAAGCCAGGAGGAGCATGGCAGACACTTGCGAGAAGTGTTAGAAGTTTTGAAGAAGGAGAAGCTTTATGCGAAGTTCTCTAAATGTGATTTTTGGATTCGTGAGGTCCAATTCTTGGGTCACGTGGTCAACCAAGAAGGGATAATGGTTGATCCAGCGAAGATCGAAGCTGTGATGAAGTGGGAACAACCGAAAAGTCCCACGGAGATTCGAAGCTTTTTAGGATTAGCCGGATATTACCGAAGGTTTATCCAAGGTTTTTCTTCGATTGCTACTCCATTAACAGCTTTGACCCACAAAGGAGCTACTTATGCTTGGAGTGAGAAGCATAAAGAAGCATTCGAGAAGTTAAAGAAGAAGCTATGCGAGGCACCGATACTTTCTCTACCCGATGGAGTTGAAGACTTCGCTGTTTATAGCGATGCGTCTGGTGTTGGATTGGGTTGTGTTTTGACCCAAAGAGAAAAGGTGATAGCATATGCGTCTCGACAGTTGAAAGAGCATGAAAAGAATTACCTGACTCATGATTTGGAGTTGGCAGCGGTAGTTTTCGCTCTGAAAATATGGAGGCATTACCTCTATGGCACGAAGTGCAAACTTTTCACTGATCATAAGAGTCTCCAATACCTCTTTAATCAGAAAGAATTGAATATGAGGCAACGACGCTGGCTAGAATTACTTAAAGACTATGACTGCGAGATACTTTACCACCCTGGTAAAGCTAATGTTGTTGCTGATGCTCTCAGTCGGAAGGTCAATCTTGAAAGGAAGAGGCCAAGAGCGTTGAGAATTGAAGTTGTCTCGACTATTGTGGAAAGTATAAGGAAAGCTCAAGAGGAAGCTTTTGAGAAAAATGACCGAAAGGAGGAACGTTTGGGTAAAACGTTGGTGTTTGGTACTAACGGTCATGGACTGAAGGTATTCCAAGATCGTATTTGGGTACCTAAGTCAGGAGGAATTAGGGATCTTCTGATGGAAGAAGCTCACAAGACCATGTACTCGATTCATCCGGGTAGCACTAAAATGTATAGGGACCTGAAACCCTACTACTGGTGGCCGACGATGAAGCTTGATGTTGCAAAGTATGTGGCCGAGTGTGTGACTTGTGCGAGAGTCAAGACACAACATCAGAAACCGTACGGTAGTTTAGAACCATTGCCTGTGCCTATGGGTAAGTGGGAAGACATTGCTATGGATTTTGTCACTAAACTGCCCAGAACAAAGAATGGTCACGACATGATTTGGGTGGTCGTTGATCGATTCACTAAGAGTGCGCATTTCATAGCGGCCAGGGAGAAATGGTCTATGGAGAAGCTTGCAAATTCTTATGTGAAGGAAATTGTGAGGCTTCACGGTGTTCCATTAACGATTGTATCGGATCGTGATAGCCGTTTCACCTCAAGGTTTTGGAAAAGTCTACAAGAGGAAATGGGTACCAAGTTATGTTTAAGCACAGCTTACCATCCGCAGACTGATGGTCAGAGTGAAAGAACAATACAAACACTTGAAGATATGCTGAGAGCATGTACCTTGGAATTCCTAGGTAATTGGGATGAACATTTACCGTTGGTAGAATTTTCCTATAATAATAGTTTTCACTCGAGCATTAAGATGGCACCTTATCAAGCTTTGTATGGACAGAAGTGTCGTACGCCGTCTTGTTGGCTTGAGGCTGGGGAAAAGCAGTTTATGGGACCGGAGATGGTTCATCAAACTGCTGAAAAGTTGAAAATAATTAGGGAAAGAATGTTAGCAGCTCAAGATCGTCAAAAGAGCTATGCTGACAAGAAGCGAAGACCGATGACTTTTGAGGTTGGAGATTCGGTTTTGCTTAAAGTCTCGCCGTGGAAGGGACTTATAAGATTTGGTAAAAGGGGAAAGTTGAGTCCAAGGTTTATTGGACCGTTTAAAGTCCTTCAGAGGATTGGGAACCAAGCTTACAAGCTCGAATTACCCGAAGAACTGAATGGAATTCACAACACCTTTCATGTGTGTTATTTGAGGAAGTTCACGGGAGGAGTTCCCGATATAATTCCAATTTCTGAATTGAGAATTGATGAGAACAAAAGGTTGATTGAAGAACCAGAGGCAATTGTTGACCGAAAGACTAAGAAGTTGCGACGCAAAATGGTTGGGTTAGTGCTTGTCCGATGGAAACACACGAATGGGCCGAATCTCACCTGGGAGACGGAGAGTGACATGTTGAGTCGCTATCCGCATTTGTTTGTTGATGTGTGATTCCGGGGACGGAATCATTCTAAGGTGGAGAGAATTGTAACGCCTGTGTTCCGGGCTTGCCACTTTTAGCAATATAATAGTCTAGGTTAACCTTTGTAACCCGTCGTGAGATAATAATAATGTATTATTTGAGTATTATGTGTTTTGTGCTTAATTGCTTAATTATGTGGTTTGATTAATTAAGAATAAAGATAAGCGTCAAAATTTAAGTGTAAAATAAACTTAATATATTTGGTTAATGTTGTAGTAGTTGAAACGAGGTTTCCGAATATTTATAGAACGCCCAAATCTGACTTCGTATGAGGAAGTTATGATTTATCGAAGTTCCGGCGTAGCGATATACAGCCTGTTTTACTCGATTTGAGATCGAGCGGTTGTTAGCCAAAGCAATCTAAATGAGAATCGAAGATCTCATTGTTGGTATTGAAACGATAAAAAGTTAGGCGAGAACGGACGTCAAACGAAGAAGTTATGAATTTATAACGAAAGTTTCTGTCCCGGCCTATTAAAAATAATTAATAAAAATAAAGTCAAAATTAGCCGACGGAGTCTAAACGAAAGTCGTAGAGCATGGTCTCACCTTCGCGTGGATATAAAGAACGTCGAAAACGGAGTTCGTATGATGAAGTTATGAATTTCCGAAGTTTATTAATCATTTTGTATTTATTTTTAATTCAAAATTCGGAAGCATTATCCGAAGGAGTCACCGATCTGATCCGAGGTACGCCCCGCGTACTCGAGTACGCCCCGCGTACTCGAGTACGCCCCGCGTACTCCGAGGGATGTCGACACTCGCACTCGAGCACTTCGGATACGTAAGCAATGACGTTTTGGGCAGTACGCCCCGCGTAACGCAGTACGCCCCGCGTACTCCGAGGCTCCAGCCTCCTATAAATAGGATGCGAGGGTTCCGGGTATTTTTGCCAATTCCCTCTCGTTTTCGTGTCGAAGCTCTGTGCAAAAACCCCCGAAGCTACCCCGAAGTCCCGGTATCATACTCTAGCCCCGAGGCAAGTCCCGAGATCCTGAAGATCCCAAAAAGTGCGGTTCCCGAGTCGAAGCTCTGCCCGCGAGAAGTTCGATTTTCGAGAAGATCTTCCAGATCTGCTGTGGATTACTACTTCTATAAGCCGTAGTGCTGTCCGATCATCTTCTGATCAAGTGAGTGTGTAGTTATTTCTTCTAATACAATAATACGAAGTATTTTATATAAAAATACGTGCTATGTGTATATATTTGGTTGTGTTATGTGTGAATGAGTATTCACTCTCTTCTATCTTATAGATCTGCTTATTTCTTTATGAGATATGTGTTATGTGTGTGTGTGCCTCATCTGTTATGTGATATATGTGTTGATTAAAGCATGCTATACAGGTTTTCTTTAAACTATGTATACAAATGTATATTTTTATCTACTAATATGTTGGGTAGAACATGGGTAGACAGTTGGTGTGTAATAAACAGATGAGAGGCCTCGTTGTTGTTTGATTGAGTCATCTAGCGGAGTTTAGATGACGACCACTGGCTATTCTAGACAGTCTTGTGGAAACATTAGCAGGTTCGCCACCTGTAGGTGTTAATGAACTTGGGTGTTCATTCGCTGTACTCCATCCCCCTCATGGTTGCCTTATTTGACTTATATTGCTGAGGTACCCCCGAAGCATGTGTTGTCGCCCCGATGAAATATTCTTAGACTAGGTCCCTTATGTTAGTTGTTTTAGGGACATTAAAGTGAGAATAACGGGAATGGGTAATTGGGTTATTGTTGGTTGGTGAAAATTAAATATGATATTTATTGTGGGTTGAAAACCCTATATGCTCACCAGGCTCCCAAGCCTGACCCACTCAGTTTTAAATTGTATTACAGGTAGTGGCGGAAGGGCATGAGATGGATGAACCATCAAGTTGTTTTGTTTACAAGTCTGCATATGTTTATATTTGTTATATGACTTGTAATGTATTCGTTTATGCTTATTGGTCTGAATCGGAACATGACACCCCGAGTTTTGATTTTAATGAAAATACATTTCTTTTATGAAATGCTTCGGTAAACAATGTTTTATCATGTTTTGTTTTTGGGAACAAATTCCGCAACTCTTTCAAATCAAAAGGATTTACTCTGAAAATATTTAAAAGCATAAATGAAAATCGGTCTTTTCTGGCCGAGATTTTGGGGATGTCACAGTAGACTTCGGTCCAATCACAGGATGCCAGCAAGCCTTCGCACGTGCAGCCCTCGTGCGAGCCTTCCCCTGCGAGCCCTCAGATCTGCGACGCATGGTTCCTTCTCAGTCGTCCGATCAGAAGCTCCACCCTATAAATAGAAGGCTGCGAGCCTTCCCGGGTAACTTTGGAAATTTACCACTTTTCACCCTAAATCTCATATTTCTTTCATATTAGCATCTCCCAAAGCCCCGATATCGATTGTAAACCCCGGAATACTCCACGAAGTGCCCGTGAAGCCCGGAAAATTTATCTTTTCGGTTTCGAAGCCCGACCCTCGCAGAGCCCGGTTTCTCAATAAAACTTCCGGTTTTATTAGAAACGATTGTTTTAGGAAACGAATTGCTGCCCGGTTTTCATTAAATCAAATGAGTGTGTAGTTACTTTCACCTTACACATAGATATGAAGTATTTTACATAAAATACGTGTTGTGTGAATATATATTGTTTGTTTATTTGAGATGGGTGCTGAAGGAATGAGTTATACATGTTTTTAAATAATTTAAACTGTATATGTATTTTTATCTACGAAAAATGTTGGGTAAAATATGGGTAGATGAAATAGTGGGTATGATGAAAGGTGAGTTGGATAAAGGAGATGATCAATAATATTGATCATGAGTTGAGGGTGAGTGGTGAAAATTTGAGAGAATCACTTACCCAAATTGTTGGCCCCCGTCATTCAGCAGAGTATGGATGAAAACCATGGACTATTCTAGATAGTCTATGGAACACTAGCAGGCCCGCAACCTGTAGGTGTAATGAACTATATGTTCATTTGTTGTACTCTAAAAACCCATTGACATGTATTGCGGAAGAGAATACCTGTAAATAATATTGTCGATAAATGAGAGCTATAGACTTAGCACATGTTGAATAAACCTTGGCAGCTATGGAATTACTGCTCGTTGTATAAACCCCGGTCACGAGGTGACTTTGTGTCTATTCCTTAGGATGAATCCTTAGGAAGGAGTGATAGTTGATTCTTAGGGTAAACCCTTAAGAAATAAATAAAATAATGGGGTTTGGGGTAATTCGGCTGATTGATTGATGTTTAAACATAATAAATTTATGTATTGTGGGTTGAAAACCCTATATGCTCACCAGGCTTCCAAGCCTGACCCACTCAGCTGTTTATATTACAGGTAGAGGACCCCAAGCATAGTTGGATGATGATGATGAGTGAATTTTGGATTATAGGCCAGTAGTTACAAATAACTGTCGTAAGGCTTATAATGTCTTGTTTATGCTTTTGATCTGTATCGGAACATGACATCCCGAGGTTTTGATATAAACAGGAAATGATATATTTCTTAAAGAAAGGTTTTGACAAACTTTTATCATATTTTGTTTTGGGACCAATTCCGCAACATCTTTTATAAAGATTTCTCTGATTTGATTTTAAAAAGCATAAATTAAATCGGTCTTTTCTGGCCGAGAAATTAGGGGATGTCACAGTTCCCATGTGCAAATAGGAACAGATCACCATTACATCACCAAGTTACCTCGGACGACTAAGGGATTTGATGCGATATGGGTTATAGTGGACCATCTGACCAAGAGTGCCCACTTTTTAGCTATTCTGGATAGCTTTTCGGCTGAGAAATTAGCCGATTTTTATGTGCACGATATTGTCGCTCAGAATCATGTTCTACTTTCCATTGTATATGATAGATATGTTCGTTCACTTCTCAATTTTGACAGAGGTTCCACGAGGAACTGGGTATGAGATTTCACTTTATCACTACTTATCATCCGCAAATGGACGGTTAGAGCAAGAGCACCATCCATATACACAAGGATATGTTACAAGCCTGTGTGATAGATTTCAGTGGGCGTTGGGACTCCTACCTTCCCCTGTACGAGTTTTCTTAAAAAAAACAACTATCATTCCAATATCCATGTGCTGCCATTTGAGTTTTTCTATGTGGGTAGGTTTTGTACCCTAGTATGTTGGAGAGAGGTCATTCACAGGGTTATGGGAAAGACCGAGGTAGTTCTCCAGACAACAAAGCTTATTCAGCAGATCTGGTAGAGGTTGTACATAGCTCAAAGTTGGCAATTGAGTTATGCTGACAGATGCTGATCTTAGTTGGAGGTTCAATTTGTCTATATTGTTTTGCTGAAGGTATCACCCTGGAAGGGTGAAATAAGCTTCAAGAAGAGGGGCAAGTTAGGGCCCCAATATATTGGGTCGTTTCTAGTGATTATCAAAGTTGGTAGGGTAGCCTATCGATTGGATCTTCCTGAGGAGATCAATCAGATTCACATCACCTTTAACGTTTCTCAGCTACAGAAGTTTTTAGCTGACGATTTAGCAGAGGTTCCTTTAGATGATATTTAAGTTGATGATCACCTAAACTATGTTGAGAGGACGGTGGCAGTTTTGGATAAGAAGACGAATGCCTTGCGTAACAAGGCGGTTCTATTGTTCAAAGTTCAGTGGCAACTCCAGAAGGGTTTCGAAAGGACTTAGGAACCCGAGGCAAAGATGCGAGAGCACTACCCTGAGTTATTCATAGCATCAGACTTCGAGGATGAAGTCTGATTCAAGGGGGAGACCGGTAACACCTTGATCCATGTATTTTTCATTTATAGCCTTTGAAAGAAATTACATTGCAAAGTTTGTCTCTTGGCTCACTAAGTGAAGTCGCATGGTTTTTCCAAGTACATTTGGTGTATTCAACGTATATGTTAACGTATCCCTTAGGAAAAACATTAAGAAAGGAAAATTTAAACTAGCGCCAAGCTTGGCCTATTTGGAATCCGGTCATATCTAGTCTGAGGCCAAGGTCGGGTCTCCGCCAACGCGGATTCACCGGTATGGCGGTTAAGAGGTAGAACCTCGCCTTACCCCTTTTCTCCCTAAAAGATATACCCTAGAAAGCGTGGAGCCAACCAGAGAGCTCCACTTTCCCATATGACGATAGGCACGATCATCATTATATAGAAAATTCTCCTCTACCCAATGGGATGATGAGATAAAAAGACGTGATGGAAGATCTTTCAATACGGATCCACCACGTCACGTCTCACGAGGGAAGGCTCAACAGAATCAGTTAGGAGGCACGTGCCTCTCGATCAGGTATAAAAGAACCCTTCTTCCTCACTGAGAAGGGAACTGGACTCTTTTTCTCTCAGACGTTCCTTACTTTCTCTCATAATCAGTTCTAACTTGATCGTCAGAGCTTCGTCCCGGGAGCCTCTCCCGGACATTGACTAACGATCATCTCTTTTCTTTGTACTTTGATATCAGGAGAAGGAACCTGCTCAACACCCACCCTAAATCTTAATCCAACCATCTCCAACATATCACAACATTTGGCCCATCCGGACGTATCTCCAGAATGATACATCCACAAAGCAAAACCAAAGAACAAAGATGGCAGGCGAAATTTCGACGACGTCGAGGGCAGCGGAGACAAGCCTGGTGCGTCCAATGCAGTCGTTAGACGGAGGACAAGTTCCCAGCCAGGAAGAACATGCTTTAAATCGCACGCTAGTCTCATAGACATCTTCCAGCTCCGTAGCTGAAACGGCGGCAACTTACATAGCCAGTCTATGGCGTCCAACAGTTAATCCGCCTCAAAAAGCAGCAATCGTAACCACAACTCCACAGATTGTCGCAACACAACAAACATAGATAGTTGTTTCTCACCAGAAATCATTTCCACACAGTTCGGGCACCGTAGCCTGGATTCCTCACAATATCCAACCGCAACCACAATATTCATCAATGATCCACCCACACGTCGCCATGGCAAGTGTGCCTCACGTGTCGCTGTTCATACAACAACCACTGGTGTTCAACCCGTTAATACAACAGACTCAAGGTCAAAACCCAGAAGCATCTCAGCCACAAGTCACAGGTGTGCAGACCTCGATCAACCTGGGATCCAGCTCCTATGAACCTGGAGTCCATTTCTCAGTAACACCAGAACTCACCCCTTTCATGGAGATCGCTCAAACATTCAACCCGTCTGCACAACAGTGCACGGGAGCAAACCCATACCTAGTTCACCCATTAGGGCAGTATGCATTTCAGCAATTTGGGTCATAGCCAAACTTGCAGTAGTATCAGTCGTACATCTCGCCAGCGGCCATATACAACCAGATGTACATGAACCCCAACCAGGCACAACAACATATGGCCTATGGCGGTATGTCGTACTCGTACATGGACAACCCCATGCGAAGTGAAAGCTCTAATTTTCATCCATGAACTACTACAATACGATATTCCACACATTGTGATGATTCCGAACATGCCAAAATACGACGACACTACTGACCCAGATGACCACATCGACAACTACGAGTGGACGATGACATCTCTCAAGATGGATCCTCTTTTCACCTGCACCTATTTTCCTTGCACCCTAACAGGAAACGCGGGCCAATGGTTCAAGTCTCTGAGGCCAGGAAGTATATCGAATTTTGAGCAACTGAAGTACATTTTCCTCAACAAAATTATGAAGTTGAGGAAAGGCAAAGGGGACGCCAACTTTGTGATGGTGTGTAAGCAAAAAGAAGGAGGGTCAACTCTGTGATGGTGTGTAAGCAAAAAGAAGGAGGGTCGATTTGTAACTACTACGATTGATTCACGTTAGCTACCCTGAACGTCCCAAGACATGAAGATTTCCTGGTGACGGGCGCCTTTCCCAATGCAAGGGACAGTACCCAGATCCAGGGACGTGCTCAAGTTCTAAGTGGAAAATACCTGAGGAAAGTTGAAGGAGAAGAGCAAAAAGTGGTCAATCTCAAAGTCCTAGCTAATGTGTACATCAAACAGGAGGATGCGGCGTCCCGACCGAATTCAACTCAGTAGGAGAGGCAAGAGGGTAACCAACAGAAAGAAAATTGCCACTCCAGACACATGTCGAGGAAGTACAGGCTGTTCAACAAAGATGACAACAGGAATGGTCATGTAGTTGTCCATGCAATCAACAAAAATATATCAAAGGAGAGAAAAGACAAAACCAAGTTCTGCGAATATCACAAGAGTAAAACTCACGATACCACCAAGTGCATGGTGTTGAAAAGGGAGATAGATGAGAATCAGCTGGTTGGAAACACAATTGACATCGCAAAAGAGCCCAGAACAATATTTGATGAGAACAAACACCAGTCTAGAAATCAAAAAGACGGGGGAAAGGACCATGATAAGAGGTCAGAGATACTAACCATCACCGGGCCTCGCCCATGCAGCAATTGCCAAAGCCAACAAGCCAGCGCGACGGTATACAATCAAAACATGCTTAACATATCCTTTTCAATGAGTGATCCCAAATCAGAACGTTGGGATCTGAATGACCTACTACACATCATAGGGTTTATTAGTCAAAACCGTGTTAAGAATATATACATTGATAATGGAAGCATGGTCAATGTAATCTATGAGCACTACCTTCAGCAGTTGCCAATCGAGTGGAAAAAATACCTCCAGCCACCACAACAGGGCATGCTAGTCAGGTTCACTGGTCATGGCATCTAGCCACCAGGCACAATCATGCTCTCCTTTACAATAGTCAGTCATGATGGGACAGAACAAATAACGAGAGTACTCCAGTTTTGGGTCGTCGACTGCCCAGTAGAACACAATATCCTATTGGGGCGACCTATATTTTTTTTCAGCTACAAGCGATCCCGTCCACCTTCTACGACATTCTCAAGTTCAGCACAAGAGGTGGGTCGTCGATGGACGTAGCAACAAGTCCGGATAATGAATGTAGTACCCAACAAGAAACAAAGTGGGAAATCAAGTCGGGAAATCAAGTCGACAGAGGAGATCAACAACGGCACAAATGTTGATCAACGAGTCAAGGAAAAGGCACAGAGACGCATTCAGACGACTCACAACATCCCTTTCACGGAAGGAAGCAGACACCGATCCAAGGATGGTTCCGCTAGCACCTGGAGCAAAAATCTCAAGACAAGGGAATGCCTACTTGCAGACAAACACACCAGTCCAGCCCGCAATCAGTGTCCAAGCCAAGCATAGGCGAAAAATGATTCGAGACTCGAACCAACTCTTCACCAGTTATGGAGATGAACAAAACCTCTTTGGGATGAAGAATCCAGGCACTGGTAGTAACAAAAATCATAACGAAGCATCAATCACTCTAGCATGCACGCTCCACCACAGAGGGGAACCGAGCAGGGCCTCTAATGATAACAACAAAACCCTGAATAACCATGCAAAACGCAAGATCGGTTGGCGCGCATAGAAGAGGGTGAGTGACATTCTCACCTAGTCAAGGGGAGACACTCCCAAGGTCACAACTCATATGGGGCAAAGGAAAAAGGGAAGTGCAAGAACCAGCAGAGAAGGGGAAATGAAACTCGGCTCTTTCACACCCAGTCAAAAAATCAAAGAGGCAGACATCGCCTATATAGAAGAAAAACAACAACAGAAACATCGCACCATTTTCGAAAACAAAAACAGGACAAGTCGGACCATAGACGCCTCAGATGGTTCGACAAGCGGTGATGGGAGAAATTCACACCAAGAACCGATGGTGGAACAAGAAAGAAACCCCAAGTTGACAAGGAACACTTGGAGAAATTAAGAAAAGGACATACGGCTATGACGGGCCAGCCCCGACAAAGCGCCCGAACAAAAATAAAGAAAAGGCTAAAAAAGTGGAAAAGAAAAGGAGTATGGTCAAACTTCGCATAGGATAACCATACTCTAAGTGCCATCATGGAGATCAGGTCCACGCCATGGCACTTTGACATTTAGAGTCTAATGTTTCATGTTTTTCCTTTTTGTAGTCAACATACTTTTTGCTTTGAAAAAGCTTTCCAGAATTCTGTTTAACCAAGTGCAAAAACACAAAGTAAAGAGGTTGTGTATGTTTTCCAAGTAGCAACAACGACTGATCACTTACGCTGCTTGAGCAAAATCTATACAAGGATGCAACCATAGGTCTCAAAGAATCATAATCTATACCTAAAACTTACCAATAACATCTCAGAACTGAGAATGTGCAAACTCTAATCAGTGGCATAAAAAAAAGGGGTCCTAAAAATATTCATAACCTTTCCCCTGAAAATCAGACAGTAAAAGGTCTTGAGGTGACGATCTCGGCCAACACACAGGTAGCTAAGCCTCAAAGTATAGCCAAGAAAACATATAAGCCAACAGTAGTAGGTTACACGACGTCTGAACCGCAAACTAACCAATTAACGTGAACCCTAGAACAACGGAGTGTATAGAAAAGAATTATAGTGGAAACATCGAGTAAATCTAGTCTAAAGATATCACAGGTCAATTCCAAATACAGAAAAAACATTCATATACCAAGCACAAAGCAAAATACATAGCTCTTGGTTGCTGACAACCAATATTTTTCATTGCACATACAATACAAGGGAGTGTGGATACATTATAGAATGAACAAAAAAGGACAAACAAAAATCATTCCCTATAGACCGAGGAAGAACTTCCTGGACCCGGCCAACGATAGAACTGGCGGAAGCTATCATAATCCAACTCCCCCATACGAAAGTGGCCTTCAAAATCCGTCTTAGAAAGGGACGAAAGGGCAATATCCACCTCTTCAGCTCTTCTCGAGACACAGCCAGGATCTGGGGTGTCATAGTCACTAGAAGTTGTGGGACGATGGGTTGTTTCCATTTTTCAAGTCCAAGGGCCTCGCACACCTTTTGCACGCCTTGGATCCCACTGGAAAATTCCATACTCTCGAACACCTTAACCATTACTGGGACCACGCCTTTTTCCAATATGCAAGTTGCCTCGGGCAACAACACCATCAACCCGAGCACGGGCCAGTTGATGTTGAAACCTGACCAACTCACTCGCTAGACCACCCTTCTCTAGAGCTAAAGAGTTCACTTGATTGTCATGTCGCTCCACTTGATCTTCCAGAGTGGCCACATGGTCTTCCAAAGCAGCCTTCTCATATGCCATAATGTTATTTTTCTCAGACAACATTCGACGTTATGCCTCTGAATCATGAAGTTCCCCCTTAAGCTAGCAACAACATCTGGCAAAGTTTTTAACTGAGCTTCATTCATGCCAAGGCGGCAAACCCGGTCAACAGCAGCAATCATAAGGGCAGAAGTTTGAGCAGCGACATATCGAAGGTCACCAATCATGCGTGCGCCCGATTGGGCCGCAAGCAACTTCATTGTGACTGGAGGATGGGCACAGCCACTCCACTCTTGAGTGACAATGTCTTCCGAAAGTAATGAGTACTTGGTAACTGGCCAACCTGGCACATAAGCCTCGGAAGCCAAGGGATGCGACGCAATCCTCATTTCATCAACCATGTGAGGTTTGTCCGATGGGGAGGAATCTCCTGACACACCAATGTACCTCCAAGCACAGAACAAACACCAATATCAATTGCGACCGAATCAATACACGGAGGATGCAATAACCTTGAAGAACCAGGCACCACCACTATCTCTTTCTGCACGGGCACAGAAATCCCATCGCCAAGAACATCCCCAATATCACCAAGAAGCTTGGGCATGGATATCGTGTTTCACATCTTACGAGGATGGAGGCTCACGTCATCAGATTCGGTCTCTTCGTCCGATGAAAGCACCACACGCACACTTTGCTTTTTTCGGATATGAGTAGTGCCTTTTCCTGCTTGACCCACCACAAGAATATCGGCAGAAGCAGATGATGGAAAACGGGCTGGGCAGTTGACCCCAACAACTAGTTGAGAAGATGAGGCAGGTCCGCTAGGACCAACATTCCCCCCTTCTGTTGAGAGCAATCCAGCGAGCTCCCACATATGTTTTTCAGATACATGAGGGGGAAGAGTCTCCACAAGGTAAACCTCCCGGTGACGAAGCTTACCCCGATAGTGACCACACAGGGCCATCTCCAAGGAAATCTCGGGTTCGGCACCTGCAAACACAAACACTAAGCATGAGAACTGTCTTCCCACGCGCCCTCCACGCATCACTCATGTTGGCTGCGACAAGGATAAAATCGTTCTAGTTCTCCCCGATGACAATAATATTTCCCAGCCGTTTGCCAAGAGTTAGGTTATCCCCAAATAAATTGGGTAGACAGTCGAGAAAGTCTCAGGTTTTACGAAACCCGTGCACCACAAGGTTTCGGTTGACCCGGAGCCATTGCCTCTGCCAATTTTTCTACGGAGTATCTTGCTACGAGATCAACTGGCGAATGCCCTGCCTTTTCACCAGCGTGCGGACGGCAGAGTTCATAGACACACAAAAGAAGTAACTACAAACCCAAAAAGTGGGTATACAACCAAGAGACCGACAGATTAGTTCGAAACCTACGATCTTATTCATGGCACTTGGGGTTAATTCATCAACGGAAAAGCCATAGTGATGCATGATTATATAAAAGAAGTCAGATGTTGGCAGGCGTAACCCCGCTTCGAATAGAGGAACAAGAACCCCCACTTTCCCTTGAGGGAAGTCATAGATTGATGGCCCCTTCGCCGAAATCATCATGCCATGCTCCGGTAAGAAACCAAATCATTCTTGCAGTAGTCGAAATTCCTCTACGGTAGGGACTCTTCCATAACGGTCCATTGTCAAGAACAAATGTACGATAAAAAAGAAAATTCACAAAATGCCTAAGTCGCTACAACGAAAGCAAGGAAAGGAGGCAAATGTGAAAAGTCTTGAGTAAAAGGGAGATTTTAAAGGCAAAACCGACGTCACGAACCGTCTCGTGATGGATCTGACGGACATCGACGTCACTGTCTAAAGTCCATCAAATGTTGGAGATAATTTCAAACATACACGTGTTGTAATATAGATTCGAATGGCGATACTACCAAGCCAACGCATACGCCTACAAGCCTAAGGGACTTGTTAACATATCCCTCAGGAAAAACGTTAAGAAAGGAAAAAGTTAAACTAGTACCAAGCTTGGCCTAGTTGGAATCTGGTCATATCCAGTCTGAGGCCAAGGTCAGGTCTCCACCAAGGCGGATTCACCGATATGGCGGTTAAGGGGCAGAATTGTGCCTTACCCCTTTTCTCCCTAGAAGAAATATCCTGACAAACATGGAGCTAATAAGAGAGCTCCACTAGCCCATCTGACGACAACCATGATCATCATTATATCGAAGATTCTCCTCTATCCAATGGGGTGATGAGATAGAAAGATGTGATGGAAGATCCTTCAATACGGATCCACCACGTCACGTCTCATGAGGAAAGGCTCAACAGAATCAGTTACGAGGCACATGCCTCTTGATCAGGTATAAAAGAACCCTTTTTCCTAAGGGAGAAGAGGACTGGACTCTTTTTCTCTCAGACATTCCTTACTTTCTCTCAGAATCAATTCTAACTTGATCGTCAGAGCTTCTTCCCGGGAGCCTTTCCCGGAAGTTGACTAACAATCATCCCTTTTCTTTGTACTGTGATATCAGGAGAAGGAATGTAACAATTGGTAAAAATAGGAACAATCGTACAACGTTATGTCTTGATTATTAAGTAGTATGAGTATTTTATCAAAAGTGGTTGAAGGAATTTATCCTACTTTACTTAGATAATTTCTAGTGATATATAAAAACAAGTCTCTAATGATAAATTTCATTACGACGTATGACTACGAACCATCACCGGTTTGTGAAAATTAGCATATAACATCATTTGAACGCAACAAACTTAATTTTTGTATCAACATGTATCTAGTTTATAATTAAGTTAGGTTCTATGTAAAACATGTGCTTAATAGTTGTGGAGGATCTAAATTTGACAAATATACAAACCAAAATGACAAAACGTGTTTAACGATATAGTTAACCGGTTAAATGTCACGAAATTATACATTGGTCAATAAATTTTATATTTAAATAATTAAAAATATAAAATGAATTATTATAAGGTATAATTAGAATCTATTTAAGTGTTTTTGAATAAAAAGAATAAAACATAAACATTAAAGTTCAAATACACAAAAACTACATTGTTATTTTATACTAAGTATACATGTATGTATTTGTACATATGTATTATTATCTAGTGAATGACTAGTTATGGGTCATGACTTAAAGTGATTTCATGTAAGGAATATGATGTCTAAATCAATTAAGATAAGAGAATTGGTGGATATAAGTGCCAACTTCACTAATAAGTGCTTAATCACTTAAGACATTTTACTAAGAATGCTTCTTAATCCCTCTTCTAATTTTCGAGATTAAGACCTTCCCTCTCCTTAAATAGAACTCCTAACTAACTAAATAACTAGTAGTTAGTTAGTTAACTAACCCTAACTCTAAGAAACCAACCAAGCAAGTGGCTAGACAAGATCACATCACTTAAACTCACATCCCATCACAAGCTAATCTAGGTTTTGTCCCCTTATCCTCTTCCACTTTTTCCTCCTTCATATCCACGAAATTTCCTCTTCGTTTTACCCTCATTTTACAAGCCAATACTCCAGGGAATTACTCTTAACCTTCATCTCATTTTCAGCCACAAAAACTTCCTTTCAAAGCGATCAAAACCGTGAACTAAAGGGATGTTGTCCCTTTTGTGTTTCAGCCACCATTTCACCCATCTACACTTTCCTTTTGATTGATATTTTTACCACCAAATACCCCTGGAATTTATTTGTTATGCTGCTCAAAATTATAGATTCAAAACAGTGATTAAACTATCCTTTTTGTTACTCTTTTCCTGTGAAGTTTTTGTGACAGCAACATAGCCAAAACAGTGGCTGTTTTGGAGCATCAAACCAACGCCCAAAAGTTCTTCCTCTTCAACCTTCCATTCTTCAAGTATTCACATAAGGTGAGTTCATACCCCTAAATTTTCATGTTTTCTTCAAGTTTTAAGGGGGGATATACAAGTTAGAACACTAAACATAACTTAAATTTAAAAGACAGCTTTCAACAGAAAAGTTGAGTCCTGTTCACGGACTGTTTTGACCATCTTAAACTTAATATATTTCAAAACTGTACAATATACAAATAGTTCAGGTTTATACCTTTCTAAGGACTACTCGCACACATTCATAAGATTTTTCTACAATTTATGGCGATTTTTATAAAACTGCTGTCATTTCAGAAGTGATTTCGGGCCAGTCTGTGAAGATGTTCATTTTCACACTAGTTTGAGACCACTAAAAATCATAATAAAAATTAGGAACAAAGTAGACTCATTTTATAAACTCTCAGAGGTGACGGATTCAGTTTTTGACTTACGATGATTTTTCTATAAGTTTTCTAAAAACAGGGACAGTGAAGGGTAAAACTGTCAAAAGTGGTTTATAGATTTATTAACACCTGCTAACAATTTTTAGCAATGTTTATACATTAAGAAAGTTAAAACACGATCATTTAAATATGTTTAATTACAATTTTTACAAAAGTGATAAGTACAAAAAGGTCTTTACTATCAAACTTAAGGATTATTTCATGCAAAGTTTCTAATAAAAACGTAAAAATATGAACAGCAATTACGAAACATACCAAATCATCTTTTAAAATTTATACATACATACATACACACACACACACACACACATATATATATATATATATATATATATATATATATATATATAACCATTTGCATATATATGTTTTGTTTAAAAACTTGTCTTCTGCATCAAAAATATTCAAATATAGTTTACGAAACTTCACCCCATTTGTATCCCGTTGAGCAAAGGGTAAATTATTATCAAATGCATATCTAAAGATTTCACATCATTTTTCATAGTTATCCCAGTCTTAGGGGATGATCATTATACAAACATTTTTAGCACGAAAACATGTAAACTCGTTGATCAAATTTAGTGAGTTTTGTCTTCACAGTACCTTATAAAGGACACACGAAAGTCCTGTTAAATATAACCAGAGTCTCTTGTAGGGAGAGCGTGATAGTTGTGTATAGATCTATACTGGGACCGACAATCCCGCACCTTAGCTGCTTCCAACAGCTAGACCGGTAGGTCTGGGGGTGACAAATGTCATAACAAAATTGACACCTGAAGAACGTTGCGAACAAGGTAGTCTAGGTCAATCAAGCATGGTTATAAGATAAAAATTAAAACTCACATAAAACAACAACACTTTTAGTTTACACAAAGATAGTCTTCAAACAGTTTTATATAGAAACAAAACTACATAACATCATTTTAAGTAGGAAAATTACTTATACGCTTCGGTCTTGGTTCATTTAAGGCCACATCTCATTTTAGGGAAAATATAGGATTTTCCGGAAAACAAACATTACTACATTTCATAGAAAAGGTTTACAAATATACATACAAATACTTATGAACTCACCAAATTAAATGTTGATACTCTCTTTTCAAATAACTTTTATTCTCAGGAAATCAGTAGATCAGGTAACAGCTGGCTTTAAGGGTGGGATGCTTAGGCGTCTAAACAAATGTTTTGATAACATATTGTAATTGATAATTTGAAACATGTAATACGTACAAATGATATAACTTTTTCAATTATATATATATATATATATATATATATATATATATATATATATATATATATATATATTGGTTGTGTTTGATTTGAACATTTATACTCAACTGTTATGATACACAACATGATAGTCACCCGCCCCTGGACGTTTCCTCCATCCTGGTTTGGGGGTGTGACAAGGAACCTTCTCAACACCCACCCTCAATATTAATCCAACCATCTCCGATATATCACAATAGTACACATGGAGTTAGTGGCTAAAGGTCAAACCCTAATTTTTAGAGTTTGATCCCTTTTCAAACAACATTATCTCTTCAAGACCTCTTCCCTCATCAACCTCCATCTCCCAAATTGTCCCTTGCTAACCCTAAACCATTATGTGAGCATTTTGAGCTTGAAAGTGTGCTTTTGGTGATCTTGAAGGAAGAAGAAAGAAATGGAATCAACTTGGAAGCTCAAGACATCTTAGATCCAGAAGTATCTTGCCCTCTGAAAGATCTAGTATGCCCAAGAATGAAATTAAAGTGATCTTGCTAATTAACATATGATACAAATGGGTCACACTAACAATAACTTGATATAATTAATTATTTATTAGAAATTGATTTTAATAAATATTCAATAAAATTCTTATAATTAATTGGAAATTATTTATTTCTAGGAAATAATAGTTTCAATTAACAAGTAACATTACATAATTCATATGATATGAATTAATAAGTAATGCACAACATTTTGGACTAGACAAATTCTTTTGTCTTTTGTCAAAAAGTTAAAGTTTATATTTTATAAACTTTGTTTATAAAATATAAACGTTTTTGCCTTCTTATTTTTAAAATCAAGAGACAAAAGACGGGATGGTCTTTTGACTAGTTTATTCAGAAGAAGAGCATGGTGTTATGATCATTTAAAAGAAAAGAAACCATGCTTTGTGTAAAGTCCTAAAAATTATAAGGTAAAATTTTCATTTTTAATTCAACCATAAACACCATTTATCCCTTTTTAATCATTCGAGAGTATATCAAAGTAAAAATAGTTATCCGAGTATAATCCCAAAATCATAAAGTTGCGGAAACATGGGTGAATGCATTGTGATCACGACGAGCCCTTCTCTTTCGAACCGGAACTACCTGAAACCATAAACATAATTTGTAACCACAAAGCTTAGTGAGTTCCCCCAAAATACCCCACACCATACATGCATAACAGTCAAAAACATAATTGGTCTATTTCACCCCCTTTGGTATCTTTCAACTGGTATTGGGTCTATTTCATCCGCTGCAGTATCTTTCAACTGGTACTAGGCCTTTTTCACCCCCTTCGATATCTTTCAACCGATATCGGGTCTATTTCACCCCTACAGCTAGCATATAATCATAACAGTAAGAGTCACAGAGACAACAAGCAAATACAAGCATAACATGTAATTATCACAAAGAAAACTATCAACCTCTAAACATAATTCGGTAGGCCGAAATTGGTGCCTTCGAACCACGAGTATAGTGAAGGAAACTCATAACAATCTGCTGTTGTAACATCGTGATTTTTCACCCAAATTTTTTTATTATTTTTAAAACACTTATTTAACAGAATACGTTAGCAGAAGTCTTATTTTGAATTTTATGAAAACATCAACAATGTTACTTTTATTACCAAAACATCATTCATCAAATAAAGTTCATAAATCAAACCAAAACAAGTTCTCAAAAACAAGTGTTAAGAAAACTCAACATGTCCAAATGGTATCAATACTAAGACATAAACTGAAATGTAACTACCCAAAAGCCATATGCTCACCAAGATGACGAACTATGCTACCTGTACCAATGCAAGGCAACAACAAGCAAAGAAACAAGTGTCAACAAATGCTAAATGAATCAACCATAAGTACAATGTTAGGAAAACACACATAGCATATCATCACGTACATCACATACATCACACACATAATCTACATCAAATGTTCGTCACTAGAGTATAATTAAGGTCTACCGCTTTTACTTATCTTTTAATTTTAGATAAATATTAATTACTCCCATCCTAGCACTGAGTCCATCACTAACCCGTAAGGTAGACTGAAAGACCCACTACTTCTCTACACTTTACCACATGATTACTCCAAACATGCTACATGCATATTCATAATATATTTTACAAAAGACTGGATACAAACCAACTTTTAAGATTTTTACAGAGTTTTATATATTACATAACTTCCCATGTCTTTATACCCTAATTACAAAAGTGATAATATTAACTAATCTACATCTTCTACCAGTACATAACTATATTGGATGCTTATCACCTGCAATTGCTTAAACATTGAGAGGGTTAAGCGGGTGACGCTTAGTGAGTTCAATAACAGTTACAATATAACGCCGTGTCATATACATATCAATATGACAGAAGAAAAGGGGGACAAAGAACAATAAAGGTAGATGAGTATCATATGACAGGCTTTCCATATCAACGAATAATCTGTTTCAAAGATTTACAATCAATGAAATACAACAATTTCAACATGATATACATCAATAAGACTTCAGCCCATGTGGCATAGAAAATAAAGGATTTCTTAATAATCATTTTGCTAGCATTTACAGGCTTTCAACCCTACCTAGCCTTCTATCAATGCCAAAGAGATGCTTAGTCATTCACTTCATGGTCAAAGGCTACATACTAGTACCAAAGTGATGCTTAGTCATTCATTTCATGGTCAAAGGTATAGCTCCATTATCATAATAACACGGGAAAGCACATTGCACATATAACACATAACATACAATTGTCACTATATTCAACTCACTGTGAAATAACCTAATGATAAAATGCTGATTTGGGCAGCACTTCGTCTCTAAAAATGACTTTCTTTAACGAAACCAAGGGATTTTAGTTGAAAACCGGGCTTTGTGCGAGCAGAGTTTCAACTTGAAAATATTATTTTGTCAGGATCCAAGGGATTTTAGTTGAAAACCGGGCTTTGTGCGGGCAGAGTTTCAACTTGAAAATATTATTTTCTCAGGATCTTCGGACTCTCCGGGGCTTGCTTACGATGCTAGGATGAGATTCTAGGTTTAGGGGTATTTAGTGCAACATAAAGGAAAGTAGAGGGTGAGAGATATGAAAATTGTAAACAAAAATCGGCTGGCTTCGATCATTATTTATAGGGTACCGAAGCTCCTCATTACACTGGGCATAATTTCCTAGTACACGGGGCACACTGCTTCGTTCAGTTCTTCACTGAGCGTAAATTCGTACATTGGGTGTACGAAGTGAATCAGCTCGGACGCGTCAAGGCAAAAACATGTGGCTTTCATGCGCAGGAGTAGGGAGGGTGACAGACTCCGGATCACTTACATGAGTACGATGGGCGTACTCCTTCAGACCAGCCTCGAAGTTTGTGCCAAAAAATTCAAAAATTCATATCTTTTGTATACGAGCTCCGTTTTTTACGTTCTTTATATCCACGCATAGGTGAGATTATACTCTATAACTTTTGTTTAGACTCCATCCGTTTTTGTATGTCTTTTTACCATTGTACTACTATTGATGAGATCTTCGATTCTCATTTAGGTTGTGCTGGCTATAAATCACTCGATCTTTATTTCGAGTTTCGGGTTGTGTATTGTTGTGCCGATTCATAGAAAAATCATAACTTCCTCATACGAAGTCAGATTTGGACATTCTTTTTATGAAAATTCTCGGTTTAAAGAATACTACGACTTTCATTTAGATCACAAAGGCTAAAAATTAGTTTATCGTAAACTCACTTTTTACGTCATATGGCGTCGTGTCGGTTCTGTCGCGAAACTTTGATAAGCCATAACTCCTTCGTTATAACTCGGATTTCAGTGAGGTTTTCGGCTAAATGTTTCTAACGAGATAATTTACAACTTTCAATTACATTGTTTTTACTTATTTACAACAATAATTTTACATTTTCGTTAATTTTAATATTTGACTTTTGATCGGAATTTCATAAGAGTTCCAATATTTCCTGAATGATTCTAAACATAGTTTTACTTCAAATCTCATAAAACTATCTTGTTAGAACTGAATGCTCAAAACCATATAATATTTAATAATATTCATTTTTAAACTAACAAAACACGATAATTATACTTGGTCATTAACGTGTATGTTACAAATACCTCCTCCTTTTGAGGATTTCGTCCCCGAAATTACAACGATTTAAACAAATGGGGATATTTCACTCTTATCTCATTCTTATTTTCCCAAGTATAATTTGGGCCTCGATGATGTTTCCACTTAACAATCACCAACTCCACTTCTTTATTACGTAATTCAGTCGTTCGATCATTTACGATCTCTTCAGGCTCTTCTACATATCTTAATTTATGATCCAGTTTCACCTCGGATAACCGGACTGTTTCATCATATATATGCTTAAACATTTACGCAGATAACTTACATGAAACACATCATGAATACCTGCCAAATCTTCCGGAAATTCTAAACGGTATGCTTGCTTACCAATGCTCTGGATGATTTTGAAAGGACCTACAAATCTAGGACTCAAATTTCCTTTCTTTCCAAATCATATAATGCCTTTCCATGGGGATACCTTTAGCATTACAAAATCACCCACCTGGAATTTTATGGTTCGTCTTCTCTTTTCCGCATAGGACTTTTGTCGATCATGGGCCGCTTTCATTCTTTCTCGTACAATTTGAATCTTGTTAGTGGTGTCTTGAATCATTTTAGGGCCTCCAAGGATTTTCTGTCCTACATCACACCAACATAATGTAGTACGGCATTTACGATCATATAATGCTTCATATGGTGGCATTTTGATTGAAGTGTGGTAACTGCTATAATATGAAAATTTGACAAGATGTAAGTACTTGTCCTAATTACCACCAAATTCTAGGATACATGCACGCAACATATCTTCCATTGTTTGGATTGTTCTCTCCGACTGACCATCTTTCTGGGGATAATATGTTGTGCTGAGGGCAATCGAAGATCCCAATTCACAGTACATGCTTGCCTAAAATTGAGTAGTGAAGCGAGTATCACATTCGGAAATAATCTTTAGTGGCACACCATGTCTCGCAACAATTTCATCCAAGTATACTTGTGCGTATTTCTCCGTTGGAGCTGTTTCACACATGGCAAGAAAATGTGCACTCTTAGTCAGTCGGTCGATAGTTATCCAAATGCTATCATTCTGTCTCGCAGTCTTTGGCAATTTGGTAAAAAAATCCATGGACAGCTCCTCCCATTTCCACATGGGAACATTAATACTTTTTGGACTCCCATATGGCTTTTGGTGTTCCGCTTTGATTTGTAAGCATACTAAACATTCATGCACGTATCTTCCAATGTCTCTCTTTAATCCAGGCCACTAATAATCAGTATGTACATCAAAGTACATTTTACTTGTATCAGGATGTATTGACAGCTTAGACTTATGGGCTTCATCTAAAATCTTCTGTCTTAATCCATCAATCTCTGGAATCCAAAGCCGATTCTTAAATACTTTCAATCCACGTGGATCACCAAGTAAAATATCAGCATAATGTACCATCCCTTATTTCTTCACGTTTTTTTTGGCTTTAAGGCCTCTACTTGCCATGTCTTTAGTTCATCAAGAATAGTGAACTTTACGGTAGTGTGGGTAATAACATAACAGACACTATTATGATAAACCTTCCTGCTAAGTGCATCGGCAAATACATTGGCCTTTCCAGGATGATACATGACTTCACATTCATAATCTTTGATCAACTCCATGGCTCGATGTTGTCTCATATTCAATGTTTGCTGACTGAATATATACTTGAGACTTTTGTGGTTAGTAAACAATTGGCATTTTGTACCAAAAAGATAATGTCTCCAAAGTTTTAAGGCAAATACTATTGCAGCGAGTTCGAGGTCATGGGTGGGATAATTCTTTTCATACTCTTTCAGTTGTCTTGAGGTATAGGCTACTACTCTACCACGCTGCATCAACACACAACCGAGTCCCAACCTTGAAGCATCGCTATACATGGAAAAATCATTATCACCTTTTGGGAGTGATAAGATCGGAGCATGAGCCAAAAGATCTTTTAGAGTTAAGAAAGCTTTTTCTTGGGCTTCACCCCATTCGAACTTTACTTCCTTTCATGTAAGACTCGTGAGAGGTACATCTATACAAGAAAAATCTTTAATGAATCTCCGGTAATATCCCGTGAGACCCAAGAAACTACGAATTTTAGAAGCATTACAGGGCGCTTCCTAATTTTGAATGGCTTCAATTTTGGTAGAATCTACTGATATATCATCACCGGTAATCACATGGCCGAGAAATTGAATTTGACGAAGCCAAAATTCACATTTGGAGAATTTAGCATATACTTTCTCCTTTCGAAGAATTTCTAATATTTCACGAATATGAATGGCATGATCGGCTTTACACTTTGAATAGATTAGAATATCATCAATGAATACGACTGCAGATATATCGAGCATTGGGCGGCATTCGCGATTCATCATATCCATGAATATTACAGGAGCATTTGTCAGACCGAATGGCATGACAAGGAATTCATAATGCCCATATCGAGTACGAAAAGCAGTCTTCAGTACATCCTGCTCGTGTACTTTCAACTGATGATAGCCAGATATCAAATCAATCTTCGAGAAATAGCTAACAACCTGAAGTTGATCAAATAAATCGTCAATGCGAGGTAATGGGTACCTGTTCTTGATAGTTACCTTATTTAGCTCACGGTAATCAATACACATTGCATAGAACCGTCCTTCTTCTTAACAAACAATACTGGATCACCCCAAGGAGAGGTACTCGGTCGAATAAAGCCTTTGTCATGTAATTCCTACAGTTGGATCATCATTTCCTTCATCTCAGCTGGTGCAAGATGATAAGGAGTCTTTGCAATTGGAGCAACACTAGGTACAAGATCAATTCGGAATTCTACTTGCCTATCTGGAGGTAGTCCAGGCAATTCATCAGGGAAAACATCAGGATATTCATTAACAACATGAATATCATTTACACTTTTCTTCCCCTTTTTGAGATATCAACTGTATAGGCCAGATAAGTAGAACACCCTTCGATATAAACTTAAGAGCTTTTAAGAAAGAGATTATTTTAAATATTTTAAGTCTTTGTTCACCATAGACATAACTAGGATTCTCCCCTTCAATAGGAATGTGTATTATCTTTTCATAGCACAAGAGTTTTGCACGGTTCTTTAACAACCAATCCATGCCGAGAATAATATCAATGTTGGGCAAGGAGATAGGAATCAGGTTAGCAAAAAATTATAACCATCAATTTCTATGACACAATCCCTATAGACTTTATCGGCAAGTAATGATATACTTACCGCAGTATCTACATGAAATGGTTGCGCGAGTGTATAGCAAGCAGGTTGAAAGGAATGCACAAATTCATGAGACACAAAAGAATCTAAGGCACCATAATAAAATAAGATATAAGCAGGTCTAGAGTTGACTAGAAATGTACCGGTCACAACATTCGGTTCTTCACATGCCTCCTCCGTGGTAATTTGGAATGCACGGCCTTTAGCTTTTCGCACCTTCTCCTTTATAGTTGGAGTAGTCTTTGGTTGTTGAACGGAAGCTTGACTCCCCGCCATTTGACTATTAAGGGTAGGGAAGAAACGCTTCCTGTGGCCAGTAACACCACAAACAAAGCATGTAACATTCTTCATCGGACAAACGGACTTCATGTGGCCTATTTCTCCACATCCATAACAGACCACTGATCCTTTTTCTAATCTACATTCGCCCGGATGATTCTTTCCACAATTTCGACACGATAGCGACTAAAGAGAAAAAGATCGTGACCTACCGCGACCACTAGAGGTATTGTGAGATTGCACTTGTTTGCTAGGTTTAGATCGAACAGATTGAGCTGGTGGAATAGAGGAAACAGGAACAGTTCGATCAACACATGGATGCTTCGAAACAGAAAAAGTGGCACCACGTATTTCTAAGTCATGCTCGCGCTTTCGGGCATACTCAACATCTTTATCAAATGATAGAACATCCCAATTAACCACAAAATCATCGATTTAATACCGTAGTCCTTCCATGAATAACTGAATTTTATCGTCTTCTGTTGGAATATACTTTGCAGCAAACCATACTTTCTGATTGAATTGAGTTTCATAATCATTCACGGTCATTCCTCACTGTTTAAGCTCGAGGAATTTTTTCTCTAATCTTCTCCTCATGTCTAGAGGACAGTACTTTCCTAGCAAGCAAGTTTTAAACATTTCCCAAGACAGATTTTCCTGGTCATACTCGTTGAGAGCTTCAAATATTGCTTCCCACTAGACCAAGGCTTCTCTGAAGAGCATTGCAGAAGCATAATTAGCCTTGTATTCATTAACCACATGAGAGATATAGAACACTTTTTTTGTGTTCTGGATCCATGTAAGAATAACAATGGGATTAAGAACACCTGAAAACTCTGTAGCACCATTAATTTTGAAAGTTTTGAATACGCGACGTTTCAGCTCCCCTTTTGAAGATTCTCCGGTGGATTTCTCTTTGCCTTTATCATTATTCTTCTTATGTTCTTCGAGAGTCTGCCAAATAACACCAGTAAGTTTATCCACAACTCGCTCCTCACGAGGGGATACTGGAGTATTTACTTCATTAGGATGAGGATCTCCACCCACATCTGGTGTATGGCTACTCACCTGTTCAACCATTGCTCTGAAATTTCGGAGTAATATAGTACTTTAGAATATTAGGATTTATCATTACCTAATACTTTACTTAATTCATTCCTATGGTTTGTATCCATATACTTACAATGAATCCGTTCATATATTGAACTTCTGACGGTTTAAGTCTAAATACCAATCTGTGGTATTTAGTTCAATTAAACTACAGCTCTGATACCATGACTGAAAGAACCACTACTTCTCTAAACTTTACCATTTGATTACTCCAAACCTGCTACATGCATATTCATAATATATTTTACAAAATACTGGACACAAACCAACTATTAAGATTTTTACAGAGTTTTATATATTACATAATTTCCCATGACTTTATACCCTAATTACAAAAGTGATAATATTAACTAATCTACGTCTTCTACCAGTATATAACTATACTGGATGCTTATCACCTACAATAGTTTAAACATTGAGAGGGATAAGCGGGTGACGCTTAGTGAGTTCAATAACAATTACAATATAACGTTATGCCATATACATATCAATATAACAGAAGCAAAGGGGGACAAAGAACAACAAAGACAGATGAGTATCATATGACAGGCTTACCATATCAACGAATAATCTGGTTCAAAGATTTACAATCAATGAAATACAACAATTTCAACATGATATACATCAATAAGACTTCAACCCGTGTGGCATAGAAAATAAACAATTTCTTAATTATCATTTTGCTAGCATTTACAGGCTTTCAGCCCTACCTATCCTTCTGCCAATGCCAAAGTGATGCTTAGTCATTCACTTCATGGTCAAAGGCATAATTCCATTATCATAATAACACGGGAAAGCACATTGCACATATAACACATAACATACAATTGTCCCTATATTGAACTCACCGTGAAATAACCGAATGATAAAATGCTAATTTGGGCAGCACTTTGTCTCTAAAAATGACTTTCTTTGATGAAACCGGGGATTTTAGTTGAAAACCGGGCTTTCTGCAGGCAGAGTTTCAACTTGAAAATATTATTTTCTAGGGATCTTCGGACTCTCTGGGGTTTGCTTACGATGCTAGGATGATATTCTAGGTTTAGGGATATTTAGTGTAACATAAAGGAAAGTAGAGGGTGAGAGCTATGAAAATTGTAAACAAAAATAAGCTAGCTTCGATCGCTATTTATAGGGGACCGAAGCTCCTCATTACGTTGGGCGTAATTTCCTAGTATGTTGGGCATATTGCTTCGTTGAGTTCTTCGTTGGGCATACGAAGTGGATCAGCTCAGACCCATCAAGGCCACGACATGTGGCTCTCATGCGAAGGAGTAAGGAGGGTGACAGACTCTGGATCACTTACACGAGAACGCTGGGCGTACTCCTTCGGACTAACCTCGAAGTTTGTGCCCAAAAATTCAAAAATTTATATCTTTCGCATACGAGCTCCGTTTTTGACGTTCTTTATATCCATGCGTAGGTGAGATTATACTCTACAACTTTCGTTTAGACTTTGTCGGCTAATTTTGAGTTCATTTTTAATATTATATTTTTAACAGGCCGGTTTCATCGCGAAACTTTGATAAGTCATAACTCCTTCGTTATAACTCGGATTTCAGTGAGGTTTTCGCCTAAATGTTTCTAAAGAGATAATTTACAACTTTCAATAACATTGTTTTTACTTATTTCCAACTTAAATTTTACATTTTCGTTAATTTCAATATTTGACTTTTGATCGGAATCTCATAAGACTTCTAATACTTCCCGAATGATTCTAAACATAGTTTTACTTCAAATCTCATAAAACTATCTTGTTAGAACTCAATGTTCAAAACCATATAATATTTAATAATATTTATTTTTAAACTAACAAAACACGATAATTATACATGGTCATTAACGTGTATGTTACATAAACACCTTATGTATGAGTCCATCACTAACTCGTAAGGTAGAGACCCCATAAATGAGTCCATCACTAACTCGTAAGGTAGACACCCCATACGCAAGTCCATCACTAACCTGAAGGAAAAACCCATTCACTACTAAGTGACGGCCCATCCCTTCCTATATTGGGTCAATCACTAACCCTGGGTCCATCACTAACCCAAGAGGTAAAAACCTCATTCACCACTAACGTAACCGGCTCGACCCAATGTACTAAGTGAGACACGACTCTCACTCGTAAGATTGTTCCCGGTTTGTTGCATTTGCTACTCGGACGTTGCACATATAAGTATGTGTGTTGTCGTTCGAGAGTGGTACTTGTCATTATTTCCCATCACTAGAAACTTCCCACCCAAATGTGATATTTGATCTAGCGCCATCACTATGCTAATATCACTCTAGTCCTTGAACACCTTAGTGTCCATGAACCATGTCCCGAGTGATGGTCTAGAAAAACCACTCGGCATCTTCATTTGGTTTAAGCTCTTTTCCTCTAGGTATCATCCAACATATAAGGCCCTCACAAGTATCCGGATAGGGTACACACCTAAGTCTAGATTGCTATCCTTTATGCCCTACTAAGTGTATTCCCCTTTTTAATTAATAAATTATTAATTCATCACATAAGGATTACACCACAACCCTCCTTAAGTAATCATGCTCAATTTCAATTAATAATATTAGAGGTCATATTACTTCCATACTTCATATTATGTAAACATGCAACAAGGTATTACAAGTTAAGGCATTTTACATCTTTTATATAATCATGCTTATATCATCACTTCATCATTAAGTCATATTATATCACTAGCATGCATTGTCCTAACCACCATAGACAAAGATTTCCAAAAAAACATAGTATGCACATACCACACACAACCATCAAAGTAGCAAAAAAAAGAATAATATGAAGTAAACATGATTCACATCAGCATATCATTAACAATTGGGGTACATGAAACATAAACAACCTACGTTCGTTCCAATCTCTCTAAGATGTGAAATTCCTGACAAGTACTTTAAATAACCACAAAGATTGACTCATATTTGTCAAACAAGCACCTTCTCCACACTTCAAATATTGTAGGACATGAGGTATTAAACCTTACCCTAGTTAAACACACACACACACACACACATATATATATATATATATATATATATATATATTACTAGAAGTTTACATGAACAAATTATGGTAATTTACTACCCAAACATGCAAATTGGTTATTAGGTCAAATTCTCAGATTTTGACCTAAAATAAACTACATTTTGCCTCCATGGACCCCTTTCTTGAAGTTAGGATATGTGAATGACATTTATATAATAAAGACTTGGTATGGTTTACTTTATAATTGGTATAAATATCCTCTTTTTATTTCCTTGGGTAACACAATCGATTATACCTTGAGTACAAATACCAACTAATAAGTAGATATAACATTTTCTTTATAAGATTTTGTATGGAAAGGTTTCATCCCTATCTTATTAAATGTTTTGTAGATTTGAAGCCTATGTTGGACTAAAGCTTCTAAATCCAAAATGTACTAAATACATATTTGTATATAATACTCTAAATGTGGCATAGATTATTATATACAAAACCACCAAGAATAAGTTTACTTATTCCTCTGACAGCTGAGTTAGCAAAAAAGCAAGCTTCTAATGACAAAGAAAGTGGGAGGTACATGTAACTTGAAGCAACTCAAGAACCATAACCTGGTGTAGTTACATTTGGCACTAGTTTTAACAAGGATGGTTAAGTTTGAATAATAGTTATTCACAAACACAAATTGTTCGCATTAGTGGTAGAAATCATCTTTGAATTGAGAAATGTGGAATTTGTCATTGATGAGCTTTTATTGATAATTTCTAGCAAATCCATCAAATATCAAGATGCTTAGTCAAATCTTGAATCTGATTAATGACTTTGAGTCATGAACATGAGATGTATTACATGTATGATAATCAAGTATGGTCTTGACTGAACTTCCTCTCTATAGCAAGGCTAGAAGGAGTAAGTGATTCTTCTAGAAAGAATACATTACATGGATAACTATACACATTTAAAGCAAGACTTATAATAAAATGACTTTCTCATACTCATGTCATTGCCTATGGTCCTTATTGTTGGGTTTTAGTTCAAAAATAGTTTCATAAACTATAAAAATATGGCAACGGAAGACTTTAAATTTGAAATAGCATAAACATTTTATACCCACCAAAGATCTTCTTGCAAGTTATAGAAAGATTAAAACACCAACCAAAGAAGATGTGAAGAAATAACAACCTTTATAGTTCTTTGGTTCCTCTTGGGAGGCTTAGAAGTTGATGAAGAATATGGAACCCTTGAGATACCAACAATGACTCAACTTGATGTAGAATGCTAGTTCTTTGTATAAAACTCTTAGGCTTTGAACCAAACCCAAGTATGGTTCAAAGAGAGCAAAAATGCAAGCATCATATCTTTAAGTGTTCAAAGCAAGAGAAGAGAGGAGGAGAGGGAAGATACTCTCGGCCATAAAAAGGGAAGAAGGAATGAGCAAACCATTCAAGAATGCAACCCTTTTATTTATATGCATAAAGTGAAGTTATTAAACTTTAGTTACTTCGAATTTAGATAAGCTTGTCTCCATGTCATAAGAGTGTCCCCCATGCTTCTAAAGACATGTATACTTTTGAGAAAGCCATACCTTTATTTTCTTTTTGTGCAAATTTTGAAAATTGTATAAAAAAGAATAAAGTTAGTTTACATTTTATAAACTCAAGGTTTATAAATTATAAACTTTGTCTTTTGAGTAAAAGACAAAAGTTTTTCAACTAGTCCGAAAAGTTGTGCATGACTTACTAATTCATACCATATGAAATATTATAATGTTACTTGCTAATGAAAATTATTATTCTCATAAAACAAATAATTTACAATACAATTATAAGAGTTTTATTGAATATTTATTAAAATCAATTTCTAATAAATAATCAATTGTATCAATTTGTTGTTAGTGTGACCGATTAGTATCATATGTTATTTAGTAATATCACTTTAATATGACTCTTGAGCATACTAGACCTTTCAATCTCCCACTTGCGCAAGACTCATATTAGACTGATACAGGCAGTGGTGACCGGCTAGCAACATTTCACTACCCCCAAGACCATATGACTTTTTTGTGCCATTCTATCAACGCCCAATTCCTAAAAAGCTCAAAGCTACAATTGGTGTGTAAGGTAAGTTTATCAGTTATCCCTTTGCTACAGACATCATGTTGAACATGAGATACAGATTGCAATCAATCTCATTAGTTGTTCAACTTTTGGTAAGGCGCCTTATACTTCTAACTCTCAACACATAAGAGGAAAAAATCTCATCTTGACTACATAAGCCTCTTGCATAGTTCACACCATACCTGAAAATGGCTTTTATAACTACCCTGTTAAGAAACAACATTTGACCATTATCAAAGCATAGTACTCCTACACTTAAGTCCCACTATGTATCTTAGGTGTTAAGGACACAAAGATAGTACCTTTTAATCAAGTATCATTCATGGTAGTGATCCATGAGATGATCTTGATGCGGGTCAGTTCGATACTAGTTCTCTGATAATTAAGTACCTATGTACTTGGTTACAACCACTTGCCTACTTTGATCTAGTGAGAGTCAAACAATCCAATTCATATTAGTCTTATTTATAATTGCTCCTATAATTATCACCGACTATGAACTTTTAGGATAATAACATCATTCATGGATTAGCATGTTAATATAAAACACAACAAGTATTATGTGATGACTATATTCCAATATATCATAACATTATCTAATAGTTTTGTTATAATGTTCCAATATCCAAATACTAAATCTAAATCAAAATCCCATTTCTATAATAATAAAGTCTTATAGTTGAAGTGTGACCATTCATACTTAGCTTAAAAGAATGACTTTATCAATGGGTCTGACAAAATTTAATTTGTATGAATTATGTGAATACTATCATCTCCATACTTAACTTTACTCTAAGTATAGTTACATATCTTGGATAATATCATTGGTATTCTTTCGTGACATAGATTCTCTTAGCTTGATTAAGTATACTCTCGAAGTCACAAAGATTTCTCTGTGATCCTTGAATGGCAGAAATCAACATAGTTTTTCAATGATTTCATTCATCCAATCATATTTGAATTCAATTTCTAAAGTAGTGTATTCTTATTTTGTAGTAGATTGTGTCATTATGTTTTGCTTGGACCTCGTTCCAACAAAACTTACCCTTCATTCCATAATGATGTCAAAATCCAATTATAATTCATAATTATTTATATCAGTTTAGAAATTAACATCTTATGTAGCTCTTTCCATAAAGATCTTTTCTAAACTGATTGTCTCACATACATTCTCTTAGTTCTTCTAAAGTACTCTTAGAATGCTCTCTTAGTCATCCAGTGACTTAACCATGTATTCAATTAGTAATTAATGACATGCTTACAGCATGATCAAATATCATGTCCTATGCATAATATGGTATAAATGATGAATTCATTTCCCAAACAAATAAAATATAAATCATTTCATCTAGTTCAAGCCTATGAGTTATGTACTTTTGAGGCTATCTCAAAATGGTGCCATGAGACAATGCCAAGAGTTCTCCAAATGAATCTTTGTCTTGATCCCTCTTAAGATATTAACAGTATATGTATAAGGACATGAAACTTTTAACATTCATTTTATCTATCCCTTATAGATTCTACATTCCAAGAATGCATCCTTTCCTTCCTAAGTCTTTCATTTCAGAAACACTTTCTGAGTCAAGGTGAAAACAACCTTGCTCGGTCCGAATGTGATTTCAAATGATTAAATATGTCTCATTCATACAAGATTAGGAATTTCACTATGCTCCCACTATTTCTTAGTAAACACACATGCTCTATTCATTTTGATATAAAAACATACCTTGTGGTTTTACCTAAAATGATGATTGTAACATTGAGATGTTTGCTTAATATCCACAAGTGTATTGTGACATCCCCATTTTCACGGCCAGAAAAGACCGATTATGTTTATTCTTTATAAAAATTAGAGTACCCTTTTTATAAAAATGTTGCGGGATTTGTTTCTAGAAAAACATGATAAATACGTTATTAAAGCATTTCCGAAGAAATGTATTTTTTTTATTTATTTTAAAACATTAGGATGACATCGTCAATCCAGAAACATAAACATAAACAGAACTTACATTAATTATCATTAGTGATTTACATCTCCTTAATCTCTCAGTGTAATGTAACTTCATATTGACACATGTGATACAAATAAACTAAGTGGGTCAGGTTGGGAAAACTGGTGAGTACATATGGTTTTCAACCCACAATAATATAATTAACTTGTTTCTTCACATAATACATGTCAAACAATTAACCCGATTACCCATCCTCATTTTCTTCATTTGATATTCCCAAAAGTATTACCTTAAGTTTCATCTCCTATATCGTATTTACCTCTCATCTCTTTGCATCTCATTTCCTTATATGTTCGTTCCTAAGGACTTTTCCTATGGATCATCGCCTACATCACACAGACAATAATGGTTCGGGGATTACTCCCTCGATACGCACCTAGTAAGGGTTGGAGTATCATCACATGAATACGTAGTTACAACATCGCCTGAACTCGTAATTCATCACCTACAGGTTGTGAGCCTACTGGTGTTTCCACGGGGTTGTCTATAATCGTCTGTGGTCGCCATCTATACTCTAGTAGATGACTACATCTCCAAATTGTCGGACAAGGTTATAGTATCTTTCATCCTACATCACCGATTCATCATCACCTAATTATATCTCTCATCATTTTATGTCATCACACACCAACTATTTCATCTACCCATGTTTATCCTAACATATTTGTAGATATAAAATAAATATATATTTAAATAATTTAAAACATGTATAAAATCATTCATCCATCATAGACAGTAAGTATTATGATAATATGCACACATAGCACGTAATTTATATAAAATATTTCATATCTATGTGTAAGATGAAAGGGACCATGCACTCACTTGATAAGGTGGTGACTCGGTACTCGGACAGCGCTTCGTTTACTTTAAAATAATTTCCTTCGATGAAACCTAGTATTATTACCACTAGAATTTAGTCTAATATTTACCGTAACTAATTATGAGTATTATTATTATTATATAAACATTTAAACAATACTTTCCAACCACTATGTACAGACAGGGGTCAGACATAAAACACCAGAGGGTAGGACCATTTTGGTATATAGCACTTCTGAAATCCAACAAGCCTATGCGGCCCTTTAAACAAGATTCCCCGTACCGCGAGTAGTTAAAAAGATATTATAAAGACACTTATATAATAATAGCTCAAATATTTATTATAAGTTTATACTAATAATAGTAATTTTATATATAAGCTATATTAAAATAGGGTAAGCATAACTTACTTACAACGGGGTTTTAGCTAGGAGTCGGGCTCTGCAGGGGCAGAACTTCGTCGCTGAATCTTTCTAAGAAAGATTCGTGCAACGCTTCAAAACTATAGAAAGAGAAGTCGAATCACGAGGGACCGAAATGCTCGGGGGATAAGAAGAGAAAGACTCTTGAATCAAGAGAATGGTGCAAGAAATATGAGAGCTCAAGCCTCTTATTTATAGTAATTGAATTTACAAAAACTACCCTCCATAATTACTTAATGACCTTATAGTTATATAAACGACTAAACACCCCTTCATAATACTATTTTAAATAGATTTAACGATATTTGTACTAAACTAATGTCGAAAGTACTCAACATTAGTCTTATAATAACCACATCGTCGATACCTTTCTAATGATATATACATTTGTATATATATGTGTACGTATATGATTTATACTTTATTTTAATATATCAATATGATATTATAATTTGTAACTCGTTCATAAAAACTCCATTTTTGACGTTATTTATATCCACATAATGGTATTTACGAGCACTACAACTTTCATTTAGACGTCGTCAGCTAATTCTCATTCTACCTCAGATTTACAAAATTGTATCGAATTTATCGCGCTCGAAGAGTAGGGACCAAGTTTCGTCCATATATTTAACATACAAGCTCTACTCTTGACATTCTTTATATCCGCACGTAGGTAAAAATAAGATCTAAAACTTTCATTTAGACTCCGTCGGCTAATTCTCGACCGATCCTAAATTTAACAGTATGAGGAGATTATATTGTTAAATATTCGTGTAAAATTCATAACTTCTATATACGGACTCCGTTTTCGTCTTCCTTTTTACCGTTGAGTTCCTTTTAATGAGATCTTCAACTCTCATTTAGGTCGCGTAGGCCAAAAACCGCTCGAACTAAAATTCGAGTTTCGGGTCGTGCACTACTATGCCAAATGTTAGAAAATTCATAACTTCCTCATACGAAGTCAGATTTGGGCATTCTTTTTATGGACGCTCTCAGTTTAACATATTCTATGACTTTTTTTAAATTACTAAGGCTAAAAAGTCCTCCATTGTAAATTCACTATTTACGTCTCTCGGTGTCGTGCCGGTTTCGCCGAAAAACATCGACGGGTCATAACTTTTTCGTTATAACTCGGATTTCGGCGTTCTTTATATGTACTGAACCATTGTAACATATACTACAACTTGGTTAGGATTAATCCTTCTAAATGATCTTCCATCAAAAACTCATTTTTGATGCTTATTGTCTCTAAATTGACTAGCCCGGATCTGCGGGCGTTACATGTATCTCAAGCTCTATACATTTTGTTAGGATAACATGGATTAAGAAAAGCGGTCTTTCTTGAAATCTATTTACTATATCTCATATTAAGAATATGAATTTATAGCAAATAATATCCTTGTTGATCTAATCATAGCTACCTGTGGAAAAGGTTTGATCACAGTCAATGCCATGAGTATGATGAGGGCCATAGTCAATGACATGAGTATCAGAAAATCCTTTTACTACAAGTCTTTATTTAAATGTGTATGGTTATCCATGTAATTTATTCTTTCTAGAAGAATCATTTACTCCTTCTAGCCTTGCTATAAGGAGAAATTTTAATCAAGCTCATTCTTAATTATCATACATGGATTACATCTCATATTTAGGAGTCTAAGTCATTTTTCAAATTCAAGATCTAACATATCATATTGGTATTTGATGGATTTTCCAGAAACCATCAATAAAATATCATCAATGAGAGATTCCACATTTCTCAAGTCATAGATGAATTCAACCATTAATGCGAACAATGTGTGTTTGTGAATAGCTATTATTCAATTTTAACAATCCTTGTTAAAACTAGTGCCAACTATTACTACATAAGGTTATGGTTCTTGAGCTGCTTAAAGTTCCATGTACCTCCCACTTGCTTTGTCATTAGAAGCTTGTTTTCTACTAACTTAGCTTTCACCGGTATAAGAGAACTTATTCTTGGTGGGTTTGCATATAATAACCTAATCTATCTTGAAAGTATTATATAAATATGTATTTAGTAGATTTTGGGATTAGAATCTTTAGTCCAATATCGGCTTCAAATCCACAAAACATTAAGTAAGATGAAGATGGAGCCTTTCCATACTAAATCTTGTAACGTGGTTAATTAACTAATTAGTTGTTATGTGTATTCAAGATACAATTAATAGTGATTGAAGTATTATCCCAAAAAAAAATATTAAAGGAGGATATTTCTAACGATTAGAAAGTTAATCATACCAAGTAAGATTTAATTCATCCTTTATTATCATTAAGGCCTTAGATGGTTCTTACCGGTTTGCATCTCAACTTTTGAAACCTTCAACAAAGATTTCACAATTATGCTTTACCACGTAAAATATAATTGAAACTACAATTGTTGTTAATAAAGTTGATTTGGTATCTTGTGTTTAATCTCAGACATTCATTAGAAAGGAAGTCAGCCATCAAAGTGTATAGTTCCTTAATTATTTTCTCTACATTTTAGTGAAAATATCATTAGGAATCCTTTACATATAAATAAGGTTCACATATGTCAAATAAACTACATTATTTGTCTTTAAAGATCCCTTTCTTGAAGTGGGAATATGTGAATGCCATTTATATAATAAAGATAATAATGTCAAAGACGAGTTTGATTTAAAACAAGTTTAAGTCAAAAGTGCTTGTATATAGAACTTGATTTTATTTATAAAATGTTTATATTTACTCTACAATTCTATTAAGAGATCTACTCTCATAAATAGAAGTTAATCATTTCAGAATATGAATATTATCGTTATGAAAAACGATTAAGCAAATGATCAAACATTTGAATAAAATAATTTGGACACAAATTTAGACATGCTAAATTAAAACATAGATTGTTCCAAAACAAATATTGTTTTATATTACAAGTAATTTATGTTCTAAGCATAAATAATAAACTAAACTCCGAGAGTGTAGTTCCAACTTGATTGTGCTTAACTTGGTTACTATTTGATATATATTTGCAAGCCATTTACAAATATTAGATTAACATTTAAGTACCAAGTACCTAAGTGTTATATGAAAAGTATGAGTTCTATCTAGTAGATACAAGAAGTACTAGTCTCTTCCAGACTTTATTTCCAAATAAGAGGAGTAAATCCTCTTCCAGTGTCCAGTTTCTTCACAAAAGAAATAAGATCCATCTATGTGGGCTTTAGTAGATTTCTTGGGCTTAAAGGTGTTCAGTCCATAAAGCATGAGCCTCCTAGATCACACTAGGTGACTCTTTTAGCCTCGTATTATTCCAATGTTTAAACTAGCTTTAAATAAAATATCATTGTATTTATTGTAATATTGCTTGACCTGTTATATTATCAGATGTATGTTTAAATTATCCAAGACTTCCTAGAAGTCATGAATAACTATTCTTAGCTTGATGTTAGAAGCATCTTTAGCATCACAGTGATTCCTTTACTAGGTATCATATTCAAGTTTATTGCTCAAAGCAAATAGTTTAGGACTAGGACCTTTAAGTCTATACAATTTCATATCTCTCACGAGAATGTCTCTTAAACATGAGCCCATTCATTGAAGTTGTATCAATTGAATGTTATTGTTTCATTAAGTCATTAAATAAAACGATAATTCATGATAATGAGAATGGATCATTTAACTACAAAAAATTAACAAAATTCATTTAGTATTTTCAATATTTAATCTTCAATAATTAATACCCTTTTAGTTTCCAAAAACATTAATTATCAAAGTTTAGGATCCAAGTTGCAAAACAAACAAATGGTTATGTATTCTTTATCCCATCCATTTGAATTCAATATGGTAGATATTGATTATCAATTATATCTTGCTATATAATTCCTAGATTTATGGGATCTCTAATAACAAATTTAATTAGACATGTTTGATCTCATCTATGCATCATAACTCTCCTGCTTAGGTATCCTTTATCCCAAAATATTTTCAATCAAATCAACCAACTTGAAAAACTTGTGTAATCGGCTTACAACTTGGTTATAGAAATCACGAAGACACCCCGGCCACCAAAAGACAACACTAAGCGGTTAGGTATCCTTTATTTCACTAGTGCATACAAGAGATGTGTGGGTGTTTTCCAAAAAGGATTGCATAGATTTGAGGTTTGTAAAATAAAGGTCTTTATATGTTTTATAAATTTAGTTTAAAAACATATGCTATCATGGTATTCCATGCATATAATTAACCATGGTATCAATTTTCAAAAGAAAATCACTTTTAAAAGTTCTCTATAAAAAGCTAGTTTTTTTTATAATTTGACGCAATTTAATTTTAGTTTAACGCAAATAAATTTCAAAATTAACTTAACAATATCAAAAAAAAAATAAACAAATATGAAATTGTTATACCGGACTGTTAGTATCATTCCAAGCCATCATTCTGGAATTGATCTTAGTATTACAGGGTATGTTCTTTGTATTCCAAAGTGATACTATCATACCATAATCACTTGTAATGGGTAATGTAGACTTATTTCCTCTTAAATGAGTGGTGCTAACACATTTTAAGGGACTTACATGGTTCTTATATGGTTAAAACTAAAAAAATACAACATTTACATATTTCAAACTTGATTTACGTATTCCAGAATACATAAAATTGTTTGTAAAGTAAAATGCAAGTAAATTAAAGAGTAGTGTAACATCCCGGAATTCAGGTTCAACCATTTAACCCTTCATCTTTTCCGAGTTTTCATAGGAGGTCCCTTTGTGTTAAGTGCTAAGCTATTGAGTACGATGGGCGTACAAGGAGTACGCTGCGCGTACTCACACACTTATTTTCTACGCGGTTTCATCCGGGTACATTGGGCATACCTAAGGTTACATCGGGCGTAACCGGCCCAGATTCAAAACCCTAATATGACTTGAGGGATATAAAAGGAATGATATGGTCTTGTCCCTCAGCCACCATCTTTCAAAAAGAAACCCTAAGAGAGTATTTCCTTCGTTTTTAGCTTGGGTGTGAGTGTTCTAAGCTTCAGAGTGCCATTTCAAGGTGGTGAAAGAGAAGAGGAGGCCATTATGGAAGCTAGAAGTTGGTGGAAAAGTGTAGATTTGAGGACTACAAAGGTTGGAGCTTCTTCTTGAGGTAAAAAGTTCAGATCTTGCCTTGTTGTTTGTGTGGTGTGCTTCTTGGACCAATTTCTAGGGTTTTTGGTCCCAAGATGGAGACTTTATGAGCAAATAGTCTCCATTGGCCTAGATCTATAATATTCTAGAACTATATGAGTTGTATGTTCATAAAAATGCAATCTTGGACGTGAATGTTGAGCCATGCATGAGATCTAGACTTTTGGAGGAGAAAGGAAAGGTGTTAGAAGGTGTGGGAAACCTTTATAGCCATGCAAAGGCTTAAAGGTTTCGACTTTATGGATTAAGAGGTATTAGAATGGCCAGATCTGAAATGTGGGGTGATGTCTTAACTGTTTAAGACATTAAAATGAGGAAGTAAGAAATTGGGATGTACGTTGGGCGTAATCCCAGTACGTGCCGCGTAGTGGGTCGCGTCCCCCGTTTCTGGAGTGCAAGGGTATGCCCCGCATACAGGAGCTGGTACGCCCCGCGTACTGCTTGCTGTTGACTTTTAGGGTTTTGGTCAACATGTGGACTTTGAGTCAAGGAGGGGTAAAATGGTCTTTTACCCTTCTGTGGGATTGTGGAAAGGGGTGTAGCATAGCCTTGAAAGCCGTTAATGATTGGAATGATTATTTGTTGTGATTAGGCGAGGCTAGGTCGTCATTTCGAGATTCAGAGATATCGAGCACGTGAGATTTTAGACATCATACGAGGTGAGTCTTCTCACTATACTGTACCTAGAAGGGTACTTATATGAGACCGGAAGGTCTGGTATGCTATGAGATATATGCATTGTATGCTATGAGTTGCATGTTTTGTATGTGCTATGTATGTGATATGTGTGCTATGTTTGATATGGGCCGGAAGGCATTATGATGTGGGCCGGAAGGCATTATGATGTGGACCGGAAGGTCGAGGAGTTATGGACCGGAAGGTCGACACGGATAAGACCGGAAGGTTTACCGGGTTGGGACGGAAGTCCCCTGAGACACATGGACCGGAAGGTCGTGTGGAGTATGGCCTGGAAAGGCGTATGTGTGTAAGTGGTATATTGGGGAACTCACTAAGCTTCTTGATTACAGTGTTTATGTGTAATGTGTTTCAGGTACTAGTGAGGACCGTGGGAAGGCGCCGACATGACTCATACACACAGGCGGATTTGGATATGATTGATCTTGGGGGTTGATATGTTTTGTATTATGACTATGTTACATTGGATTTGATGGTTGTCTTAAATAAAATTATGTTTTAAAGAAATGAAAAATTGTTTCAAAAATTTACGTTGTTACAAGTTGGTATCAGAGCCTTGGTTTGAGGGATTCGGATGCACCTGCGGGCGTAACTGAACTCAAACTGAGGATTTGAGGAAAATTTTCAAACGATAAAAACTAACTTTTTTCTAAAAAGCAAGAGATTTTGAGACAACCAGGATAGAGCAGTGTGTACGGTCAGCTAGGTCCCGAACGGTGAACCCCCAAAATGCCCTTACGTATGTGTTATGAGATATGATATGTTATATTATGCATGCTAGAGTTGGCTAGGTGTTCATATTAGGACTAGAGTGCCCTGATTTTGTGATGCCTTAGCCTAGGAAGGAATGTGCTCTTGAGAGCGAGTAGGTAGCAGTGAGGGGCTGATGAGAGGTCTACCGAAGGGTAGCCTATGCCAGCGAGATATTGAGTACTTGTGATCTGGGATCCAAGGATGATGACTTAGGGTGAATACTGATGCGGTGTAGGCGGTAGTATAAGGGCCTGTACTACCGAAGACACTGGAGTAGTGCGCACTCTAAGTAAGAATCCTTTGGGTACTAAGGAACAAGTAGGGTCGAGATATCGAGTGTGAGCATGCTCGAATGAGTCCTTGATATTATTATGTTATATTTCAGAGACATCATGGTTGGGACACACCACAGACTTGAGGCGAGTGGTGTGAGTGACGAGGAGCTTCGTCAGATGCTCCACGATGAGGTGGCTGCGGCGATCAGGGCTGAGATTCCGGAGATGTTTGGGCCTATCAAGACCACACTGATGGAGACTTTTGATGAGCGGTACGCCGCGGTGACTGAGGCTGCAGCAGCTGTGGCTGCTGCTAGGCCTCAGGGAGGTGATTCGTTGTTGTTCCGGGAGTTCAGTAACACGAAGCCACCCAAGTTTGATGGGACGCAGGATCCGATCGCTGCGATGAGATGGATTGCTGACATTGAGGGATGCTTTTATACATGTTCATGCCCCGAGCATCTGAGGGTACGGTTCGCTTTGAACCAACTTCGTGTAACACCCCAATTCTAGTATGATATTTATATAATTATTTTTCTTCAAGTTTTAGGGGGAACTCGACGAGTCAGTAGCCAGACTCGTCGAGTAGAGACGGGATTTTGAGCACGTTTGAGTTGGCGATTCGGCGAGTCCATATTCCCGACTCGGCGAGTCCGCCAGTCTGGATGAAACCCTAATTTCAAGGGTTTGCACCCTATTTAAACAACTTTTGGGGCCTCTAGTCAGCCCCCATCACCCCTCAGAGCATCATTTCCGAAACCCTAGAGCCCTCTTTGCATTTTTGTGTGATTTTGAGTGTTTCTTTGAAGATCTTGAGAGAAAAAGGAAGGTAGATCAAGAGGAGAAGAAGGAGATCCTAGATCCTTGAGGAATTTCAGAAGATAGTAAGGTATATCTTGGCCCTTTTCTGTTTCTATGCATAAATCCCCTTTTTAAAGCCATTAAAGCTATTCTTGAACCATTTCTTGGCTTAGTAGTAGCATAGAGGACTCATTGAGATGATTAGCCTTCGGATCTAGCTAGGTTTGAGTTCCAGAAGCTTAGATCTAGTACCCTTATGGAGCCATTTTGCATGAAAGCTCTAGATCTACTTTTGTAGTGTGCTTTAAACCCTAAAACCTTCATTTGATGTTATTTACACGTAAAGTTGGAAACTTTATGTGTTAATCAAGCCCCAAGAACCCAGATCTATGAATGGAATGGACTGGTTTCAAGCAAAATCGAGTATATAGTGTTTGCATGCATAAAACTCGGCGAGTCGTTCTTCAGACTCGGCGAGTCGAGTCACGAGTCCCCTGTTTTCCCCTTTTCGAGTTATGCCGAGTGGAACCAGTGAGTGAGAGATGGACTCAGTGAGCTGGAGGGTAGACTCATTCATGGAAGAACTCGGCGAGTCGATGCCCTGACTCGGCGAGTCCCAGGCAATCTTCATGCCTCAAGAACAGACTCGACGAGTTGTTCATACAACTTGGCGAGTCACAGTCAGAGTGTTCATATGTTGAAGGAGAACTCGACGAGTTGTTCATACAACTCGGCGAGTCGGATGCAGATCGACTGAGTGTTAGTTTCGAAGAGGAACTTGTCGAGTCTATCCCAAACTCGATGAGTAGTAACGGGCTGAAGCAAGAAAGTGAGAGCCAGGACTCGACGAGTTGGTGATCCAACTCGACGAGTCAGGTCAACTGAGTGTTGACTTTGATCGATAGGTTGATTTTGACCAAGGGTAAGATAGTCTTTTGACCCTCGGTATTATTATCAGTATTTGATTGAGGGTACTTATGAAAATTGTAGCCGAGGTGAAGCCGGAGCCGCAGCAGACAGATTCCAGAGCAGTTCTTTCAGCAGCTAGGCTATGAGGTGAGTTTCCTTCTAGTAGGAACGGGTCTAAGGCCAAAATGCCGGCCCGTTTAGCTAGCAGTAGTTTCTGGACTTCGGTCCGATGCAGTAGTTAGTATGTTTGATGCCTTCGTGGATCAGACAGGATTTATGTGTTATGTGTTCCGGGCCACGGCTCGATGCAGTATGTAGTATATCTGTGTTCATGTTAGTTGATATGTTTATGTTATGCTTTGTTCAGTTAGTTCTGGACTTCGGTCCGATGCAGTTAGTCCAGACTTCGGTCCGATGCAGGGGACAAGGTCCCAGTCAGTTTCCGGACTTCGGTCCAATGCAGGGGGCAAGGCCCCAGTTAGTCCGAACTTCGGTCCGATGCGGGGGCAAGGTCCCAGTCAGTTTCCGGACTTCGGTCCGATGCAGGGGGAAAGGCCCTAGTTAGTCCGGACTTCGGTCCGATGCAGGGGACAAGGTCCCAGTCAGTTTCCGGACTTCGGTCCGATGCAGGGGGCAAGGCCCCAGTTAGTCCGGACCTCGGTCCGATGTAGTGGGCAAGGCCCAGTATGTGATTTATATGTTTGTATAGTATGTGGTAGTTTTGGGGAGCTCACTAAGCTTTGTGCTTACAGTTTCAGTTTTGGTTTCAGGTACTTCCGCAAGTAAAGGGAAGAGCTCGGGATGATGGCATCGCACACACCACAGCTTCAGTCTTTTTCCTGGGAGTTTGTTTTGATTCATAGTTTGATTTGGCACAAATGTTCATGACATTTTATTATGGGTTGAGATATTTGACACATGGTTTTATGATGTGACGATGAGTATATGATTTTTAACAAAAATTTTTGGGTCGTATTTTTGGATGTTACACTTCGCTTGGGAGCGAAGGATTGGTGAAAGTTCGTAAAAACGAGCTTCACTCTTGCAGAGATTTCAGCGGTGACCTGGGATAGGTTCACCACCATGTTCAGAGACAAGTATGTTCCCCAAGTGGAGAGGGAACGGTTGGTTCAGGAGTTTTTGACCCTCAAGCGGGGTAATGATTCGGTTACTGTGGTCACCCGGAAGTTTCATGAGAGGGCGATGTTCTGCCCTGAGTAGGTGTCTACTGAGCAGGCACGGATGAGCCGACATTTGGGCATTTTGAGGAGGGACATTCGGAGGTTCGTGTCGAACTCGACGTACCGGACATTTGCTAAGCTCCAGGATAATGCCCGAAAGAGGGAGATTGAGTTGGAGACTCAGGCCACGGAGGAGGCCGAGTCTCATAGGATGGATCGGTGGCCGGCTCAGTCTCAGCCGGCAGCCAGGCGGACCAAGTCTGCTGATTCGAGGACCTGAGGCCAGAAGGGCCGCACTTGCAGGAAGTGCGGCAAGGGTCATCAGGGGGCCTATCGATCGGGTGTTTGATAAAAATGTGGCAAGGATTGGCATATCGCCAAGGATTGCCCCAATGGGTTTATGATTTGCTTTCATTGCAACCAGACTGGCCATCGGAAGGCCGAGTGTCCACAGTTGCATCAGGGGTCAGCACATGGATCTGCACCTACTGCTAGGGTTACCGAGGTTCGACCGGTGAAGGCCAAGGCTCCGAAGGCTCGTGGGAGAGCTTTCCAGTTGACTACGAAGGAGGTCCGCGTGGCGCCCGATGTTGTGGCTGGTATGTATTCTGTATTTTTTTTTTGAGATATTGTTCTTAGATGATGATATACGTAGGTACTTTTCCTCTGAGTTCTGTACCTGCTTTGGTGTTATTTGACTCGGGTGCGAGTCGGTCATTTGTTTCCTTGGCATTTAGTCAGCACATTAGTATCTGTCGAGAGGCGTTGAGTCGACCTCTGCGAGTTTCCATAGCTGATGAACGAGCAGTGTATGCTACGGATGTGATTCGAGGATGTATCCTTGAGATCTTCGGTGTGGAGTTCCCAATAGATCTGGTCCCGATTGCGATAGGGGACGTGTGTGTTATAGTGGGCATGGATTGGTTGAGCCGATTTGGAGCTGTTATAGACTGCGAGCGTCAGTTGGTGACGATACGGGACCCCAGTGGGGGAGTGCTTATGGTGTATGGCGAGGGAACCCGATGTGGGTCAGCGTTTTGCTCGGCTTCCAGGGTGAGACAGAGTTTGCAGCAGGGCTGCAGTGGATTCGTAGCCTATGTGATGGACACGCGAATGGCTACTGGGAGGCCAGGTTCGATTGAGGAGGTTCCGATAGTGTGCGAGTTCCCGCATGTTTTTCCCGAGGAATTTTCGGGTGTGCCTCCCGAGAGGCAAGTGGAGTTTCGTATCGATTTGGTTCCGGGAGCAGCACCTATCGCCAAGGCGCCTTATCGTCTCACGCCGCCAGAGATGCAGGAGTTATCCTCGCAGCTTCAGGAGCTGCTAGGGAAGGGGTTCATTCGACCGAGTAGCTCCCCTTGGGGAGCACCGATCCTTTTTGTCAAGAAAAAGGATGGTTCACACCGGATGTGCATTGATTACCGGGAGTTGAACAAGTTGATGGTCAAGAACCGTTATCTGTTGCCGAGGATCGATGATCTGTTCGATCAATTGCAGGGGGCGTCTTGGTTCTCTAAGATAGACTTGAGTTCGGGTTATCATCAGATGAGGGTTCGGAATGAAGATATCCAGAAGACAGCGTTCAGAACTCGTTATGGGCATTACGAGTTTGTGGTGATGCCTTTTGGGCTCACCAATGCACCAGCTGCATTCATGGATCTCATGAATAGGGTGTGCAGGCCGATGCTGGATCGGTCGGTGATCGTATTCATTGATGATATTTTGGTGTATTCGAGGTCTAGAGAACAACATGAGGAGCATTTAAGGGAGATCTTTGGAGTTCTGAGATTGGAGAGGCTTTATGCCAAATTCTCCAAGTGTGAGTTTTGGTTACGAGATGTTCAGTTCTTGGGACATCTCGTCAACCATAATGGGATATTGGTCGATCCAGCCAAGATTGAGGTAGTCATGAGGTGGTAAGTGCCGAGATCGCCCACCGAGATCAGGAGCTTTCTGGGATTGACCGGTTATTATCGGAGATTTATTAAGGATTTCTCCAAGATCATCGTGCCACTTACCAAGATGACCCGGAAGGGTGTCGCTTTTTCCTGGGGTCCGGAGCAGCAGACCTCATTTGAGACACTTCGCCAAAAGTTGTGCGAAGCCCCGGTGCTCGCACTCCCGGAAGGGATGGAGGATTTTGTGGTGTACTGTGATGCATCGATATCCGGGTTGGGAGCAGTGCTTATGCAGAGGGGGCATGTGATAGCATATGCATCGAGGCAGCTGAAGCCTCATGAGTCGAGATATCCCACCCACGACCTGGAGCTGAGGGCTGTGGTGTTCGCCCTCAAGATCTGGCGTCACTATCTGTATGGGGTTCGGTGTACCATATACACGGACCACAAGAGTCTGAAGTACTTGATGGATCAGCCCAACCTGAATATGCGCCAGAGGAGATGGTTGGATGTGGTAAAGGATTATGATTGTGAGATCCTGTACCACCCGGGCAAGGCTAATGTTGTAGCCGATGCTTTGAGCCGTAGGGCGGAGAGCGCCCTGATTCGAAATGTTTGTATGAGGTTGGCAGTGATGACTCCGGTGTTGGACACCATTCGAGGGGCCCGGGTGGAGGCCGTGAGACCGAAGAACCGCAAAAGGGAGCGGGTGATCGGGCAGGTATCGGAGTTCGTTACCGATAGTCGAGGACTTATGACTTTTCAGGGCCGGATTTGGGTACCATTTGTGGGCGGAGCACGTACCATCTTGATGGAGGAGGCCCATAGGTCGAGGTTCTCGATCCATCCGAGGGCCACTAAGATGTTTTTGGACCTAAAAAGGGATTATTGGTGGCCCTGTATGAAGAGGGATGTCACATGGTTCGTGGAGAGGTGTTTGACCTGTCGTAGGGTTAAGGCCGAGCACCAGCATCCTCATGGTAAGTTGCAGCCATTGGAGATTCCCGAGTGGAAGTGGGAGCAGATTACCATGGATTTTATCACCAAATTGCCAAGGACTACTAGAGGTGTCGATGCAATTTGGGTGATTGTGAACAGGTTGACGAAGAGCTCTCACTTTCTTGCTATTAGTGAGAGCTCTTCTACTGAGAGGCTGACAGAGTTGTATGTGAGGGAGGTGGTATCGCGACATGGAGTTCCGATCTCGATTGTTTCAGATCGAGATGTGCAGTTTACTTCTAGATTTTGGAAGAAGTTTCACGAGGAGTTGGGTACGAGGCTGCATTTTAGTACCGCATACCACCCACAGACGGACGGACAGAATGAGCGGACGATTCAGACGCTCGAGGATATGCTTCGGGCATGTGTATTGGATTTCAGAGGGAGTTGGGACACGTATTTGCCCTTGGCTGAGTTTTCCTATAACAACAGCCATCACTCGAGCATTGGCATGCCACCCTTTGAGCTGTTGTATGGGCGGAGGTGTCGGACCCCCATTTATTGGGGTGAAGTACGGAAACGTGTGATGGGTAGTACGGAGATAGTGCTTCGGACGACAGAGCAGATACATCAGGTCAGACAGAGGTTGTTGACTACTCAAAGTCGTCAGAAAAGTTATGATGATAGGCGACGATCCGAGCTCGAGTTCCAGATTGGGGATTTTGTACTCCTGAATGTGTCTCCTTGGAAAGGAGTGATTCGATTCAGGAGGAGGGGCAAGTTGGGCCCCCGGTATATTGGGTCGTTTAGAGTGATTGCGAGAGTAGGCAGAGTAGCATATCGTTTGGAGCTACCTGCGGAGTTGAGCCAGATTCATGATACCTTCCACGTGTCTCAGTTGAGAAAGTGTATAGCCGACAAGTCGGCTGTAATGCCACTGGAGGATATTCAGGTGGATGCGGGCCTGAATTATGCCGAGAGACCAATCGCAATTCGGGATCGGAAGATCAAGGTTCTGAGAAACAAGGAGGTGTCATTGGTGCAGGTTCAGTGGCTGCATCGGAAAGGGTCCGAGCTGACGTGGGAGTCAGAGTCGGAGATGCGGGAGTAGCATCCAGAGTTGTTTTCGGTATAAGACTTCAAGGGCAAAGTCTGGTTCTAGTGGGGGAGAATTGTAACATCCCGGAATTCAGGTTCAACCATTTAACCCTTCATCTTTTCCAAGTTGTCATAGGAGGTCCCTTTGTGTTAAGTGCTAAGCTGGTGAGTACGCTGGGCGTACAAGGAGTACGTTGCACGTACTCGCGCGCTTATTTTGTATGCGGTTTCATCTGGGTACGCTGGGCGTACCTAAGATTACGCCGAGCGTAACCGACCCAGATTCAAAACCCTAATATGACTTGAGGGCTATAAAAGGAATGAGATGGTCTTGTCCCTCAGCCACCATCTTTCAAAAAGAAACCCTAAGAGAGTATTTCCTTCGTTTTTAGCTTGGGTGTGAGTGTTCTAAGCTTCAAAGTGCCATTTCAAGGTGGTGAAAGAGAAGAGGAGGCCATTATGGAAGTTAGAAGTTGGTGGACAAGTGTAGATCTGAGGACTACAAAGGTTGGAGCTTCTTCCTGAGGTAAAAAAGTTCAGATCTTGCCTTGTTGTTTGTGTGGTGTGCTTCTTGGACCAATTTCTAGGGTTTTTGGTCCCAAGATAGAGACTTTATGAGCAAATAGTGTCCATTGGCCTAGATCTATCATATTCCAGGACTATATGAGTTGTATGTTCATAAAAATGCAATCTTGGACGTGAATGTTGAGCCACGCATGAGATCTAGACTTTTGGAGGAGAAAGGAAAGGTGTTAGAAGGTGTGGGAAACCTTTATAGTCATGCAAAGGCTTAAAGGTTTCGACTTTATGGATTAAGGGGTATTAGAATGGCCAGATCTGAAATGTGGGGTGATGTCTTAATTATTTAAGACATTAAAATGAGGAAGTAAGAAACTGGGATGTACGTTGGGCGTAATCCCAGTATGCGTCGTGTAGTGGGTCGCTTCCCCCATTTTTGGAGTGCAAGGGTACGCCCCGCGTACAGGAGTTGGTACGCCCTGCGTACTGTTTGTTGTTGACTTTTTGTTGACTTTTAGGGTTTTGGTCAACATGTGGACATTGAGTCAAGGAGGGGTAAAATGGTCTTTTACCCTTCTGTGGGATTGTGGAAAGGGGTGTAGCATAGCCTTGAAAGCCGTTAATGATTGGAATGATTATTTGTTGTGATTAGGCGCCGCTAGGTCGTCATTTCGACATTCAGAGATATCGAGCACGGGAGATTTTAGACATCGTACGAGGTGAGTCTTCTCACTATACTGTACCTGGAAGGGCACTTATGTGAGACCGGAAGGTCTGGTATGCTATGAGATATATGCATTGTATGCTATGAGTTGCATGTTTCATATGTGTTATGTATGTGATATGTGTGTTATGCTTGATATGGGCCGGAAGGCATTATGATATGGTCCGGAAGGCATTATGATGTGGACCGGAAGGTCAAGGAGTTATGGACCGGAAGGTCGACACGAGTAAGACCGAAAGGTTTACCGGGTTGGGACGGAAGTCCCCTGAGACACATGGACCGGAAGGTCGTGTGGAGTATGGCCTGGAAAGGCGTATGTGTGTAAGTGGTATATTGGGGAACTCACTAAGCTTCTTGCTTACAATGTTTATGTGTAATGTGTTTCAGGTACTAGTGAGGACCGTGAGAAGGCGTCGGCATGACTCGTACACACACGCAGACGGATTTGGATATGATTGATCTTGGGGGTTGATATGTTTTGTATTATGACTATGTTACATTGGATTTGATGGTTGTCTTAAATGAAATTATGTTTTAAAGAAATGAAAAATTGTTTCGAAAATTTACATTGTTACAAGTAGACCTCACTTGGTTTGTTGAATCTATGGTAGATAAGCTTAAAAATCTCTGTTCGAAATGTCGGTAACAAGAACGTCTGAATTTCACTTTCCGAAATGCTTATTTTGATTTTGGGTGTGGGCCCCATATATATAGCATTAGGCTACAATAGCTAGCTTGACTCGTGTTTGTTTGTTTCGGAATGCTCATTCCGGAGAGACTGGTTAGTTTTTTTAATTGTTATTATTTTAAAAATAAACTAAAATATGGTTAAATTACTAAATTTCTCTAAATTTAATATATTTTAATGATATGTTTAATACATATAAAATACTAATAATTAATTGTTGAGAAAAAGACAAAATTAGCCAAATACACTAATCATCTTATAATTTTAGCCAAAAAAATCGAAATTACAAAAATAACCACTGAATTCGCAGATGGAAAAGCCCCATCTGCGATTTTGGCTTTCCATCTGCAAATGTACAAGTGTCTAAAGCACATCTATGCTTTAGGCACTTGTACATTCGCAGATGGAAAAGTCCATCTGCGATTTGCACTGTTCATCTGCGATTTTTCGTAGAAAACTCTATAAAACGTTTTTTTTCTTCATTTTTCACTCTTCAATACAGAAAAACTCTCTCTCTCTCGGGGATTCCTTTTGACGATTTTTTGAATAAAATGGAAGATTATTTCAACAATCCCATAAATATTGTTAGATTTTAACTCTTTTTATGTTTTAATTAACATTTATTTAGTATATGTCTTTATTATTTTATTATTTATTGTATTAATTAGTGAAAAAAAATGAAATTATATTGTTTGTGATAGAGTAATTTTGTTGTATTTGATAGTTTTAATATTTGTTATTAGTAAACTTGGAGTTTAAATGCTATTTTGTTAGTGGTTGTATGAATGTACAAGTAGAGACTGTGTAGAGTGTGCATCGGACGGTTGTACATTTAGTAAAATGGTTAGAATATGCTAAGTTTTTTTAAGTTATTAGTTAAATAAATTGTTAAAATAATGTTTAGAATATGTTTTGGTTAGTGATTTAAGTTGATAAATTGATGTAGCATGGTTAAATATATGTTATATGTCGTTTGTATAGTTGTTGTATAACTTGAAAAATTTATATTCGTATCGTATAATTGTTTTTATAAATTGAAAAATGGTTAAAATATTGTTTACAATATGTGTAGAATAGTCGTTTGTATATTTGTTGTATAAGTTGAAAATTTGAATATATTTGTTGGTGAAGTATAAAAAATTTTATAGTATGTTTAGAAAATTTTATAATATGTGTACAATAGTCGTTTGTATATTTGTCGTATAACTTGAAAATTTGTATATATTTGTTGTTTTAGTAGAAAAGATTTTATAGTATGGTTAGAAAATGTTATTTTATATAATTTGAAAGTTAAATTTTTTTTGTATATTTGTCGTATAACTTGGAAAAATGTTAATTTAGTTTGTCGTTTTAGTTGAAAAATTGTTTGTTTATATGGTTAGAAAATATAATTTTATATAATTAGAAAGATAAAATTGTTTGTATATTTGTCGTATAACTTGGAAAATTATTTATATATTTGTCGTTTAAGTTGAAAAATTGTTATTGTATGTTATTGTTTTTTAGCGTAAATATATAAATTATTTATTAAATATTTGTATTTGCATTGTTATTATTGTTTATGTTATTATTGCACTTAATAATCATATATTTTAAAATGAAATATTTGCTTAGTTCTCTAATATGTTATTGTGTTTTGTGCAGCATGATTATAATAATTTCAATGTGAAAGCAAATGTAAACTTAAAATGATCGGGGTGTAATATATGAGAAGTATTTGAAGTGTTAGATGATGTCAGGCGTGATATATTTAGAGATACCGTATTTGGTTACTTGTTGGACGTCCCTCGTTTACAAGGGGACATATTGTTGTTCCACAAAATGTTCCTTCATCAGATACGGTCGAACGCTGTTTTATCTCCAGATAGAATAAAACGGTTATATTTTAGAGTAGGCGATACGAAAATGGTATATGGGCCGGAAGAGTTTTGTTTGATAATCGGCTTCAATTTGGGGGAGTATCCAAAAACCATCGGGAAAAAAGTGTCAGAAAAAATAGTTACTAGTGAAAAAAAGATGTTTATTGTGTGAGAGGCTATTTCCGAACTATACAAATAGTTCGGTGAAAATCGACGACCTGAAAAGTTTTATTTTAAATCAACCATTCTTAGAAGTTGACGACGCCGATGCAGTTAGAGTATGTTTGATATACATTTTGTGTGAATGTTTTTTGGGAAAAGAAATAAATGATTGGGTGCCACAAGATTGGTTTTTTTGCTGAGAATTTGGATGTCTGGAACATGTATTTTTTGTTTATTTTGAAAGTTTTATCTTATTAATGTTAATTTATATTATAACATTTTTTTTTTGTTTTGTTAGTTTCGCTTGGGGTAGCTATCTCCGGGATTTTACGTATGATGACCTTGAGGATACATGGAACAAGATAAATAAATATTTATCACTTCTTGAGCGTCGTCAAACTTTAAAATACTCCGTCTCAGGATTTACGGCTCCAATAAGGGTATAAAAATGTACTTATATTTAAATGGTTTTATTGTTATGTTTTTTATTTTAATTTTAACTTTTATTACTATAATTGTAAAAATTGTAGATATGAATATATGAGATGCTTCCGGTTGTTCGTGCATGTAGATTTGTATTGAGAAAAATAGAGACATGCCTCGAATGAAACAATGGAGTGGGACAAAAAAATTGAAATGGGTTGATGTGAACAAGATTTTTTTAAAGATACAGGTTTATAAATATTTTTTTTATTATTAATAAACTCCATTATTATACTTTTATATGCGTTTTTAATATGTTTAATTTTTTAGGAGGGACAACCGTCAAGACAAAACATGTTACCGAGTGATGGGGAGATAACATCTTGTTATTATATTTCATTTCAAGAGTATGTATATGGTGAACGGAAATCAGTTTCATCCCCAGTACGTGACCATTTTAGGAGACAAGACGAATCTTTGTCTAGTATGTCGTCCAATGGTCGCTCTCATGGTAGAGGTAGGGGCAGTGGGAAACACAACCTAGAGGAGGTGTTGAAACGGCTACATGCACTAGAGCAACATGTGTTTACGAACCGAGAACCTGAAGAGGTTTTTGTTGAAGAAGTGAATAATGAAGATTTATGGAATAACATCAATTTTGAGGAGCCTGCAGTATTCCAAACAAAATTTGATGAACGAGTTAGTTACACGCAACATTATTTTTTTTATTTTATTAACATATATGAATATTTGTGTTCATATTTTATATTTAAAAATGTAGGTTGTACAAGATGAAGTGATGAATAAAAATAATACAACTGAAAATAATTTTTGTGATATTGAAGACGACAAGGTTGTTATAGATATTACATTTACGATTTTAATAACTAAATTTTAATGTGTCTTTCGTTAATAAGTATAATGTGTTATTTTTAATGTAGGAGTTGGAGGAGAGGAATGACAATGCGGGGAACAAATTTGATGATGATGTGTTTGATATAAATGATTATAATGAAGCTAAAGAGGCTCTTATACTTACATTTATTTTAATTTTGTTTTTAGTAGATTGAAACATTTATTTAATTAGAGATTATTGCTTATTAAATTAGGTGTCGGGGGAAGATGAAGTAATAATTACGAGAAATGTAGATTATTATGATGCTTATGGTTTTGATGGCAAAGAAGTTACACCCAATAAACCGAGGACTCGAAAACCATCACAGTATTTGTGCCTTCCTTACACCGAGGTATTCGTTTAATTTATAAACTTATATCGTAATAATAGAGTATTATGTTTATGTGAATTATCTGAAAGATAGAGATTTAAACATTTGAATATTGTTTTTAGTTGCACACGACACTGAAGCAAAAAAGAAGAGCAAAAAAGAAGGTTGATATCAAATCAACAAGCCCCGTTCCTCCTACAGCTTTTGCTGTTGTTCACGACTTCTCCGTGTTGCGCCTGCAACCTTACGTAGCAAGCGGTGAGGTTGTCAACCACAATTATTTATTTCATTCATATAATGTCCAGCATCATTTGTTTAATTCCGTGTTAGATATAGATTTTCGGAGCGCCTTGTTTGGGCATACACACGACGGATGATTGGAGTCATCGGTAAAATAATTGTTAATTTATTATTTTAAAAATAATTTGTTTTTTAGTCAATAACAAAAGTATCATAATTTTGTGCAGCATATAACCATTTGGTATAGACTACTGATGGAGAGACGGTTTGATGGCGACCGACATACAATAATGCCTCCAAATTTTTTTGTTTGCCATGCTTTGGAAGAAGGGCAGGATTGGAGGGCATTTATGGCTGGTATTGCTACGTACCCCAACTTCATGGTTGCTTAGTGGGATGTCGATACGGTAAACTGAATTGTTTATATTGAAAATATTATCGTTATTGTCGTTATGTTTTTGTATTGCGATATAAAAAAACATAATTTTATTTTCTAATTCTTATACAGGTCCTATTGTCGATTCATTCATCCCTTAATCACTGGCTATTTGGGGAACTACGATTGGCGTCAATGGAAGTCCATATTTATGACAGTCTCGGTAGAGTGGCTTATGAAAAACTCAAATCTGATGGAACCTTTACCAAATTTGAATCTCGGGTGGCAAATTATTTAGACAAGATTAACTATTGGGCCCGGAGGAACATCCCAAAGATTTTATTGAATATGTAATTCATTTATGAAGAAAATGTTCCCCAAAAAAGTAGTCTTTTGGGATATTGCGGTGTTTTTGTTTGTATGTTTATGGAACAATTAGTTTCAGGTCAACCAATACGTGAACTTATTGACCCAAGGAACGCAGCTTTAGAGTTTCGCCAACGGATGGCAAAATTTTATTGGGGGTCGAGTCTTGGTCCTATGTAGTTGGATTATATTTTTGTATATGTAAATTCATGTTGGATTTGATTATTAGTTTATTTTTAGTTTTAACATTACAACTACAAACGAGTACACCATTAGTCTATTTTTAGTTTTAACGTTACAAATACAAAAGTTTAAACATAACAACAATTACAACAAATTAATGACCTACTAATAACTTATCAATACTTACAACATAACAACGACACCAATATTTGTTTTAACGTTACAAGTACATTGTTCTAAACATAATAACAAATACAACAATTTATTGACCTAACAACTTCAAAACTATCAAAACAATATTAAAAATCTTACAACTTGTAAACAAGAACTGCCAAGAACAACACCCAACTACAAACCAACACTATCTTTAACTTCTTATTTTCTGATTGAAAGAGCTTATTAGAGTTAGCTACTTTAGCTATTACCATAGATGATTGGTCCTTCTCTTCATCAACCTAACTGATAAACCCGCATTTTGGTCCCTGTAAATTTAAACATTGACAGTAAGAACTGTTGCCATGTAAACATGAGGGTTTAAATATGAATGACGTTAAGAACATGATACCAAATATGGGCAAGCGTAAAACAATCTTCTTGGGTTTTTAGCTATACCCGAAATCCTAACGATACGTTCACCTCCGCAATTACAGTATACCATTAGCCTTATTTTTCTATTAAATAGGAGTTACTTTCTCAGATAAATTTCTGAGAATGACTTTACATCCATTTATAGAAAAAAATTTATCATAGAAAATTATGTTTGACTATGAATTCAAAAAGTTGAACTATGAAATGCAGACAAGTACATTGTCTTGTCTTGTCCTATCGATCAATGATGTTTGACTATGAAATGAATTGGTTTGACTATGAACTCAAAAAGTTGAACTATGAAATGCAGACAAGTACATTGTCTTGTCTTGACTTGTCTTGTCGATCAATGATGTTTGACTATGAAATGAATTGGTTTGACTATGAATTCAAAAGGTTGAACTATGAACTGCAGACAAGTACATTGTCTTGTCTTGTCGATCAGTGATTTTTGACTATCAAATGAACTGGTTTGACTATGAATTTAAAATTTTGAACTATGAAGTATGAAATGTAGAGAAACACTAATTTCAATATAATTATAATTGCATTTTTGTGATGATTGTAAAACACTTTCATTGGTTGTGAAAATGAGTACTTACATTGAAAGAAGTTTTTCTCAGCTACCAATATTCTTGCATAATCTTCAAAGAACAAATCCTAATACCTTCACAGCCATTAAGAAAACGGATACCAACCGCTTTCAATTATGTTTTGTGGCTTTAGTTTGCGTGGTATAACATATTTGTTTTATTGAGTTATATAATATTTCTTGGTAATGTATCTCGTTTACTCTTTACTTATCACTAATATATGTTTGTTTTTTTATGCAAATTCGTACCTTCCTTAGGTGCATGATACCGTTAATATATGTGGGTTATTTACCCCTAATTGGCAACTATCTAACAACAATGTACTTCACCGTGGCTTTGGATGGAAACCATGAACCCCTAATCTTAGCAATTGGTTTGGGGACCTTAGAGTGTGAAGAATCATGGAGATGGTTCATGATGAAGTTAAAAGAGTGTTTAGGTGAGGATACAGAGGTTGGTTTCATAAGCAACCTATGTGATAAAATATACTTTGTTGTTCAGAGTGTCTACCCAGATTCGTATCATGGATATTGTCCTAAAGATATAGCCAGAAAAATACGAGATTTTGTCGGACATAATGATACGGAAGTTGAAACGTTGTTTTGGAAGTCATGCAATGCATATAGTGTTCATGATTTTTATTTGTGTCTGGAAAGGTTGCAAAATGTCTGTAGGGAACCACCTTTTTGCACCTTGCTTAGGAGTCCAATTTTCTGGCTTGACGATATAGCAATTTGAAAATGGACACGAGCATTTTTCCCAAAAGTACGTTATAATGTTAAATCGATTGATGTCCCTGAAATATTGAAAATTATATCCACGTCCACACGTGAGTTTCCTATAACAACGATAATTGAGTTAATCAATACGTCGATACAAACAACGTATGCTGAACGGGCTGAAGTGGCAGGTAACTTTATACTAATATTTGGTTTTTCCTTGTATTATTATTTTAAGTTAACAAATATTGCAGAGAGGTTGTCTGGTGGGGTGACCCCTTATGTTGAGATTAAGGTTCAAAAGCGGATAAAAAGTCTTATAATTGGGTGGCAAAACGTTTGTATGCAGATACATTTGAAGTCGATAACAATTTTGGCACCAACAAAGTACAATTTGAACGTAGGGTATGTAGTTGTGGGAAATGGCAAAAAAGCGGTATACCATGTGGCCACGCTATAGCATGTCTAAGAACCCGTACGTCTGAATCCATTCACGAAATGGTTGATTATAAGTTTTCTGATGTCGTGTACCATGTCGCATTTGGATCTGAGTCGGTGAATTATGTACCATCACATGTGCACTGGGAAATTCCAAATGAAAGGGTGGTCCTGTTACCTCCCTAAAAGAAGTAGTTATTCATGTACCCCGTTTGCATTTTATGTACAATGTTGCATTTTATGTTATGTTATGTACTAGTTATGGGTTAATGTTTTAATGAATTGATTATGGACGTCTAATCTTAATTCTTTTTTAATTGTCATTGAGGAAACAACATACATTAAAAGTAAGGGAGATTTAATAAGTACTGACAAAACACACGTATAAAAATAAGCAACGAAACTCACGAAAAACACACAACTTAACCAACATGCATATTAAAAGTGAGGGACATTCTTTAAAAGATTCCATGCATCTCCATGGGTAAACTCTCTACCATCAGATTCGAAACGATATAGTTCCAAAGCCACCTTTATGAGAATGTCTTCATCCATATTCGCATGTTCATTATCCAGCTCGTTATAAATACGTTGAAAATGCTTGACCTTTTTTTCAAATCCATAAACTTCGCTTTGACATCTCTTCTTCTTCGATATTGAGTACGCCCCATTTGATGGTGAAACAAATGACAGACACGAGACCAAAATGATCCAACACGAACTTCTGGCGGACCTGGTGGAAAATCGTCCTCTACAGTTACAATCCAAGCTTGAACCAAAGCGAACTCCTCTTCATTGCTCCATCTAAGTGGTACGGGTGAGTCCATAGTTGCAAGGGGAAAAATTAATGTGATACAATTAAAAAGGGTATGAACAACTATTATAGCGACTCGTTATTTTCCCAATGCAATGGCTTGTCAACTCAAGTAGCAGTGTATTGTGTTGTCATTCGATGCAATGGCTTGTCAACTCAAGAAGCAGTGTATTGTGTTGTCATCCCGATGCAATGGCTTGTCAACTTGAACAGTGATCTGTTGTGTTCTCAGTTAGTACATTGCGTTCTTCAGTTAAGTTGGACTATGAATTACAAACATAATAAGAAGATTGGACTGTGATATTGTGTATAAACTACTATAAATAGAATTTTACTTAAAACAACATTTTAATAACCGATGTTACAATTATTCATATATTATTTTTGAATATTTACTGTCTTTATTTCACTAAATATGAGTTCAATACCATGGAGCAATGAGGAGTTCTTGGTTCTTACACATGCATATATTCATATGTACGAGACCAACAAGTTGAACGATCCAATGTTTTGGACTCGTGTAACCAATATCTTCAATGCTGAAAACCGAATGACTAAAACAAACGATCGTGACGAATTGGACATCTTAGCAAGATGGTATGAAATGAAAACTTAAGTTCTATTATTCAACGATCTTTATACCAAAATTGACGACGCTCGTTTAAATGCTTCTGAGGACGTCATCTTGGAAGCTGCTAAGGAGGAGTACAAGTCATTAAGTGACGGATCCGAATTCCAGTTTCAATCACCTTGGAATATTTTGAAATATGTCCCGTTTATTTAATATGTATTTCTATTTAATAGGTGTGTACTAGGTTATTTTTGTGTATTACGTTTGTATTGTAAGCACCTCCTCTGTTTAACTTTAATAGATAAATGTTGGTTTCATTAGTGTTAACGACAGTATACAATACATTACTAACAACATATCCATGAACCATTAAACTTTAAACTTTAAACATTACAAATATTCCAACTCTACGCCTTAAACTTAAAACATGAAACTAACAACCATTAGATGAAACATTAAACTTAAAACATTACTACAAACAAAGCATTTAAATAAAAAACAGGTCCATGGGTTATTTATAACGGAAAATAGAGCACACTACATGAAATACTTATTATTTTTAACAACCTTCCAAACGTCTTCATATTCAAAGTCTCTGCCTTCACGCTCCAAGATATAACAACTTCCAAGAACTCTTCCTCGGCTCGACAACGAACTCTAGTACTTTTCGCATAATTACATGCTCGATTGAACCATGTGACTTCTTCCTTTACATCCATCCATTTACTAACAGCATCTAATTGTTGTCGTTGTTGTCCTTCTCCCATCTCATGGTTGAACGAAGCTGTTATGGGGGTCCATTCATCACCTACTAGGCAATGCGGGTGAGCAAGTAACGATACACCCTCCTTAACACTTAGCCAGCATCGTGTTAGAACCAACACCTCGTTTGTCGTCCATGGTCGTTCAGAGTTGGAACCAGGTACTTCATTCGAAGAAGTTGATGCATTCGACGACATTTCTTATAATAATAAATACATGTCTATGATTTGGTTAGTATAGCTTAAACATCTATTTATAATAATAAATACATGACTATAATTTGGAGGTTACTGCAGTGACTTATCATGTCAAACAGTCATTTTTGTCTTGTCACTTAAGAGTTTGACTACGATTTGCAGGTTACTACAGTGACTTGTCTTTAATGTGTAGTCATTTCAAAGTTTGACTATGCATTACAACTTTGACTACGAAATGGTTGCATTTAGACTATGATTTGTAGATGGAGTAGTATGTATAAATACCACTTATAGAACCACTTTATTATAATCAACATAATCCCCGTAAACATGCTTTTTTTTTTTTCATCTTTTTGACGAATATATTTTGTCTTTTTTACTTTCATCTACTACACGCTTATTCATAACTTTAACTTCTTGTTTAGGAAATCAACACAACGACCACCCACGTCATTAAGATATGTACCAACATCATCATCACCAACATATTTGTAATTCTTAGGATCCACATAGTTAATAGGTGAATAACTAACATTAACATTTTCAGCAACACTATGAAATTGAGGTACACTAGGAGTATTGAAAGTATCTATCGGATCGTTGCTTCCTTTATAGCTGCATACATTACCAACCGGCTGATTTCCACTATCACCAGCCTCATTAACCGAATCTCCTTAATCAACCACAATAAACACTTTCACAGCCCTTCCTCCGCTACATTTGATTACATTTATCAACATTCTAACATCCATATCTTCAACTATAGCTATATAATATTTCAATTCAGGATGATGGAAACGAAGACTAATTCTATATTTGTCTAACAAACCAATTTTGTTTCTTACCAAAGATACAAATTCACTATAACTAATATATACTCAGAAAATATCAACGTGAATTCAGAAATACCTCCTTGTGGACATACGTATTCTAGATTTGTTTCAATAACTTGCCATCTCCCACCGGTTACAAGACAAACCAGATATTCAATCATTTTTTAGAGAGAATTTGAAGAAATTTCCTAAAGAAATAACAACTAAACTGATAACTTTCTACAAAAGTTTATATATAGTAAGGTTATTTCGTAGTCAAAACAATTGATTTCATAATCAAAATTTAAAAAATAAAAATAAAAAAATAACAAATTCGCAGATGAAATGCAGAGGAAATCGCGGATGTACAGTGTTCATCTGTGATTTAAGCCTGCTAAAACCCTATATATAAAAAAAAACTCATCTGCGAATGTACAAGTGGCTAAAGCACAACTGTGCTTTAGCCACTTGTACATTCACAGATGGGGTGTCAAAATCGCAGATGGACCATTCTCATCTGCGATTTACGTGGCCAAAATTGTAATTTCTATTTTTTTGGCTAAAATTGTAAAATAATTAATGAATTTGGCTAATTTTGTCATTTTCTCTTAATTGTTAATATTAAAATGGAAGATGGAAAAGAAGAAAAAAAAAGATGAGCAACGGAGTTTTCACTTATGGCCAGACGATATGGTTTTCACCGCACTCCTTGCTCCGTACATCAACATGACACATTATGTGGTGGGTCTATACCTCCTAGCCTAATAAATGGTTGAAAAAAACTTTAGTGAGCTAGAATAGCCATATAACTTATGTAAACAAGTTGTGATTAACCCTAATTCAAAAGATACAATAGGGAGAATCTGATTTTAATGAAGAAACCCGAAACCCTAAGCGCAAAAATGGGAAATCAGCAAAGGGCAAAATGGTAATTGGATATGAACGATCAACAACTATGATACCCACCCAGGAACCAAATTTTGGCTTGTAGAGTTGGCAATGTCGTCGTCTTCATTTGGTCATATTCTCATTCGCAAAAAATACTGAGCTTTCCACTCCCATAGCAGTTAAGCTGCTTCAATCCACTCACCTACTCTCTATCTCTCTTTCTCTCTCTACAAAATCCTCCATCAATTTTCTATCTCTACGAAATCCTTCATCGATTTTCTCTCTCACACACTTTCACACTCAAACACACACCCTCTCCCATCGCATTTATGGTTGCAGTTATCGGAATCTTACTGGTTGGGGCGGAGTTCTAAGGTCGGATTTTGGAGAGAGAAAGTAAGGGAGACGGAAATAAGATGCCGTTGGTGAGGGTGGAGGTGAGAAATGAGTACGGATTGGGAATGCCGGAGTTGTACACAGAAACCAATAGAGAAGATCCGAAGGCGGTGCTTGATGGCGTCGCCGTTGCTGGCCTCGTCGGAATCTTGCGTCAATTAGGCGATCTCGCAGAGTAATTTCTCTTCTTCTCTCTTCTCTCTTCTCTCTCTTATTCTTGTTGATTTTCTGGTTTTCTGAGTGTGTTGGTTACCTTAAATTTGAATTTGACCGAGCTGAATTGCGTGTGTCGATTTAAGGTTCATTGGGTATCTCAATGTTATGATTTCTTGTGGAATCTGTTATTCCTTCTTCTTCTTCTTCCTCTTCAATTAAAGGTTGCACTTTTTAGTGCTATAATGCAAAAACTCGTGAAGATTAATGGAGATTGTAAAGTCAATGAAAACCTTCAAATAGATAGTTTCTGGCTCACTGGAATGTTTCGCTTGTATGCAGTGAACTTCTATTTCATAGTCATCCAATATTCTTTTAAATGATTATGTAAAAATTGTTCAATAAATAAGTACCCCCAAATTCTGAAGTGTTAAGTCTACTGGATTGCTCCTGGAGTTGATCGAAGCCAATTTATTTAGTTTTAAATTTTTAGCTTTAGTAACTCTGTAAGAATTACTACAAACAACAATAAATGCTGCTTAAAGTATATGCATATGAAAACTGGAAATTATAATCAACTATGAACATAAAAAGAAAATTATCATCAACTATGAACTGAGATGAAGTCTTTTGCGTTATAGATTTGCAGCAGAAGTTTTTCATGGGTTACAAGAACAAGTGCTAATTACATCTTCTAGAAGCCATAAATTGGTGCAACGAATACACAACATTGAAACCGCACTTCCTCCATTAGAGAAGGCTATTTTGGCACAAAGGAGTCACTTGCATTTCGCGTACACAGCTGGTAACATTCACACAACTTTTCATTTCCACATTGGGAAAATGGCCTCAAAGATCCCCAACAACCCGCCCGAAAGAATATACTAGAGAAACACATAGGGCCTCCAGAGAGAAAAATCCACTATATGATAAATTATTTCCTTTTTTATTCATTTACTTTTATATGGCAGGTTCTCACTGGCATTCTCGACTCAAAACCGAACAAAACCATTTCATATACAGCGACTTGCCGCGATGCATTATGGACGCCTATGAAGACTGTCGTGATCCTCCGCGTCTACATAAGCTTGACAAGTATGATAATCATTTCTTATTTTGTTATAATTTATATTTATAATTAATAATATATTATTTGTACGCGTATTATTAATTTTCATGGTTTTCTTTCAGATACGACATCGGTGGCCCGGGATCTTGTTTTAGAAGATACTCTGATCCAACTTATTTTAAAAGAACTTCTTCTGGTCCTTATGAAGCACATCTTCAAAATGTCCCAAGAGAAAAGAAGGCTCGTAGAAATAAGGTATGTTTCATTAGCAACATAAAATGTATATTTATTAACATTAACTCTTGAATAGTCTTACAAATGTTTACTTTATGTAGAAAAAGAAAACTTCAAGGTATAGAGATTTGACGCATGAAGCTCCAGTAATTATGCATACAGAAAGGTACAACTCTCTTAAAATTGTGTCTAATAATGTATTGAAAGAGTTTAAATACTTGTGATTTGCTAATGAAGTTATATGATTAAACTCTTTTTTACAGTATGGATTTTGGCTTTTCAAACATGGTAGAAAAAGCTTCTCCTTCTCCTTCTCAAGATATCTCCTCATTCAATGTCCCACAAAATTCCGGAATTGACCCTGAAATTGACCATTTGGCTACTTTCGAATCAAGAAACGATTCAAATTACATTGAGTGTATCTTTCGTCCAAGCTACTCAACACAATCTGAAGACAACAACAATCTCAAAGAACCCTCTTCTGATTATCATCATAATTCTTTTCTTGATTCGGCTTCCATTGATGACAACAATGGAGGAGTTTCTGTTCTTCCAGATGAAAATATCAACAGTACATCAAGATCACCTTACATTACCTGGGATGAAAAGTTGGAAATCATAGATTCTACAGGTCGCCCATCTGAAAAGATTGAGGAGAAAGAAGAAGATCATATTGATTTTGGGTTTCATGATGAACCTATTCCAACACCAATTGTTTCCAATCCCAGGGGTCAGCATGATGAGATTGAAAGTGAAACGGATTATTACCTTGATGCCCTTAACACCATTGAATCAGAATCAGAAACCGATTTAGATTGCCAAACAAAACGAGAACTCAAGCAATACACCAATAATACAAACAACAAAGATGACATGTCAACAAACTTCGAGTTTCATGTTCCTGAACATACTTCATCTAGCAAATCACCCGAATCTCATATTGAAGATCACATTTACTCAAACAACGAGAATTATGAGCAGCATTCAATTTCCGTTACTACCCCTGAGAAGTTCGAATCTGAAGAAGTCGAAACTCCTGCTGCACATCCGGCGACTGTTGAATCTAAAGAAGTTGAAACCGTTCAATTTCCGTTAGCCACCAATGAGTCGATGTCACTGGAACAATCGCTGGAAACTTCCGCTGGTCAAAATCAAAGTCTAAGTCAAAGTCAAACTACTCTCAATCAGCCGGTTATGTTCTGGACCAATGGCGGTTTGTTGGGACTCGAACCTTCAAAACCTCCAGATTTTGGTTTGTCGACACGTAATACTGAAGAAACTAAAATCGATGAGACACAGAAGAACACAATTAATGAAGATACAGTTGTTAACACCTCGAAATCTGAAGATAACATGAATTCATCACGGATATTTGAATTTAGCAATCGATTACTTGTTAATGGTTTCAGAAGACAAATTTCACTTGTTGGAAACGAAACGCTTGCAAATTCTGTGAAAACTGATGTCCCTGAAAGACTTCACACAGTTACAGGGATACCTTTCAGAGAACAATTCGGGAATGGAACCTCTTCTTTCATCTCACCTTCTTCTCCTCCTCTTGAACATATGAGAATATCTTTTCAACCAATTGATGGATTCGAGACTTCTAAATTGAAACTAATGTTCCCTGATGGGAGTAATAATAATGATAACAATGAAAGTAACGGATACGGGAACATGTTTCCTTCGTTTCAATTAGTCCCCGAGCCCGGCATGTCGTTACGTGATTCCGGTTCCGGTTCCGATTCCGATGACGACACGTTCTGTAGATCATCACCGTACGCATCGGACGACGACCGTAGTCATGCTTCGGAATCAAATTCCGACCAGTGGGATTCCGGGGAGTCTCCGGGAATGAAGGGTGGTCGTGAGCTGGACGATGCTTTTGGAAGGGTTTCGTCTGCGGAATCGGCTTCGAGCTCTCTTGTGAATGGAATTAGATTCCCTGATATTCCAAACTTTGATTCTATGAATGATGTACATTTACATAACCAGGTGAAGGAATCATGTATTCCTAAGGAGCCGACACCACTTCCGCCACCTCTGCCGCCAATGGAATGGCGGGGTGTTAAGCAAGATTCAAGTGGGATGATGGAGAAAGAAGATGATGGTCTCTCTGAAGCGTTGACTTATGCATTGAATTTGACACCTCAGCACCCTCAACCACTTCCATTGAAACCGGGTCATTTTGTTGAAACGGTTGACCTTATGCCTAAGCCCACAGTAAGAACGTTTTTTTTTATTAGTGTTTATAAAAAGCAAAGAAATGGGTGACATATGTTTTATTTTAATTTGCAGAATATGCATGTTGAGAAAGAGCATAATCGCGTTGGGAAAATGGTTAAAGAAAAAGAAGATTTTCTACAGCAGATTAGAACAAAGGTTAGTCATCTAAAGAAAAAGAAAATGTTTGATAATATTTTTCTCCCAAATTTTGATTTTCCAATATTCGATTCTCTAATATTTTGACATTTTGTTTATGGCATGTAGTCACTCAATCTAAGACGAACTTCAACAGCTCCGCCAACAATTACACCAACTGCCCCTACCGGAATTAAAGTCACTGCAATTCTCGAGAAGGCAAATGCGATTAGACAGGTTTACCCTTTTCACCATTTTATGGATTTAGTTACTCAGAAAATTAATTTTTTATTCAATTGAACTAAATTAATTCTTATGTGTTTTTTTTTTTTTTTTTTTTAAACTGATAGGCTGTAGGAAGTGATGAGGGAGAAGATGATAACTGGAGTGATACTTGAGTATCAAGTCCATATGATTGATATTATGGTTGCAGCTGTTCATATGTATTTTTTCTATTCAATTTAATAATATGTTAAATATGACTACAGTAACATAGTTATTATGGTAATAATTATTTTATTTTTGTATAATAATGCGCTTTAGAAGGTTTTGTGTGTTGTTTGAATATATTGATTTTATTTTTAGGTAACTTTTGTTTAATGTTTATTCATTTAACTTGTTAACTTGTGTTATGCAATCTTGTTTTATCCATAACTTTTTCATCATATTCTTAATTTAGGTGATTCGAAAAGCTACAAAAATAAGAAAGAGCGCTCTACCTCTTCCATTTTTTTAAGTGTTTCATGATATTGTTTTGGGCTCCACATTTGTTTATCTCTTGGTTTAATCCAATACCTATTTAGGCATTGTGCTTTATCAAATTCATCTTGAATTTTAATATACACACCAAACTTTTGGTATATCCAACTTATAAATTCTATAAAGCCTTTTATAATATGTTCCTAACATTTATTAAAGAAGTCATACACCCTATATTAATAATGACATACATATCACACAATATCTGTTATATATGTGCAAAGTGTTTTTTCATCTTACGTTATAAGGAAAATGACTTAGGAAGGTAATCAACTGTTGATTTTGTTCATATTTAATAATTTTTTATATGTAATATACCATCTAACTTGTTGTTAGTGTTCACTATAACCTTTTTGATCGGCTATCATAGGTGATAGCCGGTCTAAAGGGTTTTGATGAACACAAATGTCTTGTGTATAAAAAAAAGGAAAGAGACCAAATGTGAACAAAATCAACAGTTGGTTATCCTGCTGAGTTATTTTGCCTTATTAATATTACATGACTGACGATCTAAAATAATACATGCAATGAGGATAATGGTGCTTGGTTATTGTCTATAATACTTATGATGATGCTTATGATGTCGGGGAGCTATTTCATGTGTTTAAACTATTGTTTTTTCCTTAATTGTTTGTTTGGATTTATTTATAGTTTTGTAATTACATGATTATGAGACAACTAACTTTTTAGGTGGACTTGATTTGCTTTGAACTTAGTTTTGAATATGAGTAAAAAGCTTACCTATCTCCATGCATCCACTTAATAACTTTCACCCACAAGCTACTTGGTTCATTTAAGAACATGCGACACCATTTTAAAAGTAACACCCTATTAAAAGAGAACAATCTTCCAGCTCCCAAGTCCAAAGCCCTAAGTCACGCTTCCTCTTAAGATGTCAATATATTTCTCCATTTTACCCAAGAAATCTTCCTTATACAGATTTCACATCATCGAAAGAACTTTGCTTGCGAAGATTCAAGTAAATTAAGAGCATAGTTAAGAAGTCGAAAAATGGATAATAAATAAATATTTAAGTTGTTGATGACATATTTCATAAGCGTCAACCGTTATCCAATAGATAAAACATCCACCTTCCACAAATAGAGTGTTATAAAGCACTCGGTCATAATTTTCCAATTATTCACATTAGCTTGTTTGAGCTCACCCGAAGACACAAATATATAACCATGAATCTTTCTTTATTTCAATCATTGATTGATTGCCATATTCTTATGGTAAAAAGACTCCCATGCAACAACCCTCTTCAAGAAAATCACATTATTAGCATAAAAAAATGATTCAAGAGAGTAACCAACTGTTGATTTTGTTCATATTTAGTACTTTTCTTTTTTTACGCAATATACTATCTAACTTGTTGTTTGTATTCATCATAACCTTTTTGTGTTCAGCAATAAGCCTTTTGACTGGGGTGATAGTCGGTCAAAATTATGGTGAACACAAACAACATGTTAAATGGTATATTGCATAAAATAAAGATACTAAATATAAACAAAATCAATAGTTGGTTACCCTTATAAGACATTTCCTTAAGTTATATGTATTATATTAACATGGGTGTTACATTATGGACCCATATAGACCTCTTATGTTATTTTATGTGTGAAAAATAAGAAAGAAAACATGATATACTATTATACTACACAAAGGACCACATGTTAATTATCTATGAATAACTTGACAACAAGAAATATAATACCGAGTAAGAGGAAATTAATATTTTGCATAGTCTTGTCGATGTGGGACTAGCCCACCTAGTAGAGGCTTTGCTTCTTAAATTGACAGTCTCAAGTTCTAACCCTGACATGAACAATTTCATTATACTAACTGCTAACCACTAACTCTGTCGTTCAAAAATGTTCTTATTTTACGAATTATTATATTTAAACTTGTGACTATACTAGTTGCCTATATTTATTTTTGCTAAATATCAGTGTTTAAAGGATAATTACTTGATCATATTTCATTTCGTTCCGCAGATATATACTAATAAAGTTGTACTCCACATAATTTTGTAGCAGGTTTGCGAATCGGTTATACAAAAGAAATGAATAAATTAAGTTGTGGAACCATACATAAAGTAATTTCACCGGATCAAAATTATTTCACAAATATTAATTTTGCATTTTTAATGGATAATTACTTATAATATACTTTCCAAAGAAAAAAAAAATCAGATCCTCAGATCTACATACACAATCCCCAATTAAATCCCACCCCCCACATTGAAATATTTGATATTCATAAAAGTAATCTGTTATTAAAATATATCCTGACATAAACGTTGGATATTATTTATTCATTCACACATAAGATATAAGGACTTACAGCCAAAAACAATATTAGTCAACTCTCTTAATGGCATAACTAGGATCTTTTTATATTTAATTATTCCTCACCATCGCATAAAACCTTGTGCTTCTACATCAAAATCATTCCTTTGTTAGTATTCTAATAAAGGAAGAATCAATATTATTTACGTTTACAAACATATTTTATTTACAAAAGATTTTTAATAGATATATAATTATGACAAGGAATGAGCCTATACCGACGACAGACGACAGTTTCGGCAGCTATGCCGACGCCATGTCGTCTGAAAAGTCTATATCGACGACTTCTTGTCTGTAAAAATCCATCGGTATAGCACTGTCGGTAAAGTGGAAAATGTCGTCGGGACAAAGCCACCAATGCCGGCATGTCCTCTTTAAAGAGTCGTCGGGACTGATTTTCGAGGAAAAAAAAAGTTTTATTATAAACCTATACCGACGACATATCATCGGTATAAAGGTCTCCTTTACCAACGATAAGTCGTCGGGACAGGTTTGAGCAATGCCGACGACAAGTCGTCAGGAAAAGCGGGTTAAAAAAAACTTCCAATTTAGTACTAGCGACAACATGTCGTCAGTAAAGGGGAAACAATTATTACAGTTATAAAGCTATATCGACGACAAGTCGCCTATGTAGTCTTTTTTTTAAATATTTTCATAGATTTTATTATATATACCAAACCTGTTTTTTAAAACAAATCCAAACAACATATATGCAAAATAATATCAAACACTTAATAACCATAACAAACCATTAAAATTCAAAAAAAAAATCTATTACATAGCTAAAAAAAATATTCAACAAACATTGTTCAAAAGTAACATAAAGATCAATCAGAATCTTCATTGTTGTTGTTCTCATTGTCCTCCTCGATGGTTGATATATTGGAATTGCATTGAAATTGTGGCATTGGTTGTGGTTGGAAGTTAGGAATGACGGATATGAATACATTATTATACATTTGTTGCATATTTAACATTTGTTGTTGCTTGTATTGCATTTGTTGGGTTAATATTGCAACTTAGGAATTATCTGAAGATTGGGATGTGGAAGCTTTGGAACGATTGTAATGTTCATCCCTATTCTAATAAAATAATATGTTTATTCTCCTATTGACAAATGTCATACTATTAGAATTACTCATTAATATTATGTCACCTATCATGCCACTTGTCAACATATTCATTATCCATTTCAAATTTTAAATTTTAAATTTCCCATTCTAATTACATTAAGTTTATAATTGATTCTTCATTTTAAATTTTCACACTCTAATTATATTAAATTAATAACATTAGATTAAAAAATAAAATAAAATTAATACATATTATAAGGTGATATAACTTCACATATTTATTTAAATCAACGATTATAACTTTATATAACTAAAAAATATCTCTTAAGTAATAATTTATTTAAAATAATTGATTAATAATTTTGATTTTTTAATATGAAAGTTTAATTAATATTATAACTGTGGTTCTCACTGATTATAAACTAGTTTAAAAATAAAGTATTGTTGATGCTTAGTTTCCTTCCAACACCGCGAATATGCCTGCGTCTCTCACCAAGGACACGAGTAAGACAATGTTCTTCATTTAACTATTCGTTCTCCTTGAGTCCTTATTGCATCACCATCTTCTTTCGCTAAATATTTACCTAAAATAAAGAAAATAATAAGCATACATTAATTAAAACAAATAACTAAATTTATACACTAAAATAATAATAATATACTTTAAAATAACTATAATAATAATAATAATAATAATAATAATAATAATAATAACAACATATTTATCAAATAACGTATTAACTTTGTTTATTACTTACCCAAGTTACTTCCGCTTGCGGTGAACACCAACCCCGACTTTCTTTAAATCGCATTTGTCTCCAACCATCAATATGTCTTGGGTCTTGTCCTTTTGCTCTCTATAATAAGCCAAAAACAATTAAGATATTTATATAAGTGTTAATAATAATTTTATATAATACAAATAAATTTAATTACCTCCTTGCAACGACTATCTACATCTGATCTACTTCCATGAGAACTCCTATATGGAAGTTTGGACATACTTTCTTTATCTTTATTGCAGTGATTCGTATAACCCTTGTCCAAAAAAAGAAGAGCAATCATGTCATCCCAAGCTTCGTCGTCCATATCATCCGATGAACATTGTCTTGTACCTTCCACAACATCATATCCACCAACTCTATCAAAATATTTTTTCACTTCATGCTTGTGTTCTTTAAAAGCTCTTTTGCAGTCACCCTATACAGCCGCTCGAACAGCTTCCCACATATTTGTACCCCGATACATATCAAGATCAACAAATGATTGCAATAAAAAAACAAATTTAATTAGTAAGAAAATATTTACAAAGTATAAAAATTTCACATATAAAAAGTATTATGTACTTACTTCAATATCAGGATACATAACTTCATAGTAATGGAGAGAAACACGCCACCAAGTCATGTAATGGAGTGGTACATGATCTGCCACATAATTTTAGATAAACCTTGTCAACATTTTGTCATTTTCATTTATGAATTTTTAGGTCCCCTGTCGCTATCAACTTCCACCGGTAAAGGTTTATTACCGCCACTCTTGAACTTTTTCTACATATTTAAGCATCTTCCCTTTCCATGCCAACGCGACGGGTTTGCTACATTGACACATAGAATTGAAAAATTTAGAAATTTAAGACTTTAAAAATATATCCCATATATTTAAGAATTTCATGTAACTTACAAGATTGACAACCCGTCGGTTCTTGCATGCGCCCTCGTGTGGAGGTCGGTCCCTGTCGCCTCCTTCATGCCCCCTCGCAACATGTGTAAGTATCTTGAAGACATTCGGTTCTCTCCGATCCAACTCTTATCAATCGTCATTGTTGTTTCAATATTATATATATATATATATATATATATATATATATATATATATATATATATATATATATATATATATATATTGAAAGTTAGTAGTGATTGAGCAACCAGACCCGAAGACGAAAAACCCAAAGACCGAAAATTAATAGTGTTGTTTAAATAAAAAACAACACTAGTAATAAAAAATCGACACTTTAACAACTTTTATTTGTATTAAAAAACAACAGTACCATTTAAAAAAAAAAACTGTAATTTTTGTAAGAAAATTACATGTTTTACAAAAAACAGTACTATTAATAAAAAAATTGCATGCTTAAATAAAACACAGTTAATAAAAAATTCACTTTAACAACTTTTATTTGTAAAAAAAAAAAAAAAAAATTAAAAACTACATGTATTTACAAAAAAAAAAAAAAAACAGCACTGTTAATAAAACACTGCAATAAACTATTTTTATTTATAGAAAATTGCACTATTTATAAGAAACTGCACTTTTTATTTAAAAAACTTTCGTTTTTTTTTTTAACAAAAAAACACTATTAATTAAAAAAACTATACTTTTATTTAAAAAAAATATTTTTACCACTAATTTCATATTCAAAAAATGCATTTTTTTAATAATTCAAAATAAAAACCCGGATTTTTTTCAGTCCGGTCCGGTCCAGCAGATCGTATGCTCATCCCTAATTATAAGTACGATGTTATGATAGAAAATTAACAAAAGTATTATGTTATAATCAACAAAAGTATCATATTTTTGTTAAGTATAACATCATACTTTTATTTATTTTCTGTTATAGCATAGTATTTTTTATATTATATTATATTCACAAGTATCATACTTTTGTTAATTATAATGCCATACTTTTATTTATTTTCTATTATAGCATCGTACTTTCTATATTATATTATATTCACAAGTATATACATAAACATAGCTCTTTAGTTCTTTACTTTTCTAAATACAAGTACTTTAACTTATCAATTAAGAACTTTATTAATTCATCTAACACAATGAATTCCAATTTTATACAAGTATACAACAATTCCAATTTCATACAAGTATACTACAATTCCAATACATACAATTTATCCACTCAAACTATTAAACCTAAATATTACATAATCATACATATATACAATACATTCAATTCCAATTCCATTTCATTTTAGACATACAATACCATTTTTCATATTCCAATTTCATACAATTAAGCATATAATACATCCAATTCCAATTTCATACAAATATGTACAAATCCAAATACAAAATCAAACAAACTGTGCCCAACAAATTTCATCATTCATCATAGTAGGCATTTTCAAAGAATTATAAAGATGAAATCAAACAACATATATCAAATTTTACATTTTCATACAGCAATATCCAACCCAAAAAAATACAGGATAAAAAAAACTTACATGTTCTATGTTGGTGGGTGGTGTGGTTGCCGAAAGCAGTAAGTCAATAGTGACCGGAAGTGGGAAGTTGATGTGGTGGTTGGTGTTCATCGAAAAACAACCATATCAGGCAATTAAAAAAAATGAAAAATCAAAAAACCTTACCTGGAACGGATATTGTGGTGGCCAGATGTCGCAATAGACGTCGTCGTAGGTGGTCAAACCTCCATGCAACCCTATGGAGACACAAATCAAAAACAGGAAAAAACCCTAAAATCTCAAAAGCGAACTGGAAAAAGAGGGAAATCGGAGAAGAAAGAATGGACTATGGCATACTTGTGTCGTCAGCGGTGAAGACGAGTGGTCGAAGGTTCTTTGGGTGGACAATCGCCGACCGAGAGAGAGAGAGAGAGAGAGAGAGAGAGAGAGGGAGAGAGAGAGAGAGAGAGAGAGAACGCACTTTTGGTGGGGCGCTGGCGCGCTGCAAATGAGACGAGGTCAAAAGAAGCAGATGACTTAAAACCCTATACCGACGACATGTCGTCGATATAAAGTTAAGTCACACGGAGTCGTTTACCCTTTTCGTAAATTAAAAATAAAATAAATACGAAATATATTTACAGACGACAAATTGTGTCGACACAGAGTATCCCGCGGATTGCTATCATTCTATACTGACGACTTGTTGTCGGTATAGTCCATACAAACCGATGTCGTTTCTTTTTTCTGCAAAATGGAATATAAATAAATAAAAACTATATTTGACGTAAGCTATACCGATGACGTATCGTCGGCAAAAGTTTAGAGGAAACCGTGTAAAACTTTTCTTTCATGCTTAAGGTATACAGTGAACTTATCATCTCTATATATTCGCTATTTAGTCAACCGACGACATGTCGTCGGTATAGACAACACAGTGTCGACGACTTAAGTTGTCCGTATAGATATCGTCTGCACATGACTTATTTCTATGACTTATTTCTTGTAGTAAAAAGTTTAAATAAAAACCATAAAAATGTTAGGAAATGTGAGAACTATATTAAAAATGTTAGCCACAATTTAACGAACACTGTTTTTTTCTTCTAACAGATGTTTATTGTTTAAAACTAATTTTTATTGTTACAACTAGATTTCAATAGGGGTTGATATATATTTTTTCAAAAAAAAAAAAAAATATGTTTCAATATTCATAATTGAATTTTGTAACATATTTTGTCTTTAAAATTTATGCATGATGGTTTATAGTTATTAAAATAAAAATTATTAACTTCGATATATTTGATTATATATGTTTATGGACGATAAAAAATAGGGTAAATGGTGTAACAACGTAAATTCCAAAATAAAATTTTCATTTTTCATCAACAAAATTCATATAAAAACACTTTCAAATATTTCGATTACTTAGTTTTTGAAACATAACATATCCCAAGATCATAAAATCAACTCTCTCTCTCTCTCTCTCTCTCTCTCTCTCTCTCCAGTGTGTACGAGTCACGCCGGTGCCTTCCCACGGCCCTCGCTAGTACCTGAAACACATAACATAACAATTGTAAGCATAAATGCTTAGTGAGTTCCCCAAAATACCGCATACAACACATACGCCACTCGAGGCTATAATACGACCCTCTGGTCGATGTGTCTCAGCGAGACCCTCCAGTCCCGTAGCTCGTTGGACCCTCTGGTCCGGTCATAGCTCGTTGGACCCTCCGGTCCGGTCTATAACATCATACAACATACATATACCACATAGCACATAATCTCATACATAACACATAAGACCCTCTGGTCAACACATAATACCACTCTAGGTAACGTATAGTGAGAAGACTCACCTCAGGTGTCTCGGTAAGTCTCTGACTCGATAGAAATGTGATCTAGCCTCCGCCTAATCACATAAAGTAAATACTCTCATAAATAAAACTATGCTCAAACCTTTCTTAACACCCTCAGAAGGGTAAAAGACCATTTTATCCCTCTCTTGGCTTAGAGGCCTCACTGTTGACCAAACCCTAAAAGTCAACAAAAGTCAACGGTCAAACTTTGACCCGACTCGTCGAGTGCACTTGGGTGACTCGGTGAGTCTACACGTGTCCACTGACTCTCTTAGTCCCTCTCTTGGCACGTCGAGTCCTTCCCCTTACTCGACGAGTCACACCTGGCATGAATCGCAGGGCCACCCCGACTCAACTCGCCGAGTCTCAAGGACAACTCGGCGAGTTCCGCCTTGAACTCCAGTCCCCCTAACTCTCCCTGACTCACCGAGTTAATTCCCAAACTCGGCAAGTCTACTCGGTGAGTGATTTACGGGAAACCCTCATCCTACTCGCCGAGTCTGATCTTCGAACTCGGCGAGTTCATGCCATGCACAAACTCCATAGTCCTCTTGAGGTCAGATCTGTTCCTTAAATTCATAGATCTGGCCTTCCCAAGCATGATAATCACGTAAAGTTCAGACCTTGACACTCATATAACATCTAAATGGTCTAACATGGTGATTTAGTCCCAAAAATGACATCCCAAGCTCATGGCTCCCAAAATGACTCATAAAGCTCCAAGGGTTAAGGTCTCTGGATCTCTTTGGGTCCAGATCCAAGGCATAGACTCGAGAAGGGACCAAATGCTCCACTTATCCATCCTCTAAAGGGGTTAGAAAACCCTAACACTAAGATTCAACACCAAAACTGAAGAAGGTCCGAACAAATACCTCAATATGAGCTCTATGAACTTAGAAGTCACCAAAATCGCACCTCCTTCAGCCTCCTCTTGCCTTGGTCACTTCCTTCTTGCAAATCCACCAACAAAAGGATCAAGAATGGCCTCTCCTCCCTCACAAACGCTCTAGATCTCTTAGGGTTTTTCTCTGGGGTTTGGTAGCCGCAAATGACGGCCTTAAGGGCCTTTAAATAGGTCCCAAACCCAGGAAATTAGGGTTTCATTAAACAGCGTGGACTCGCCGAGTCCACTCATGAACTCGCCGAGTCCGACTGTGAACCCAGATACGAATCCGCGACCATACTCGGCGAGTTTAAACACCAACTCGCCGAGTCTCCTCACAACTTCCAAAAATACAAGAATAAAATATTATACCTGGGAATCCGGATGTTATAATTCTCCCCCACTAGAATTAGACTTCGCCCTCGAAGTCTCACTCTGCAAACAACTCGGGATGTTGCTCCCGCATCTCACGCTCCGGCTCCCAGGTCAACTCTGACCCTTTCCGATGCTGCCACTGGACCTGCACCAGAGGCACCTCCTTGTTTCTCAAAACCTTGATCTTCCGATCCCTAATTGCCACCAGTCTCTCAACATAATTTAGATTCGCATCCACCTGAATATCTTCTAATGACACCACTGCCGACTCGTCGGCTATACACTTTCGCAGCTGCGACACGTGGAAAGTGTCATGAATCTGCCCCAACTCTGCTGGTAACTCCAAACGATAGGCTACCCTGCCTACCCTCGCGATCACTCTGAAAGGACCAATATATCGGGGCCCCAACTTGCCCCTCTTCCTGAATCGAATCACTCCTTTCCAAGGAGAGACCTTCAGGAGCACGAAGTCGTCAACCTGAAACTCGAGCTCGGACCGGCGTCTGTCCGCATAACTCTTCTGACGACTCTGAGCGGTCAACAACCTCTGTCTGACCTGCTGAATCTGTTCTGTCGTCTGAAGCACAATCTCGGTACTACCCATCACACGCTGCCCTATTTCTTCCCAACAAATGGGGGTCCGACACCTCCTCCCATACAACAGCTCAAAGGGCGGCATGACAATGCTCGAATGATGACTGTTGTTGTAAGAAAACTCTGCCAAGGGCAAATACGTGTCCCAACTCCCGCCGAAATCCAACACACATGCTCGGAACATGTCCTCGAGCGTCTGGATCATCCGCTCACTCTGCCCGTCAGTCTGTGGGTGGTATGCGGTACTAAAATGCAGTTTCGTACCCAATTCCTCATGAAACTTCTTCCATAATCTGGAAGTGAAACATACATCTCGATCCGAGACAATCGAGATCGGCACTCCATGCCGTGATACCACCTCTCTCACGTACATCTCCGCCAACCTCTCCGCGGAAGAGCTCCCACTGATGGCCAGGAAGTGAGCACTCTTCGTCAACCTATCCACAATCACCCAAATTGCATCGACACCCCTCGCAGTCCTTGGCAATTTGGTGATGAAATCCATGGTAATCTGTTCCCATTTCCACTCGGGAATATCTAACGGTTGCAGCTTACATGTGGACGCTGGTGCTCGGCCTTAACCCTGCGACAAGTCAAGCATCTCTCTACAAACCATGCGACATCCCTCTTCATACAGGGCCACCAATATTCCCCTTTTAGGTCCAAATACATCTTAGTGGCCCCGGGATGGATCGAGAACTTCAATCGATGAGCCTCTTCCATCAAAATGGTACACGTTCCGCCCACAGACGGTACCCATATCCGACCCTGAAATGTCATAAGCCCCCGGCTATCGGTAATGAATTCCGATACCAGCCCGACAACTCACTCTCTCTTCTGGCTTTCTGGCCTCACAGCCTCATCCTGGGCCCCACGAATAGCGTCCAACACCGGGGTCATCACTGTCAATCTCAAACAAGCATCTCGCATCGGGGCGCCCTCCGCCCTACGGCTCAGTGCATCGGCTACAACATTGGCCTTGATCGGGTGGTACAGGATCTCACAATCATAATCCTTGACCACATCCAACCACCTCCTCTGGCGCATATTCAGGTTGGGCTGATCCATCAAATACTTCAAGCTCTTGTGGTCCGTGTATATTTTACACCGAACCCCATACAGATAATGTCGCCAGATCTTGAGGGCGAACACTACCGCTCCCAATTCCAAATCATGAGTGGGATACCTCGACTCATGAGGCTTAAGCTGCCTCGATGCATATGCTATCACATGCCCCCTCTGCATAAGCACCGCTCCCAATCCGGATATCGATGCATCACAATATACCACAAAATCCTCCATCCCTTCAGGAAGGGCTAATACTGGGGCTTCGCATAATTTCTGGCGAAGTGTCTCGAACGAGGTCTGTTGCTCCGGAACCCAAGAAAACGCAGCACCCTTCCGGTTCAACTCGGTGAGTGGCACGACGATCTTGGAGAAATCCTTAATAAATCTCCGATAATAGTCGGCCAAACCTAGAAAGCTCCTGATCTCGGTGGGTAATCTCGACACCTCCCACCTCATGACTGCCTCGATCTTGGCCGAATCGACCAATATCCCATTCTAGTTAACGAAATGCCCCAAAAACTGAACCTCTCGTGACCAGAACTCACATTTGGAGAACTTGGCATAAAGTCTCTCCGATCTCAAAACTCCGAGGATCTCCCTCAAATGCTCCTCATGCTGCTCTCTGGATCTCGAATACACCAATATGTCGTCAATGAACACGATTACTGAGCGATCCAACATCGGTATGCACACTCTGTTCATGAGATCCATGAACACCGCCGGTGCGTTGGTGAGTCCGAAAGGCATCACCACGAACTCGTAATGCCCATAACGAGTCTGGAATGCTGTCTTCTGGACGTCCTCATCACGCACCCTCACCTGATGATACCCAGACCTCAAATTGATCTTGGAGAACCAAGATGCTCCCTGCAACTGATCGAACAAATCGTCGATCCTCGGCAACGGGTAACGGTTCTTGACTGTTAGCTTGTTCAACTTTCGATAATCAATGCACATCCGGTGTGAACCATCCTTCTTCTTGACAAAAAGGATAGGCGCCCCCTATGGCGAACTGCTCAGCCTAATAAATCCCTTCCCCAGCAGCTCCTGGAGCTGCGAGGATAACTCCTGCATCTCTGGAGGCACAAGGCGATAAGGCGCCTTGGCGATAGGCGCAGCTCCCGGAAACAATTCAATATCGAACTCTACTTGCCTCTCTGGAGGCACACCTGACAACTCCTCTGGAAACACATCCGGAAACTCACGCACTATCGGGACCTCATCAACAGACTTCAATCTCTCTGAATCAACCCTCGCATCCATCACATATGCCACAAATCCCCTACAGCCCTGCTGTAGACTCTGTCTCGCTCTGGCGACCGAACAAAATGCTGATCCCGTACGTGTACCCTTGCTGTACACCGTAAGAACTCCCCCAATAGGGTCTCGAATTGTCAACAATTGACGCTCGCAGTCTATCACAGCTCCATATCGGCTCAACCAATCCATACCCACTATAACACACACGTCCCCCATCGCAATCGGAACCAAATCTATCGGAAACTCCACATCGAAGATCTCAAGGACACATCCTCGAATCACATCTGAAGCATACACTGCTCGCTCATCAGCTATGGAAACTCGCAGAGGTCGATCCAACGCCTCTCGACGGATACTAATGTGCTGACTAAATGCTACGAAAACAAACGACTGACTCGCACCCGAGTCAAATAATACCAAAGCAGGCACAGAACTCACAAGAAAAGTACCTACGCACATCATCATATAAGCATAATAACTCAACTCAAATAAAAGATGAATATAGAATACATACCAACCACATCGGGCGCCGCGCGGACCTCCTCCGCAGTCAGTTGAAACGCTCTCCCACGAGCCTTCACCGGCCGAACCTCGGTAGCCCTAGCAGCAGGCGCAGATCCCTACGTTGACCTCTGAAGCAGCTGAGGGCACTCGGCCTTCCTATGGTCGGTCTGGTTGCAATGAAAGAAAACCGAAAATCCCTTAGGGCAATCCCTCGCGATATGCCCCTCCTTCCCGCACTTGTAGCATACTCCAGCAGTGCACGACCCCTCGTGGCTCTTGCCGCACTTCCCAATAGTGCGACCCTTCGCACCTCCAGATTTCAAATCAGCGGGTCTAGCCCGTTTGGCTGCCGGTTGCGACTGAGCCGGTCGCCAATCCGCCCTCTGTGACTCGGCCTCCTCCCTGGCCTGAGTCTCCAACTCAATCTCCCTCTTCCGGGCATTTGCCTGTAGCTCAGCAAATGTCTGGTAAGTCGAATTCTCCACGAACTCCCGAATATCTCTCCTCAGCACACTCAGATTACGGCTCATACGAGCCTGCTCAGAAGACACCTGCTCATGGCAAAACATCGCCCTCTCATGAAACTTCCTGGTGATCGCTGCCACGGAATCAATACCCTGCTTGAGGGTCAATAACTCCTGAATCAACTGTTCCCTCTCCACCGGGGGAACATAGTCGTCTCTGAACATAGCGGTGAACCTCTCCCAGGTCACCTCAGAAATCTCTACCAAAGTGAAGTTTGCCGTCACGAACTTCCACCAATCCTTCGCTCCCAAGCGGAGCTGGTTTAGAGTGAACCATACTCTCAAGTGCTCTGGACAAGAACACGTATAGAAACATCTCTCGATGTCAGAGATCCATCTCATCGTGGCAATCGGGTCCTGCGTCCCATCGAACTCTGGTGGCTTGTTGAACTCCCGAAACAACAACGAGTCACCTCCCTGAGGTCTGGCAGCAGCAACAGCAGCAGTAGCTGCAGCTGCCACAGCCTCAGTCAGCGTTGCATACCGCTCATCAAAAGTCTCAATCATTGTGGTCTTGATGTCCCCAAACATCTCAGGAATCTCAGCCCGAATGGCAGCAGCCACCTCCTCATGAATCAATCGACGGATCTCCTCGTCGCTGACACCACTGCTCTCAGGTATGTGTCGATTCCCAACCATGATGCCTCTGAAATACAACAATAATTATCAGAGACTCAATCGAGCATACTGATACTCGATGATGCAATCCTACTCGTCCTCCGTTGTCCAAAAGATTCTTACTTGGAATGCCTAGTGATCCGGTGTCTTCAGTAGTACGGGCCCAATACTACTGACCACACCGCATCAGCATTCACTCCTAGTCCTCCTCCTTGCATCCTGGATTACAAGTACTCTACTCTCATTATGCATTGGCTACCCTCCGATAGGCCTCTCATGCGCTCCTAACTGCTATCTACTCGCTCTCAAAGCATCTCAGCAGCAGAAATCTCCTAGGCTAAGGCATCACAAATCAGGCCACTCTAGTCCTAATATGTATACCTAGCCTACTCTAATATGCATAATGTAACATAACATATCTCATAACACATAAAGTAAGGGTACTTTTGGAGATTCACCGTTCGGGCGCTAACTGATCGTACACACGACTCTGCTCTATTTGTCTCAAAACTCTTTTTACCTTTTTTCAAAATTTTTACTTCATTATCAAAATTTTCCTCAAATCCGCAGTTTGAGTTCAGATACGCCCGAGGATGCATCCAAATCCCTCAAACCAAGGCTCTAATACCAACTTGTAACAACGTAAATTCCAAAATAAAATTTTCATTTTTCATCAACCAAATTCATATAAAAACACTTTCAAATAATTCCAGTACTTATTTTTGAAACATAACATATCCCAAGATCATAAAATCAACTCTCTCTCTCTCTCTCTCTCTCTCTCCAGTGTGTACGAGTCACGCCGGCGCCTTCCCACGGCCCTCGCTAGTACCTGAAACACATAACACAACAACTGTAAGCATAAATGCTTAGTGAGTTCCCCAAAATACCGCATACAACACATACACCACTCGAGGCTATAATACGACCCTCTGGTCGATGTGTCTCAGCGAGACCCTCCAGTCCCGTAGCTCGTTGGACCCTCTGGTCCGGTCATAGCTCGTTGGACCCTCCGGTCCGGTCTATAACATCATACAACATACATATACCACATAGCACATAATCTCATACATAACACATAAGACCCTCTGGTCAACACATAATACCACTCTAGGTAACGTATAGTGAGAAGACTCACCTCAGGTGTCTCGGTAAGTCTCTGACTCGATAGAAATGTGATCTAGCCTCCGCCTAATCACATAAAGTAAATAATCTCATAAATACAACTATGCTCGAACCTTTCTTAACACCCCTCAGAAGGGTAAAAGACCATTTTACCCCTCTCTTGGCTTAGAGGCCTCACTGTTGACCAAACCCTAAAAGTCAACAAAAGTCAACGGTCAAACTTTGACCCGACTCGTCGAGTGCACTTGGGTGACTCGGCGAGTCTACACGTGTCCACTGACTCTCTTAGTCCTTCTCTTGGCACGTCGAGTCCTTCCCCTTACTCGATGAGTCACACCTGACATGAATCGCAGGGCCACCCCGACTCAACTTGCCGAGTCTCAAGAACAACTCGGCGAGTTCCGCCTTGAACTCCAGTCCCCCTAATTCTCCCTGACTCACCGAGTTAATTCCCCAACTCGGCAAGTCTACTCACTGAGTGATTTACGGGAAACCCTCATCCTACTCGCCGAGTCTGATCTTCGGACTCGTCGAGTTCATGCCATGCACAAACTCCATAGTCCTCCTGAGGTCAGATATGTTCCTTAAATTCATAGATCTGGCCTTCCCAAGCATGATAATCACGTAAAGTTCAGACCTTGACACTCATATAACATCTAAATGGTCTAACATGGTGATTTAGTCCCAAAAATGACATCCCAAGCTCATGGCTCCCAAAATGACTCATAAAGCTCCAAGGGTTAAGGTCTCTGGACCTCTTTGGGTCCAGATCCAAGGCATAGACTCGAGAAGGGACCAAATGCTCCACTTATCCATCCTCTAAAGGGGTTAGAAAACCCTAACACTAAGATTCAACACCAAAACTGAAGAAGGTCCGAACAAATACCTCAATATGAGCTCTATGAACTTAGAAGTCACCAAAATTGCACCTCCTTCAGCCTCCTCTTGCCTTGGTCACTTCCTTCTTGCAAATCCACCAACAAAAGGATCAAGAATGGCCTCTCCTCCCTCACAAACACTCTAGATCTCTTAGGGTTTTTCTTTGGGGTTTGGTAGCCGCAAATGACGGCCTTAAGGGCCTTTAAATAGGTCCTAAACCCAGGAAATTAGGGTTTCATTAAACAGCGTGGACTCGCCGAGTCCGACTGTGAACCCGAATACGAATCCGCGACCATACTCAGCGAGTTTAAACACCAACTCGCCGAGTCTCCTCACAACTTCCAATAATACAAGAATAAAATATTATACCTGGGAATCCAGATATTACAAATGACACAAAAAACACTCTTTTTACACAGAAATTCGATTTTGACACTGTGTTTTTTTTGTGTCAATTTTGACACCGTGTTTTCCAATTTGTTACAATTCTGACCACTTGACCGATTAACCAGGTTACATGTTGACGTGGCATGATGACGTGTCAGTTTTGATGACGTGACATGCTGACATGGTATGCTAACGTGTCAAAATTGATTTTTTTTCCACAAAAAACATTAAGTTTTCACTTTTTTTCGATTTTAACACTAAGTTTAATTTTTTATTTCAATTTTGACACTATGTTTTTTTTTGTTCCAATCGAACATCATTTATCAAATTTTGTTCAATTTTATCTATTTTCCATTTGAAACCGTATAAATATATTTTTTTTTATTACATTTTAAACCGTATAAACATATTTTTTTCGTTTAAAAACCACATTTTTATTTAAATACAAGGTTTTTTTTTTTTCTTACATTCAAAGCGTTAGTTATATCATGAGAATCAAACTAACCTTAAGTTTCTAATAAGATGTAAAAATTTGATGGGTTGCAAACTTGATATCCGAGTTTTGATCGACTACACGCCTCCAAACCTCCAAACACATTTTAAAGTTGTATATTTAATATAAAATAAAATTTTTATATAACTAATACATATTTATACATAAAAATATGGTTTGAGTGTAAAAAAATGTATTTATACAAAACTATGGTTTTTAAATGAAAAAAAACATACTTATACGGTTTAAATGTATTAAAAAAATATTTATACGGTTTCAAATAGAAAATTGTCAACATTGAACAAAATTGGAAAAAATGATGTTCGATTTGAAACAAAAAAACATAGTGTCAAAGTTGAAAAAAAAAACTTAAACTTAGTGTCAAAATCGGAAAAAATGAAAACTTAGTGTTTTTTGTGAGAAAAAAATTCAATTTTGACACGTCAGCATGTCACGTCATCAAAACTGACACGTCATCATGTCACGTCAGCATGCAACCTGGTTAACCAGTCAAGTGGTCAGAATTGTAACAAATTGAAAAACACAGTGTCAAAATTGACACAAAAAAAACACGGTGTCAAAATCGAATTTCTGAATAAAAAGAGTGTTTTTTGTGTCATTTACCCTAAAAAATATTAATAATATATATTTTTTTCAATTAAACTTGGTTTTCACCTTTTCTAACCTTTCGTTTTTGTGGTTCCTATTTAAAGTTTAAACCATTGTTACTTATCAACTTATATTTTACGTTAAAACTAATATAATAACATATATAAGAGTCATTACTAGCAAATGTTATCATGTAATGTAAGTAAATAAGGACTATAAATAACACAAAATCCTTCTTTTCATATGATTGATAATATTTATAACAGTTATAGTATATCGTATCAACTTATACCTCGTGTTTTTTTTTTCTAATTTTTTTAATACCTCATGTAATGAAACATCCATGCACCCTTTTTTTTATTTAACTTTTAATTCTATTTTAACCCAAAACGATCATGATCGAGCACGTATAGTATGGTTCATTGTTTGAAATTGCCGGCGTTTGGCCAGCAAATCACCGGCGAATATTTCTAAGATGTGAATGAGATCGCCTCGTTTTATCCACCAACATTGTCTCATCCCCATAACCATCTCTATAAAAACAGATGAACCCTAATAACTAAAACCCACAAAAACTTAAACCTTTCAACTTATTATATAATTATTAATGGCAGATCTAAAAGAAGGAGGAGTCGTGAAGAAAGGCCATGAAGAAGGTCTGAAACTTGCAAACTCCATTCTTGAAGAGTTTTGTCTTCCATTGGGTCTCCTTCCTCTTGCTGATGTGATTGAAGCAGGGTTCGTGAAGAGCACTGGTTACATGTGGATTGTGCAGAGTAAAAAAGTCGAACACAATTTCAAATTGGTCAAAAAGATGGTGAGTTATGATACTGAAATTTCAGGGTTTGTGGAGAAGAAGAAGATCAAGAAATTGAAGGGTGTGAAAGCTAAGGAGTTGATGGTGTGGCCACCGGTAAATGACATCACTGTTGAGGATCCTCCCACCGGAAAGATTGTGTTCAAGAGTCTCGCCGGAATCACCAAGACTTTCCCGGAGGAAGCTTTTGCTGCCGGTCAGTAGGGTCCAGAAATAATTCCGACAGGTGGAGGGAAGATTTGGGGTTTGGTTTATGTTGGAACTTGGAAGTTGGAAGTCGTTTTTTTTCTTTTTTACATGCATGTACCAAATAAATATTTCTGTTTTATGAAAATGAATCTGCAACGATGGAATTCTTGTTACGGGTTTATTGATATATGTATACTCGTTAGTTAATAAAATTGTTATTTTCATTATAATCCAACAACACGCTTCATTTTGTTTTAAAATGTCCTTAGTTTTATTTTTGTGTCTTAGGTTGAACGGAGTCAACATTGATGAAGCTCGGCATGTGTGCTGGACTCGACAAACACCCCGTCACCAGCCCAGCCCAGAGCATGCAGAGTTCAGTGGCCGAACTCGGAAAGTTAATGCCGACCAGAGAGAAAAAGAGGGGAAGTTTCTAATTCGAAATATTACGTTTTTTTCAAACTTTATACTTTTTAATAAAAAAATTCAAAATTTTTTTACCTCCTTTTCAACCAATATAAATACCATGGTTCTAAAAAACATGTTATGTCGTGGCATGACGCGAGGCATGGCGTAGCCATTACGAAAACTTCAAAGGCGAGTTTGTTAAGCGTGACGACCAAATAACGTGTCACGGCATGCCTTATCACGCCATGATGCGAGTTTTTTTTCTTATCTGACTTAACATATTTGAGTTTTTGTTACCTTTTTTATATTAAATATTAATGCAACACTTCTAAAAACTTGATATATTTGATAAAATTCAATAATTATATAATTTATCTCTTTTAATGTATATAAAATTGTCACGCCTTAAAAAACGTTATGGTTCGCCATGACTTAACTTTGATCTTGTCGCCAAGCTCACGTCTCACGTTATTTAGAACATTGATAAATACTCATCACCACCTTATTTTATACCACACTACAATCTTTCATTTTTCACTCAAAAATTCATCATATTTGTGAAAAAATGACTTCCCCTTTTAATCCAAGAACTCCAACAACGATCAAGAAAAATATCCAAAACACAAACCTAATCTCACCTTCATCGCTTACATTCATCCAAAATCAAAGTGATCGTCCTATTTATTCACCTCATAATTTACATTATCTCGATGCAAACTACCCATATCCTATCCAACCCCAACCATAATTTCAATCTCAATCTCAATCCCAACATCAATTTCAATTTCAATCTCAAATGGAAAAAGAGTTCAACCCATCTGACCACATTCCTGACTCGTAATTCCAATTTCAATCCCAAACTCAATTTGAAACTCAATCACAACCCACAGTCGTACCCGAAATGGATTCCGGTAGTTTCATTTTATTAATTCTTTTCTTAGTTTATTTTTAGTTCATTCCATCTCATTTTAGTCAATATTTATGCATATTTTCCCTTTTTGTTATTTTTCGCCTTTATCGGGTACTTTCTAGTCTTTTGAGCTTAATTGCAGGATTCACCGAAGACTATTTGTCATTAGAGGTATAGGAGGAGTGCTGGACTTTTGGAGGCTTACGGTTTGCTTGTGGACTTGAAATGGTGTGATTGATCTTGGTGTCAACATAAACAAGAAAGCGAGTTAGACTTAATTTTTGGGCGAGAACGATGACGAGGCGACAAGGACTCGAGCTATGGAAAATTAAAGGAACATTAGAGCATCTTTGAAGACTTTGGAGGGCATAATTGGGCTCTCGAGAGTTTATGCATTTAGGTTGAATCACTTATGAGAAGAGTGGGCTAGCATGCTAATTAAATGGGCCAAAGAACCCATTCAGCGAGACCCACACGGCCCGTGTGGATCTTGCTGTGAAGGATTCGGGTTTTTGACATGAATCTCTATTTTGGGAAGCTTGGTGGGGTGCTTTTGGCTAACTTTTAATTCCGAAAATTGGACCCTTTTTACTGAAGATTTCGAATAGAACTTAACAACAACACACTCAAGAACAACTCCTTTTTTCTTTCAAGAGGATTTGGAAGAATTTGAAGATTGGAGTAATTTTCTTTCATCATTGCAACTTGAATCATGCTTGGTACCTCTAAACTATCTTGTATTTCTTTTATTTTGGCCATGCTTGGCTAGACTTATATTTTGGTTGATTAGGGTTTAGCCCATGGATCATTGGTTGTTTTGAAGACTTTATGTTATCTTGTGTTTGAAGTTTATGGAAATGTTTTCTGGTCAAACATCTTCTTATGTTTATTTATCTTTGATCATGAGCTTTGATGAATGAATGCTTATTTTTTTGTTGATTAATTTCTTGGTTAAGTAATGGACCCTCAAATTAGTAAGCAACAAATGGTTTCTATGTTTGTTTTCATTTCATTTAAACCGTGGAAATGTTTCGTCCATAATGATAATGTAAGCATTTGATTATCTTTTGGACTTGGTAACTCTTAAAACTTAAAGCTAATTGATTTTCACAAGATTATATACTTCATTGATTTTGTGACTTTAATTAAGGGAATGTGTTAAGAGCTCCTCTAAACATTTTAATAACAAAGAAGAGTTGAAGTAGTTTTTGCTTATGAATTGTTATAGCAAAGTTAAATTAATTCACAAGTGTTGCTTCATTTGGTATAATGATAAGTCAATCAAGTCATCCATGTGGTGTCCCCCAAAATCAATCAACTTCACTTCATTGAATTTAAATCAAATCATCTACTTGTTTACTTGTCATCTTTACATTCTAGCTTAGTTTTAATTTTCTCAAACAATCAAAAAGATTTAACCCCCCCCCCCCTTATTTATACTCTCGTTTTACAAGTACTTGAACCAGTGATTTACATAGAGATTTAATTTGAACCAATCTCTATGGATACAATCCCTTTATCACTATACACTATTTTAGTGTGTAATATTTAGGGTATTTATTTTGTTGGCCTCGACAACCACCAAATTCTGAGATGGAAGAGATTCGATGTCCACCAAAACCCAAGAAAAAAGGAAAGGCATTCGAGTCGGAAAAGATTCGACGTCACAAAAGATATGGAAAAAGCTTATGACATGGCGGCCTTAACGAGACGTATTAATAACCTTACCAGACGCGAAAGATATGGAAAAACCTCATGACATGGCGACATATATATATATATATATATATATATATATATATATATATATGTGTGTGTGTGTGTGTGTGTGTGTGTTTATTTATATTTCGTATTTTAATTTCTAGGTTTTGTAATTTTAATTTTTATATTTTGTATTTTTAACTCTATGTTGTTTTTTTGGTTGTGTTGTAATTTCCTTTCGATTTTAATGAAATTTTAGTTTGTATAAAAATAATTTTGTTTAAATTGATTATTTTTTATATAAATTAATTTTAGAAAAAAAAAATAGTTTGACAAAAGTGGCAACCCACACCATCTAAATTACAAACTTTTGAAGCAGTGTGACAAATTCAGTATGACGCCTATGTGGCAACACTTTTAGTATGACAAACTTGGAACCACTCCTTCTAGTCTTATGGATCAAAAAACTCACAAAAGACCTAAAAAAGGGATTAGAAAGATTAAATACTTGTTTACAGGTTACCACTAGCCTCGTGTCATATGATGTAACATAATTTAGGCCATGTAGGTTTGACGTGCGGTTGACAAGACATACGTTTCACTGACCACATAATATAGCTTATGAAAGAAGCCATTGTCGATGGTTGCAAGAGATTACTACCTTATGTTGGTATGACATTATTGTAAATTTTGCTCCCAAACCTAGATTAAGATCACCAATTGGTAATTTAAGAAACCACTTCCATGTTTCCTTATTTTCTACACAAACAATTTCCCAAGAAATTAGGAATATTTGATTACTTACATCTTTCCTATTTTACAAAGCAACTCCCAGATCATATTACTTTCAAGAAACAACCATCTAATCCTACAACTCTTCTATAACCATCTAACTAGAGGTGGAAATCGTGTCGTGTCGTGTCGAAACACTAAACGGGTTGAAAGTGCTTGACCCTAACCCGACCCATTTAATTAACGTGTCATGTCGTGTCAACCCGTTTATTTTCGTGTCGAGTTCGTGACGGGTTTCGGGTTAGGGCTATAGCTCAAAATATGTCATGTCATGTGAGGTTAAAAGATTGAGCATGTTGAAAGAGTAGGATTTAGGTAGGCAGAAAGGAAAAGCTAATACTTTGGAGGCAGAATAATTGAAGTTATAGCAAGTTCAGATGAAAAAATTAAAAGAGTGGGAGTTGGGGAGGCGGATGACAAAGGTCATGAGGATGCGAGAGTGGTGAAAGATATTGGGTAGTTTGGGAGAGAATGAAAAACTGAAATGAAGTCTTGATCTAGATGGCTAAGTCATTTCAACATTACAAAACAATTTAATTCAAAGGCTTTCTTTTACTTAAGGTTTTGATTTTGTATCTTTCTAGTTTATTTAAATAATTCAAAATACTTGCATATAAATAAACGGGTCATTTTCGAGTCATATTCGAGTTGAAATTCTCAACCCTAACCTTACCCATTTAATTTTCGTGTCGTGTCGTGTCAACCCGTTTATTTAAACGGGTTGAAATATCTTACCCAAACCCATTTATTTCGTGTCGGGTTTCGTGTCGTGTCAATTTTTGCCACTTCTACATCTAACCATACCTTTCTTAAATCAACAAAGAAACATAGAACTTGCTAAAGTGATTTTCCATATCTGGCATTGGTAGTAGATACATTTTTACAACTGATTCTGGATTTGATATTCTTATCTCTTCACAATAGGACTACAATTTAGCATATTGCTCGGTTAGAGTATCTTCATTGATGCTCATAGCATGTTTTTTTATCCCTTATATATTGACTTAAACTAAAATCAATCTCAAAATTTTTTAATCACCTCCAATCTAAGTTGTCACAACACTTAGCTTTTATCTATGCAAAATCTCCTTAGTGTAGTGACCTCCAATCCATGAATATGTGCAATGGAACTAAGTCTGTAGTTTCTATCACAATGATGCTCACTTTTAAATGACTGAATTTGAAATGAGTGTTCTTTACCCATCCACGAAGCCCAAAGTCTAAAGTTTCATTCCCCTTTGCAACACTCACCAATAACATTTTACTATCATTCTTTTCAAAACATCATTGGTAACTATTGGCTATAACATAGTTACACAACATGCGCTTAAGTTGTTTTGGTCCCTCAAATTGCATCTTTAAAATAAGAGTTTGCTTCTTCGAAGGTATGTCCTCATTGAAAGTGGAGTTGACAACACCACCTTCATCTTTTCCTTTCTCATTATGGACTAGGTTTTCATCATCATTCCCTTCAACATTGTCAACTTAGGACAAAACCTACTCAAGAATTGATATTCACTTGATATATTGTTCATAACAATGGATTCAACCAGAATTACATCATCCATGTAACGACCCGGTTTTCGCATCCAAAAATTTTGTTATAAATCGTTACTTGGAAATCATTAATAATTAAGACATTGTATAATTAACCATTCCACATCGAAAACCAAAACGAAATCCACAACATTTAAACAATCAAAATATCAGAGTGTCATTCCCAGAATAAACTCATAACTGCGGAAACAAAAGTGTGTGTGATATGCTGCTACCGAGCCTGCTCCTTCCCCTTGGCTGAAGAGGTACCTGAAACAACAATTGAAAAACGTAAGCACAAAGCTTAGTGAGTTCCCCCACTGTACCACATACCATAATAATCACATAACATACATCTCTCGTCAGGCATATCTGGGTGCCCGACCTACCCCTTCGGTCCTCTCGACCGGATATTGCCTAGCATACCTGGGTGCTGGCCTCCCCTTCGGTCCTTTCGACCGGATACTGCCTAGCATGTCTGGGTGCTGGCCTCCCCTTCGGTCCTCTCGACCGGGTACCGGAGACTACTTCTCCCCTCTACTATTACCACATAATATGTACCACAGTATCAGAATCTATCTGGCATGGATGGGTATAACTACCCCTTCGGCCCTATCGACCGGATATCTTGGGGACTATCTCCCCTACTACCACTAACACATAACATCACATCATACTAACACATAAGAATGGAATAGTTAGTAGTAACCCTAGATGATTATCACGGAGACAATCATCCACATACAATTCCTACTGGTGGGCCGACATTGTGGCCGTAGACCCACCGCTACTGGAAGGTAACTCACCTCGAAGTAGCTGCTGATCTGGTCGGGAACTGACTGCCTACTGCTGCTCCGGAAATCCTCCGGCTGCAATTCCCACAACATACTCAATCAATCACTGCTAACTGTCCTTTGCGTAAAATGACCATTTTACCCCTGATCATGTCATAAGTCAAAGTCAGAGTCAACTTTCAGTTGACACGACTCGCCGAGTTGGCTCTCCAACTCGCCGAGTCCCTATTCAATCGATTGTCCTGGATCACGTCCCTACTCGTCAAGTTAGGCGTTGAGTCGACGAGTTCTTATTCTAAACTGAGGTTCAAGTCCTTCATCCTACTCGCCGAGTTGTATGAACAACTCGCCGAGTTCATCTTCATTCGAAGAACACTATGCGGAGACTCGTCGAGTTGTATGAACAACTCGTCGAGTTCATCTTCATCCGATGAATACTTATGCTGCAACTCGCCGAGTTGTATGAACAACTCGCCGAGTCTGTTCTTGATCTAAGGAGATTGCCTTGAACTCGCCGAGTCAGGGCATGGACTCGCCGAGTTCCTCCATGGATGAGTTTGGCTTCCAACTCACTGAGTCACATCCCGTGACTCACTACTCACACTCGACACAATGAAAAGGGGACAACTCGGAGACTCGCGAACAGACTCGTCGAGTCAGATGAACGACTCGCCGAGTCGTCGCCATGCAACCACTATATACGCGATTTTGCTCAATTTCATTCCATGCCATTCACAGATCTGGGTTCCTAGAGCATGAATGACACATAAAGTTTCCAACTTTACGTGTAGATACTCACCAATGAGGGATTTAGGGCTCAAAATGCCTCAAAAGGGTAGATCTAGGGTGGACAAGCTACATGGGTCCATAAAGGCAACGGATCTGAGCTCCTGGAGCTCAATTATGCCTAGATCTAAAGGTCAATCAACTTATTACGAATTATATTGCACATACAAGCTTGGGGAAGGGCTCAAGAAAGACTTAATGGGATAATAAGCATAAAATCAGAGGGAAAACGGGTTATACCTCAAAGGAATCACTGAGAGGACACTAAGATGCTTGACTTCCTTCCCTTCCTCTTGATCTACTCCACTTCCTTCCCAAATCCTTCAAGAACACACAAGAATGCTTCACACTCTCAAGGAAATAAGCTTTGAACGAGGGTTGGGGGCTCTGAGGGTGAATGGGGCTGGCTTGGGGCGGAAATGAGAGATTAAATAGGGTGCAAACCCTTGGAAATTAGGGTTTCATCGGACAGCGCGGACTCGCCGAGTCCATAATATGGACTCGCCGAGTCGCCAACTTAACCGTGTCCTAAGTCTCGTCTCTACTCGGCGAGTCGGGCCTCCAACTCGCCGAGTCCAAGGCCAAAATACAAAAATACTTAGATAAATCTTGCATACCAGGAACCAGGTGCTACAATCCAATTATCCATGGTTTTCTCCCTTTTATATATTGTGGCCTTGTGGGTTATTTCAGTAGGTTGTTTTTCGCCACGTTGTATTACTATACCATGCTCATCATGACTAACACCTCCGTTATCTGAATCCCAAAAATCATCTAAACAATCCCTAATATGATCAATGTATAGGTATATTGCAAGGTATTCATAAGTGGTATCAATAAAATGAGCATAATCCATATCAGTTTCTATGTAACTAATACCATAGGATAAATAACAGTTTGCATTATACAACTTCTCACACCTTTCTCCAGTAAAACGTTCTATGAAGGGTGACACATTCATCAACGTCCACACCATTAAAGTCTAATCAGTAAAATAGTAATCGTCACCACCAACATAAGCAACGCATCACACAAAAATATCATTGAAGTTCAATTCAACTCTCAAATAAATCAACATGCATTGTAAGAAAGCAAATTTTAAGGTTCAAAATCACTCACAAGAGATACGATCGTGAAAATTTAAAGTTTTGTACTTTGCATCATCGTTAAGGCACCGAAAGAAGATGTTGCTTAATAAATAAAAGTGATTTTATAAATATTTAGGTTAGTATTATTCAAAATTAGATGTGTTTCCACGCAAATTTTATTCAATCAAGAGAATTATGGGAAGTAATGGTCAGATCACCTTCTTAGCCGAGTGACTACTTCATTTTCAAGAAAAGGGTGTCAATTACATAATTTTTGTGAGTTTGTTGGTTCATAAGGCACCGAAATAAGACTAAAGACCTTTTAAAACAAAACGAAAAAATATTGTTGGGTTATAATGACAATAACACTTAATAAAACATCTAAAAATGACTAGTATAACTTCTTTTTTTAATAAATGTGTTCTCAAATATATATAAAAAAAAAAGTAGGATGAATAATGAGAGTGTTATAAACCATCTTACGTTTAAAATGGCTTATTATAATTGACGTTAGACAAATCAACAAATCTATATGAAATTAAGTGTATTTACATTGTTTTGCTTTTATTTGTGTCCTCTCTTTGTGATACTTGACTTGTAATAAAAACAAATATATATATCAAATTAATCTTTCTTTATCGTGCATGCTTATGATGAATAATTCTCAAATTTTACACCTCAAATGAAAACTCATCAAACTATCAAAATCAAGTTCAGACTTAGCCTAAAACCACAAGTAAATGACAAATTTACCCTTCAAAACCGACATTCATCTACCTTACTCTTGTGCAGCTGAAATGCCGGATTTACCCATGCTCCACAGTTACATTGCATACCCGCCCAATTAAACGAACCCAAACGCGCATTACAACCAATGCACTGAAGCTTCTGTTCCACACTACCTTCTTCAACTGTCAGATAACACAATTACAGTGTCACAAATATTTATAGAGAATATTTAATTAGTTTGAAAAGGGTAGTATCGTAATTTTACCTGCTTGCATCCATTTCAAAGGCTCTACAAACATAGATGAACATTCAGGAAGTTCATTTGTTGTATCACCTGTTCTCTTCTTCCATTTAAAGCATTTCTGTCCATTTCCACGCTCATGAGGAATTATATTATCCTCTGAAGCAACAATCCTTCGACATTTCTTGCATCGGAAAATTGTTTGATTCTTTTCTTTGGATTCCATGTCAGTCTGATTAGTAGTTACTTCCATTCTTGATGCCATTACATGCAAAATACAGCAACATACTTTCAATTATTTGAGAAACCCTAATTCATCACTACAAACCCTAATTCAATCTAAAAGGAACTCAATCGTAAACACTATAGCTTAATCGCTATATTATATGTACATGTCTACATGAACACAATTTGTGCTAGGAATATTACTACAGCCTTGATTATGACATTTACTCTGACTGAGTATACCTCCTCGCTTTAATTTGGCTGCTCTGTTTGCCGATTTTTAGGGTTCTTCCGATTAAAAAAAAAAAAAAAAAAAAACCAATTCTATTTAGGAATCCACAGTGTAAACCAATTCTATGAGTTTACAAGATACTATACGTATGAGCGCGAATTCGTGCTGAAGCATTACTGCAATAGTTATTTTTGAAAATGAGGGTGAAGAAATCGTAACTCTAATCGAATTCGGTTGCTCTGTTTTTCCAAAATTAGGGTTTCCTACAGCAAAACTATAAACTCTATCAAGAAATTATACGTATGAACACCAATTCGTGCTCAGAACATAATAGTCGAGTATGAGGATTACGTTAAAAAATAAGGATGAAAATACGTACCTCTAATCGAATTCGTTCCACCGTTTTCAGATTTTACTAGAATTGCATTTGGGATTAAAGGCTTAAAGCAAGATTTCAGAAGGAATGAAGTAGCCCCAGTTCAAAGGGCGAATGTTTAGAATCTAAACGACCATGTCCTCACATCGGACGACGTCGTTACGTGTATGCTGATTTCTACTTTCGCCCCCCTTACTTTATATTTTTCTCCAATTGTTCCCTTTATTATTGGTGTTTGTTTTTTTCGTTTTTAAATTTTTTTTTTTAATGTTTTCATTATAAAATACAAACATTTTCATTTGGAATACCACGCTTCGATATGGTTTTATTTTTTTCAGGTTGTCAAAAAAAAAATATATATATATATATATATATATATATATATATATATATATATATTAAAAAAAAAAAAAAAACAGTAGAATCATGCAACGAAAAAATATAGTATTATAGTATTAAATAAGGTATATTACAAAGAACAATTACCTTAATTTATGACATAAACGAGAGAAACCTTGATAACCTTTTTATATAATAACTACATAGGATAAATAGACACAAAAACTAAAAAAATCAGGATATGACTTTGTTTCGATATGCATGTCATGCATCAGAAAAGACATCTAGATTTTTGTATTTATATAGAATTATTGAAAAAACCATAAGAAATAATATTACTCTTACTCACCATCTTATATCAATCAATCATGTCGTTTTATTAATTGCTTTCTTGGAATAAATAAATAAGTAAACGTAGGAAAATTTGGTACTCTCAAGTCTCAACTCTCAAGTAATTAAGAAGCCTTGACTTGCACGAATTGTCCGACCCAAACATACTCTATCGCTACCCTACAAAAGTATGGTTGGTTAAATATGTTATAAAACGAATTATTACGATCTAAAATAACAGTAATTAATTAGTTGTGTATTATTTGAGAAAATTATAATTTAGATCCTCTAAAAGAACAAGATTTAGAGAAGCATCATGCGATGTTGAATGTATACATGTATGCATGCATGCATACATACATACATACATACATACATACATACATGTACATAACCTATTTTCTTATTAGACGAAACGTGAAACGTTAAACGGACACAAGATACAGGAGCCATGTATGTAGATTAGAATGGATAGTGAGAGCTCTTTGTGATGTCATTTTTGAAAAGGATAACATTCTAAAATAGACAAATAAAATTGTTTGTATGTATATTTGTGATTGGTCAATGGTCATGGTTTTCAAGGATCTTGAAAACAAGCATGATGCATTTGACAGGGAGTTGAAAGGGAGTGAATTGTAGTATTCTTGATTGTGTAGACACTTAGAAGATTCCAACTGATTCCAAGTTAAAATCCCGAATCATTAAACTAATGAAAGATTCATCAAATGTACAAGCGTAACTACGTGAGCAATTGGCCCCATGAAAAGGAAATAGAGTGTATCATCTTCTTTTGGATGTTAATTATGGTTATCATAAATACGTCCCTTGGTCTACTTTTATATGGTGTTTGAAAATATGTTCTCTTATGTTTGAATGTTCAAGTTTCAATTTCACAGGGAGTTGAAAGGGAATGAATTGTAGTATTCTTGATTGTGTAGACACTTACAAGATTCCAAATGATTCCAAGTTAAAATCTGGAGTCGTTAGACTAATGAAAGATTCATCAAATGTACAAGCGTATAACTACGTGAGCAATTGGCCCCATGAAAAGGAAATAGAGTGTATCATCTTCTTTTGGATGTTAATTATGGTTATCATAAATACGTCCCTTGGTCTACTTTTATATATATATATATATATATATATATATATATATATATATATATATATATATATATATATATATATATATATATATATATATATATATATATATATATCCTATCCCTATTCTAATAAAAGAATAGGTTTAATCTCGTATTGACAAGTGTCATGCAATTAGAACCCCTCATTAATGTTATATATCATTTATCATGCCACTTATCAACCTATTAATTATTCATTTCAAATTTCAAATTTTAAATTTCCCACTCTAATTTTATTAAATTAATAATTGATTCTTCATTTTAAATTTCAAATTTTAAAATTTCTTTCTTTAACTATATTAAATTAATAACATTAGATTAAAAAATAAAATAAAATTAATATAAATTATAAAATGATATAACTCCACTTATTTATTTAAATCAACGATTATAATTTTATATAACTAAAAATATCTCTTAAGTAATAATTTATTTAAAATAATTGATTAATAATTTTGATTTTTTAATACGAAAGTTTAATTAATTTTATAACCGTGGTTATCATGGGTTATAAACTAATATATATATATATATATATATATATATATATATATATATATATATATATATATATATATATATATATACTTAGGTTCAAATGTTTTCACTATCTATTGTGTGCATGTATCATTAATTTTGGATCAATCATTTTAGTTATTTTAAGAAAATAATTAATGCATATTAAATGCTGAAGATGTAATTAATATCCATTATATCTTCAACATATAATATGCATTAATTACTTTCTTAAAATAACTAAAATGATTGGTGCAGAATCAATCATACATGCACACAATAGATAGTAAAAACAAAATAACCTAACCTTATATATATATATATATATATATATATATATATATATATATATATATATATATATATATTAACCGGCAAATATATTAAAAAGTTACCACTAGCAAGTAACTAGAGGTAACAAAGAGCAGAAAAATAGAAAATATTTACAAGCAATTAAAGGGAGAAGAAATCCAAAGACTTCCAATCTAAACTTCCCTTTGATGATTTATGTTTCAACCAAACAAAAACCATAGATTTTACTATATCAACAATAGCCGTCGACGAGGTCTTGATTCCTTTATATACCAATTCATTACGGGCTCTCCAAATGCACCATAAAACACAAAAAATGATACTACATAGCACCTTTTGCTTCTTACGATTTTTTCCTTGTTTACACGCGAATGTCACGATCTCTATCACGGACTCGAAACGTTGAATCGTCAGGCCACACCAATTCAGAATCGTATTGATCACTTGTTCTGCCATCAGGCATGAGACGAGTAAGTGATTCGAGCATTTTGTATTATTACCCCATGTCTGACAGTTCAGTGAATTAATATGAACACCCTTTTTTATTAACTCCAAAGCACTCGGGATCTTTCCCAACCTTGCACGCCACACGAAACACAACACCTTGAACGGAATCAATTTTGACCATGAGAACACGACATCACAAACAAAGTGGGGGCGTGCTCAATCTTTTTCCGCAGTTCAGCCACCACAAAGGATTTTTTATCTGCAAAATCAGACTCCCAGCAAGTATTTAATATGTTCCATCTGATGATCTGCGAAGGTACTTAGTTTCCCAATTCTTGAATGCTTTTTGAGATATTCCACCATACACCATTTAATGCTCTATTCGATATACTTTCTGAACAATTTTGATTTAACTTGTGGAGCCCGCTAATCACCTGGGCCCATAGTGAATTTTGGTATGTCTTAATTCTCCAAATCCATTTTGCCATCAAAGATAAGTTCAGGGCTCTAATAGAGCCTAAACCTAGTCCACCAACATCTCTTGGGGCAAGGATTTTTTTCCCAGTGAATCCAGTGATACTTCTATTATTTTGAGAACCTTGCCATATGAAGCACCTCCTTATTTTATCGATTTCTTCCACAACCCCGATTGGAGCCAAGAATATTGAGAGAAAGAAGTTTGGTAGATTGCCGAGCACCGATTTTGCCAATGTTATACGGCCACCAAAGCTTAAAATCTTAGCTTTCCACAAGGAAAGTTTAGATTTTATTTTTTCGATTATCGGTTTCCATGATCTCTTGAAATTCATATTGGCTCCCATAGGAACCCCAAGATATGTGAATGGTAAGGAAACCGACTCACAGCCAAGAGGGAGAGCCCAACTTTCCACCTCATTGGTATTTGCACCCACACCAAATACCCGAGATTTATCAAAATTTACTTTGAGACTAGATGCCACATGGAAGCATCTAAGGATTCTAGCAAGGTTTGCTATCTTTCTCATTGACCATTCATCCAGGAAAAAGGCATCATCCGCATAAAATAAATAAGAAACAACCTTATTTGTGTTAGGAATCAATTTACCTTTGAATATTCCTTTTGATATCACCTCCTTCATTACAATGTTGAGCCCCTCCGTTGCAATATTGAACAAGTATGGAGATAATGGATCACCTTGCCTCAATCCTTTAGACATTTGGGAACTTTGGGGTGGGACTACCATTGACAATGACTGAGGCTCTTGCGGATTCCAAACAACCTCTAATCCACCCCCTCTATTTTTTCCCAAACATCATTTGTTCCATAATCGAGTCAAGATTGTCCCAATTGACGAAGTCAAATGCCTTATTAAAATCCACCTTGAATAATAGCATTTGTTTACCTATTTTCTTCACCCAAGTGCATAACTCGTTTACGATTAGCGGGCCTTCAATAATGTTTCTCCCTTCGATAAAGACGGATTGTTCCTCCCCAATGAAACTAACAATAACACTTTTGATTCAGGTTGCAAGGATTCTCACAATGATTTTGTACATCGATCTGATTAGGCTAATTGGCCTATAATCAGAGAGGCTTAATGGGTCTTTAACCTTGGACACAAGCGAAATAAACGAGGAGTTGATTTAACGACCATAAAATTCGAGCCAAATTAAAACATTTTAATTCATTCAAAACATGAGGAGCGGTACGATCACGCCTTCACCTTGCCACGATCTCTTGAAGTACCTGAAACAAAACACTGAACTGTAAGCCCAAAAGCTTAGTGAGTTACCCCCAAAATACCAACCACACATAAACATACTCGTAACATATCACAAATAGAATAGTCATGCACATCGGGTCTACTGTGGGACTTGTCCGCCACCCCGGGCCTTCAGTCCACCCTCCGAGTCTAGCCATGTATATCAAGTCTACAGTGTGATTGGTCCGCCCTCACCGGGCCTTCAATCCACCTGGTCCACTCTCTGAGTCTACAGTATGATTGGTCCGCCCGCACTGGGCCTTCAGTCGGCCTGGTCCACTCTCCGAGCCTCGACACGTCTGGTCCGCCCTATTGGGGCCTTCAGCCTATCCGAACCGCTCGCTAGGCCTTTAGAATATCTGGTCCGCCCTGGGTATGTTGGCCTACAACATAAAGCAGGACCCGCCGCAACCCAACCCCCGTTAAACAACCATGTGCACATAAAACAATTAATCACGTAACAAATCCTTACCCAAACAAATAGTATAACAGATCACATAGCATATCAACATCCTAACCAGGATTCCGACCTAACCGATCACTAGCGTAACATTACCCTATATACCGGTTACCGACCCTAACCAGGTCACTAATATAACACCATCCTAAATACTAGGATGCAGATCTAGCAAAGCAATAACATAACAAACAATACCCAGATTTCCATCCGATAAAGGGTCGGCCTTGGTGCCGCAGACCCTGTCAATATAGTGAGGATAACTCACCTCACAACTGCCGATTGAAAGATAAGACCAAGCTGCTCCGATCACCGACACGATCTTCACCACAGAACACTACCAAAGAACCAATTCCATAAATACCAATGTTACCAAAATACCCCTGGAAGTCAAACTGGTCAACTCTTGGTCAACGTCAAAGTCAAAGTCAACCTTCCTGGTTGACTCTACTCGCTGAGTCATCCCGTCGACTCGCCGAGTTCCCTTACCCAGAAAATTCACATAACACACTTAACTCGCCGAGTCCAACGATCTCTGAGTCCCATCCTGCCCAACTCACTGAGTCGCCAACCTACTCACTAATCCAAGGCTTAACCAAAAGAGGTTGGGGTTCTCGATCTGACTCGCCGAGTCCAAGGCAATCTTCAACAGATTCGCCGAGTTGTTCTTCCAACTCGTCGAGTTCCTGCCCATCATCATACAACTCGCCGAGTCCACCCATGTGACTCGCCGAGTCGCTTCAATTCTTAATCCATACAATGCCTTTTCGAGCCATACAGGGGCTCCAAACTGTAGATCCACTCCTCTAAGGCCCACCCTTCACGTAAAGTTGCAAACTTTACGTGAAACCAAAGAGCTATAGGCTTATAACACCCTAGGGCTAGGGTTTATGACAAACGTGCCTCACCAACATACCAAAGGCTGATATTTTACAAGTTTTTGGACCAAAACAAACCTAGATCTGAAGTAGCAACCTCAGATCTGGACAACTAACTCGAAATGGCTCCTTAACATGCCAAAATGGCCCCAAAACATCATCCAAGGAAAGATCTAGAAGCAACAAAGGCGATGTGACAGATTGTTACCTTCAACTGATGCTCACAAGCACAGAGTTGAATCCTCCATCTCCTTAGTGGTCGAAACCTCCAAATCTTCCTCTTGTAAAATCCCCAAGTTCACTTTCTTCCTCCTCTTACTCAAATTAGGGTTTTGGAGTCGCTTATAGAAGCTTCTGGCCGACAAGGGGGCTGAGGAGAGAACATAAGGTCCTTTAAATAGGGTGCAAACCCTGAGATTAGGGTTTTTCTCATTTCAGCACCAACTCGTCGAGTCCAGCTTCTGACTCGGTGAGTTGGTAACTTAATTCGCGACTCAAACCCGCTCCGACTCGGCGAGTAAGCGTACCTACTCATCGAGTCCCTTCTTCGAAATTACACTCTAAACCCTTAATCCATACTTCTGTAATTCGGGATGTTACAATTCTCCCCCACTTAAATTAGGCTTTGTCCTCGAAGCCTACTGCAGTATACGCCTCAAAACAAACCCTTTTGCACTGCAGACTCCGACTTCTCAATCAAGTCATTCTCTTACAAACCCTACTTCTGCATCCCTCTTAAAATGGCTTATCCTCGCGTGGCATCCCTACCACTATTCCAAGCCGATCATCAGCCTTTCAACTCAATAGCACCACAAATCACCCGATAATACTAACCCTTCATATCAGGGACACGCTTCCGCACCCTGCAACGCTAGATTCCACAAACACCCACCGAGCTCCGCCAAGACACTAATCCATCTTCCCTCGCCCAAGATTGGCGATAATCCTAATAACTTGCAACCTGGAACGAATCTTGTTCCACCCTCTGGTTCTATCCCTTACGCGCTGACAGGATACCGCATCCCTCGGCTCCCATAACCCATCAACCAAGCATATTGCGTAACCACTTGTACCTGGCCCAATCAGCCTTGGGCTGGAATACCAAACACACCATATCCAATCAATTATAGGGTCTGGTCGTCCTCATAACGGAATACCCCAGCTTGGAATACGTCCACTTACGTAACTCAAGCCTGCAACCATACTCGGGACTAAGGACCTTGTCCTTGCATCACCCTCGGACCCTTCGGTTCGACACAACGGAGTGCAACCCACTCACACCTCCTTATCATAATCTCTAGGTCCTTGACCTCCGACTGTAATATCCTTATACAGTCCTCAGCACCGGTCCGGACTACTCTCGAGTCTGTTAACCTGCTGTCTCACCTTCCTCTGTCCAAATTCCAATCTGAAACCACTATCCTCCTCCTCATCCAAGGAGGTTGAAAACATGCCGCGCATCATCCAACATTGCCACCACCTCAATGGGCATCCAACCCGTATGTGTTTCCATATATCTGGTACAATCCCAATGCCTACTACCAGCAACTGAAGCACTTTCGATTATCCGTTTACTCTGTTGCCTTTCTTCCAGAGGACCCACACTCCTTCCCGAGCTACATACCTTTCCCTTCCAGGAAATCTACTCAACGACCCTTGCCACACCTGCAAGTGCCACTGTGCTAACTTCACTCTACACTATCCATGTAGAGCAACTGCTATTCTCGAACTCTCATATTGTAACGCCCGTAGATCCAGGCTAGTCAATTTAGAGGCAATAAGGGTCGAAAACGACTTTTTGACAAAATATTATTAATAATAAATAATCTTAACCAAGTTGTAGAATATCTCACAAGGTTTTTGTACATATAAAGAACGCCGAAATCCAAGTTAAAACGAAGAAGTTATGACCCGTCGAAGTTTTGTGACGGAACCGGCACGACACCGGGAAGCGTAAATAGTGAATTTACGATAAAGCGAGATTTAGCCTTAGCAATCTAAACAAAAGTCGTAGAATATGTTAAAATAAGAGCGTCGATAATAAGAACGCCCAAATCTGACTTCGTATGAGGAAGTTATGATTTTTCGAAGTTTCCGATTAACAGTATACAGCCCGAAATTCGAATATTAGGTCGAGTGGTTTTTAGCCAAAACAACCTAAACGAGAATCGAAGATCTTGCTAAGAGTAGCATAACGAGAAAAAAGATGGGCGAAAACGGACATCAAATGAAAAAGTTATGAGAATTTAACAGACCAATCATGTCTCGGCCTGTTAATAATATAACTTTTATAATAAATTCAAAATTAGCCAACGAAGTCTAAACAAAAGTTGTAGGGTACGTTCCCGCCTTCCCATGGAAATCTCAGCCGTCGCTTGTTGAGCACGGTCTCGCTTCGGATGAAGGACGCGTCACCCTCGCATTACGCCCCACGTACGAAGTCCGGAACGCACCGCGTACGCCTTGCACTCCTCGGTCCAGCTTGAGCCACGTCGCCTCATCCGAAGCTTGCCATCTGTCTGCCTTATCCGAAGCTACGCCCCGCGTAGAACTTCTGAACGCCCAGCGTAGCGAGGCCCTCGCAGCTATAAAAGGAGGCCGAGGGTGCCCGCATTTTCACACCAAAAATCACTTCTCTCTCAAGTTTCTTTCTCTCTCTAGGATCCCAAACCACCCCTATGCCCTAGGAAAAATCCCTAGCACCCTAAGGAAGCCTCGAGGCTCCCGGAGTCCCGAGAAAAAGGGTCTTTTGGTTTCGAAACGCTGCTCCGAGCAAAGCCAGATTTTCTTTAAAGTCCGCTGTAAGTGAGCTACGCTTACGCAACTTTTTATATAGCTTTCAAATAATTATTGTAATGTTATTAGGTCCTTAAAATAATTATTTGGGCTATTATTATGAGTTATATTGAGTGTTATTTAACGCTTATATAATAGTAATAATAGTCAGGCTATTAATTTGTCGCGGTTATCGTTAGACTAAACCCTAGTGGTATTGATACTAGGTTTTATCGAAGGAGAATTGTTTTGAGAGTATCGAAGCGTTGTCCGAGTGCTGAGTCACCACCTTTTAGGTGAGTGCATGGTCCCTTTCAGCTTACACATAGATATGAAGTATTTTATATTAATTACGTGATATGTGTGCATATTATCTGAATACTTGCTATCTATGCTGGATGAACGATTTTATACACGTTTTAAATGATTTAAACTGTATATGTATTTTATATCTACGAAAATGTTGGGGTAAGACATGGGTAGATGTAATAGATGAAATATGAGTTGGATGATAAGTTGAGAGGTGAAATAGACCGTGGGGTGAGGGTGAGAGGTGGACGATGTGAGAAGCCTTTTCCCAAATGATGGCCCCATCATTCAACAGAGTATGGATGACAAGCACGGACTATTCTAGACAGTCCAGTGGAATACTAGTAGGCTCGCAACCTGTAGGTGTTATGAACGACGTGTTCACCGATGTACTCTAAAAACCCATTGATATGTATTGCGAGTGGACTCTCGAAAACGATACTGTCAATAAAACCCCGGCAGATGCGCCTAAAGGACTCTACCGGAAGAAGCGCCTAATAGAGAACCTCATAACCCCGACAGATGCGCCTAAAGGACTATTTCGGCAGACGCGCCCCATAGAGAATGTCACAATTTTGGCAGCCGCACCTAAGTGACAGAACTAGCAGTTGTGCTTGACAGATGTGTCATTTACAACGATGGTATTCGTACATATTCCTTAGGATACTCCTTAGGAATAAATGAACGAGGAATAGCTGATTCTTAGGGTAGATCCTTAAGAATAAAGAAGATAATGGGGATGGGTAATTGGGTTGATTGTTAATCGTTTAAACATAGAAAACCCTATGTACTCACCAGGTTTCCCAACCTGACCCACTCAGTTTATTTATATCACAGGTGTCGATATGAAGCGACATTACACTGAGAGATTAAAGAGATGTAGATCACTAGTGTAAATAAATGTAAGTTCCGTTTATTCTTATGTTCCTGTATTGACAATGACATCCCAAACGTTTTAAAATGAATAAAATACATTTCTTCGAAAATGTTTTGATAACGTATTTATCGTATTTTTCTGAGAACAAATTTCGCAACATTTTTATTTAAAATGTTACTCTGATTTTTAAACAAAGCATAAAAAAAATCGGTGTTTTCTGGCCGTGAAAATGGGGATGTCACAGTTGGTATCAGAGCATTTGTTTAAGCGAACTAGAAATATGGATTTATTTCTAGACTTAAACTTAGAATGCTAAGCAATGATTGTGAGGTGTGTGTCTAATAGATTTAGGTAATACACCTGAATAGACACAAGCACTAGCTTATTTTAGGAACGATGCCTAAATTGCTTTTATGTGCTAAATGATTTGTTATGCTTTATGCTATAGCTTGATCGGATCTATGGTCTATTGCCGACCGGATCTGGAAACCTTATGTGTTTAGGATTCTAAGCGTTTAACTACGATATTAGAACTAGCATGTAAACGTTTCGGAGTGATAAGGATGACTTAAACGTCAATCGTAAATAAAGATCTAGATTCATCTTATTCGGTGTATAGATCAAGATGGCAAGGACCCGTAGCGGAAACGTGAATGCAAATGGAAACCGACACCAACCCCCAGTGATTGAGCAAATACCGGTTGTGGTAGCCGCTGCTAAGCCAATAACGATGGCCGGAGTGCAAGCGATGATCCAGGCGATGTTGGATCGTCAAATGGAGGAAACCAGACGTTTGCTCCATCAAAATCGAGAGGAAGCGACCATACAGATCCAACAGCCCGAGTTGAACGAAGGGCGGATTGAGGAGGGGAACTACAGTGGAACCGTTGGTCAAGTCAACCCACCAATAGTTCGACAAAACAACCAAGATGATGGAATCGAGAGGAATGGATGCAAGTACAAGGATTTTCTAACTTGCAAGCCATCGAACTTCACTGGAAAAGAAGATCCGATCGGGGTCATGGATTGGATCTTGGAGATGGAGTTAGCTTTCATGACGTGTGGTTGCAGAGGCAAACTACAAACCACGTTTGCGGTACGCCAGTTCAGACGAGGCGCGGTTCGATGGTGGAACACTCTGGGGAAGACTCTAAGCCCCAATGAGCCCCTACAACTGACGTGTGCAGAGTTTTTGGTGCAGTTCAAACGTAAGTACTGCTCAGCCCAAAATCTGCTCGAGCTAGAAAACCAATTCCTTACCTTGAAGAAAGGAAGCATGTCTATCGATGAATACACCAACAACTTCACAGAGAAGATGGAGTTCGCCTTACATCTTGTTCCGGATATGCTGACGAAAAACGACAAGTACGCAAAAGGACTTCCATGGGAATATGCAGTGCCAGTACGTCAGACACCTACTTTGGAGGCAGGTATCTGGGCTGCCAAGTCGGTTGAGGAGATGATCAAGGGAAGAGCCTCCAACAAGACCGAGGTTGGCGAAAAGAGGAAGTTTGAGGGGTTTGCGAAGCCCGATGAGAGAATCAAGTCCAGTACAAGGAAGTTTAGAGGAGGAGGGAGTGAAGAAAGATGGCGCGAGAAGAGCAAAAAGAAACGCTCTGGAAAATGCGGTGAGGAGGTGACTTGTTTCAAGTGTGGGAAGCATGGGCATTATGCCAACGAGTGTAAATTAAACAAAAGGGTGTGTTACGAATGTAATGAGGAAGGGCAGTTCAAGCAAGACTACCCAAAGAGAGAGGGGGCTACAAAGCCAAATGTGCCGCCAAAGCCAAAGGCGAGAGCATTTCAAATGATCCTTGACGAAGCAGATGACAATGCAAGGATTCATGAGTGAAGGCTTGACATTCGAAGGTCGAGCTATGAAGTAGCCATAGAATCATATGATGTAGACTATTAGAGGCATAGTCTAGGGTGAACTTGAACACCTATGTAATAGTTTCAAGGAATAATAAAAAAAACCTTCGTTTTGATATTTGATGTGTTAAGCTGTTATGTGATTTTCTTGTATGGTGACATGGAAAAACTGCGGGACAATACTTGGGACGAGTATGAGTAGGTGTGAATGGTAGTAGAGGCCTATACTACCGGAAGCACAGGACTCACACTTGGATCAGGGAAAGTCACAAGGTTACCAAGAAGCTAGTAATTGATTTTGTTTTATTCAAGTATGGCATTACCATTGTTTCGGTAATGACTAAGAAAAATTGTTGTTATCTCGACCCTAGTGGCCATATCACATTAAGTCTGACTACGATGAGTAGGTTATGTGGTTCAGAGAACCAAGTTTGATGTAGCGTCCGACTTAAACCAAACAACTAAAATCAAAGCGATCAATAGAAGTATCGCGCTCGTTGTTAAAGAATTTGGTAGTGTGATTATATCACATTAGAACATGAAGGAAGGCATAGTATGTTTTAGAATTTGAAACTAAGAGACCTGAGTCTAAACTTGCATCACATGATGATAGGTCATAATTTGGAGTCTAATTTGAGGTAGAGAGCAGGTGCACGATCGAGTACTGCTTACAGTCAATAAGTCTGAGAGATAGACTTGAAGAAATATAGAAGTTATAATTATTACCTAGGATGAAGAGATGATGTATGGAGTCATTATACGAGCCTTGTTTCGTTGATGATTCCGGGACGTAATCATCCTAAGGGGGAGATAATTGTAACGTCCGTAGATCCGAGCTTGTCAATTTAGAGGCAATAGGGGCCGAAAACGACTTTTTGACAAAAGATTATTAAGAATAAATAATCTTAACCAAGTTTTAGAATATGTCGCAAGGTTTTCGTACATATAACGAACACCGAAATCCGAGTTATAACGAAGAAGTTATGACCTGTCGAAGTTTCGCAACGGAACCGGCACGACACCGGGAAGCGTAAATAGTGAATTTATGATTGTTGGAATAGTGTCTAAGGCTGCAACTATATTAGGCAAGTATTTGACCCGGTTGTGCATGGTCCTTTTGGGTTGCCTTCACCATAGCAACTTGATAGGATGATTTATTAAGAGAGAGTAAATATTATTAATATATTATGGGAATAATATAAAGAATAATATATTGTTATTTGATTAATATAAGTCATAGAGTTAATTGGAATTAATTTGGTGACTTAAAGAGGTTAATTAAATAAAGGGGTATAAACTGTCAATTGTTTGATAGTTAAGCTTTAGACTATAAATCCTTATAGATATATAGTGGACGGATTCTAGAAGCTAGGATAGCTTCAAAATCGTCCATGACTTATCTAAGGAAAGGATTTGGATAACCTTAAGAGAAGATTATCCAATTAGGGTTTAGGTTGTAACCCTTAAGGAGTCTACAAGTATAAATAAACCCTATGGCATAAGGAAATCGGCACCTCACCTAAAGTAAGGGAACCCTGGCCGATTTCCTCCCCTCTCCTCTCTCATAAATCATCTTTTTTGCTATTGGTGTTTGTAAGCCATTAGAGGAGTGACATTTGTGACTCTAGAAGCTCCAAGGCTACAAGATCAACAAGGAATTCAAAAGGTATGGTTCTAGATCTGTTTCAATGTTGTTATTTAACCTAATTAGCCATTAGAAGTCTTGGATTCAAAGCATGTTTAATTAGAAAGCCTAGATCCAAGCATTAGGGTTTTGCATGCGCACATAGGAAAGTTCTTATGGCTAAAATCCATCAGTGGTATCAGAGCCTAGCTTGGTTTTCTTTAAATTGTTGCTTGATTAACTGAAACAAACCTGCAAAATTTGATTTTTTGGTTTCTGAGTCATGGAATCGGTGAGTTCCAAAGTGGACTCGGCGAGTCCCTTTGTGCACTCGGCGAGTCCAGGCGTCAGGAATGGCCAGATTCGGGATTTTTTCATAATTATCTTATGGAAACTTACCTTAATCATAATAGATCAACCTAAATCCGAATTTTTGATATATATGACTATTATCTTGATCTAGTTAAAGGTATTTATCAACTAATAAAATATTTAATTTCCTTATATGATAATTAATTAATTATTTTAATTATTTTGGTAATTATCTTTCAAAGAAATCTTGAATAAAATCAAATATAGATAATTAGGATATTAATTGTTAATTGGAATTATTTGTTATTTAATCCTCTATGTTTTAAATGTTTAAAACTTGCCCTCAAGTTTTGAAATTTATATTTGTGATTAAAAGTTTTAATTTAGACAACTTAAATTTCAAACCCTAAATTTTAAAAGGTTTAAAATACAACCCTATACTAATATGATATTACTAGAATAATATATATATATATATATATATATATATATATATATATATATATATATATATATATATATATATATATATGTATAACTAAATGCTAGTCTTACCGTTAGTAGGCCTCATTCACGAAGCCGATCTATAAGGTGGGTATAAGGTTGCGGCCTATAAAATGGCGCTTAATGGGTGTACACTCACACCCACCGCTTGCTTGATTGGTGGAGGGTCGTTAGCCGACCGGGTAGGATAGGGCAACCTCATCCTCTCATTAAAAGTATAATAAGTAATACAAAGTAACTACACATTTTTTTAAAATTTCCCAATCTTAGTTACTTTAGGAAAAGTGAATTGATGCAATCCCATGAAATTACACTTTGCACCCTTGCTAAGAAGTTAGTGGACCGTGTGTGGTTTACCGGCACACTAATTGGTTCTAAGCAAAGGTGGCAAAGGGTGATTCATTGTTTATCATAGTTTGATGGAGCGTGTGTGGTTTACCGGCACATCGAATAGGTGATCGTTATAATGAAGGCACCATGTGAATTTGCATGGTAATTCACACCCGCTTTGTGATCCTCGGTATCCCAGTCACAAATGAGAGGGGGATTTCGAGATTTAAACATGCCATTGAATAGTTTCAATGAATCTCATCCGAACCTAGGAATTCTCAATACATTTAGGACTAATAGTTAAGTTTTGTGGTGGAGAATGTCATTCACTTACCTTCAATTTATTTGCATGTTAGATTACCGCATCCCTTTTCTAGTATGTAAATGTTATTGTTGGATCCTAGCCCTAATTTTCTTATTGGGTGATAATTAGGGATTCTTATTCTAATCTATCTTTGTCCTTTCTATTTGTAGATGTCGAACGCAAACAACGTTGCTGCTAGTTCTTTCATGTTGATGAGCCTTTGCCAAAAGGTCACCTTCGATGGAACGAACTTTAGCGAATGGATAAGATACATTCGCACCATTGCTCGCTATGAGGATAAGGAGTATGTCCTCGATGAGAAGCTTGAAAAGATCAACCCCGAAATCGCTACTCCGGCCGAAATCACCGCTTTTGAAACTCATGAGCGAGATGCAACGAAGGTACATTGCATCATGATTGCCACCATGAACTCTGAATTCCAAAAGTCCTACGAGGACATGTACCCGTACGAGATGAACCAAGACTTATTGGAGAGATACCACCAGAACGCGAGACAAGAGCGTTATGAGATTTTCACCAACATGATTTCCGCTAAGATGGGTCATGGAAAATCTCTTACCGTGCACCTGCAAAAGATGCAAAGGTATGTCGACTGCCTTCGCAAGTTAAATGTTGACTTTGGAGAAGACTTGGCGATCGACATGTGCTTCACTCTTTGCCTCCGATGTACAACCAATTTAGGATGACCTGCCACATGAACAAAGAAGAGGTTACCCTAAGCAAACTCCAAGGGTTGCTGATAGCAACTTCAAAGACAAGTCTGTTGCACCAACTCCCAATCCGCCTGCTGCTCCTGTCTTGGCTATTGGTCAAGGAAAGGGAAAGAAGAGGAAGGCTTCATCAAAGAACTATCGCAAGGTCAAAGCCCAAGATGGTGCCTCTTCTAGTGGGACCAAAGTTGATCCCGCTAAGCCCTGTCCTAACCCGAAGGAGGCAGAGTGCCACCACTGCCACAAGATAGGACATTAGAAGAGAAGCTGCCCAGAGTACCTGCAAGCAATCAAAGAAGGAAAGATCAAGCCATCTTTCGCAGGTATATACACAATTAAATCTAACGATTCTAATCATGCTATTTCTTGGGTTTTTGATACCGGTTGTGGTTATCACATTTGTTCTAATGTGCAGGGACTAAGAAGAAGTAGGGATGTGGAGCAAGGAAGGATCAATCTAATCATGGGGAACAGAAGATCGTCGCCTGTGACCAAGATTGGAGTGTATTCTTTAGTGCTTAGGAATAATTTGTGTTTAGATTTGAACAATTGTTGCTATTCGCCAGAAATGGCTAGAAACATCATTTCATTTCATGGTTTATATAGACAAGGATTTAGATTTTCTTTTAATAATGAGAATGGTTCTATTTTGGCTTATCTAAATGGTGTCTTTTACTTTGAAGCTATACCATGTAATGGAATATATGAAACTGTTATGATTGTTGATAACTTAGGAAATGATTTTTTGAATATAGATTCTTCCACTAGTATGGATAAAGCATCCTTGTGGCATTGTCGTCTTGGACATGTCAACAAGAAACGCATAGCCCAACTCCAAAAGGATGGAGTGTTGGAGTCATTCGACCTTAGGGAAGATGACACATGCGAGTCTTGTTTACTTGGAAAGATGACTAAATCACCCTTCACGAGTACGTGTGAAAGGGGTGAGGGTCTATTCGACCTAATACATACCGATGTATGTGGACCGTTTAGATCAACCACGAAGGATGAGAACCGCTTCTACGTGACTTTTACCGATGATTATAGTAGATATGGGTATATCTATTTAATCAAGCAAAAGTCAGAAAGCTTTGAAAAGTTCAAAGAGTTTAAGAATGAAGTGGTGAATCAATTGGGCAGGAAAATCAAGATGCTTCGATCCGATCGAGGAGGAGAGTACCTAAGTCTTGAATTCCATGATTATCTCAAGGAGTGTGGAATAGTTTCGCAATTGATGCCTCCTAGGACACCGCAGTTGAATGGTGTGGCAGAAAGGTGTAATCGAACCTTATTGGATATGGTTCGCTCTATGATGAGTCGTGCTTCACTACCTATCTCTTTTTGGGGGTATGCCTTAGAGACTGCCGCCCTTATCCTTAACTGAGTCCCTACTAAGAAGGTTGCCAAAACACCTCACGAGATGTGGACAGGGAAAGCTCCCTCGTTGGCACATATCAAGGTTTGGGGTTGAGAGGCCTTCGTAAGACGAGATACTCACGACAAGCTCGAACCTCGAAGTGAGCGATGTATTTTCATCGGCTACCCGCAGACATCCTTTGGATATCTCTTCTATAGACCGAAGGACAATGTTGTCTTCATTGCGAGGAGAGGAGTTTTCCGAGAGCGAGAACTCATAAGCCAAGGAGACAGTGGGAGGCAAATCGAACTTGAAGAGATTCAAGAGTCGATAGATGAAGGAACCTCTACCGCTGGCACTCAACCCGAGGAGGAAACTCCGGTTGAACCGATTGACAAATCCTTACCTCTTAGACGTTCCGATAGAGTTAGAGTTCATCCCCAGTTTTATGGTTTTCATATTACTACCGAAGGGGACACGTATATTAGTGATGGTACACTAGTAAATCTTGACGAACCTAATAGCTATAAGGAAGCCATGGCAGGCCCGGAGTCTGCGAAGTGGAAAGAGGCAATGGATAGTGAGATCCAATCCATGTATGATAACCAAGTTTGGAATTTGGTTGATTATGTGCCCGAACGTAAGACCGTTGGGTGCAAATGGATCTTCAAGAAGAAGACCGACGTGGATGGAAAAGTACACACATATAAAGCGCGATTGGTTGCGAAGGGCTTTACTCAAACTCCCGGAGTTGACTATCATGAGACCTTCTCACCAGTTGCGAAGATTAAATCTATTAGAGTGATGCTAGCAATTGCCGCATTTCATGATTATGAGATTTGGCAAATGGATGTCAAGACCGCTTTCCTTAACGGAAAGTTGGTTGAGGATGTTTACATGGCTCAGCCAGAGGGGTTTGTGGATCCGAAGCATCCGAATAGAGTGTGTAAGCTTGAGAAGTCCATTTATGGACTTAAGCAAGCATCTCACAGATGGAATCTTTGCTTCGAGGAGAAAGTCAAAGAGTTTGGATTTGTACGAAGCGAAGACGAATCTTGTGTATATGTCAAAGCCAGTGGGAGTATAGTAAGCTTCCTCATTCTATATGTCGATGACATATTACTCATAGGAAACGACATCCCGACTCTGCAGGTGGTTAAGTCCTGGCTCGGGAAGTGCTTCGCTATGAAGGACCTCGGAGAGGCTTCTTACATTTTGGGAATAAAGATAGTAAGAGAAAGAAGTAAGAGACTAATTGGACTTAGTCAGAACACTTACTTAGAGAAGGTACTAAAACGTTTTAGTATGGAAAACTCAAAGAAGGGAGAATTACCGATACAAAGTAATGCCAAGTTGAGTAAGACTCAATGTCCGAGTACCGAAGCTGAGATAGCAGAAATGAGCCGAGTATCATACGCTTCCGCAGTTGGCTCAATCATGTACGCTATGACTTGTACTCGCCCTGATGTAGCCTTCGCTTTGAGCATGGTTAGCAGATATCAGGGGAATCCTGGCAGAGCACATTGGATTGCAGTGAAGAATATCCTTAAGTACCTTCGGAGGACGAAGGAATGGTTCTTAGTCCTCGGAGGGAGTGATGACTTGAAGGTGCGAGGGTATAGTGACGCCAGTTTTCAAACCGACAGGGACAACTACCGTTCGCAGTCGGGCTGGGTCTTTACCCTAAATGGAGGAGCATTGACATGGAAGAGTTCCAAGCAAAAGACCATAGTTGATTCAACGTGCGAATCAGAGTACATTGCAGCAAGCGAAGCGTCGAAGGAGGCAATATGGCTAAAGAACTTCATCGGTGATCTTGGAGTTGTACCTGCCATAAAGGAGCCTATGGAGATTTCTGTGATAACGAAGGAGCGGTTGCCTTGACCAAGGAACCAAAGGATCATGGTAGATCAAGACATATCGACAGAAAATATCATTTCATTAGACATCGTGTAGAAGGACAACTCGTAGTGAAGAGGATATCATCAGAAGATAACCCAGCAGATCCGCTTACGAAGGGACTGAGTAGGGTTAAGCACTTGCAGCATGATAGGAGTATTGGGCTGAAGGATGATATTAGCATAGATTAGATAGTATTAGAAACGTGTAATAGATAAATGTAATTAACATTTGATGATTAAATAAAGGAGTTTTATTTATGAGTAATGTTACTGTCTTATGTTAATTGTTTAACTATTGTTTCACTTTGCATGTTTTGACTTCCAGAATAATTGAGTTTATTAGGAATAATCGAATTGTTCAAATTATCCACAATCGTTCATATGTTGGAAGTAGATATGAATGAAGATTGTCATGAATTGGTGTGTAGATTGTCTAAATGGTTTTAGACATAGCAAAGGGTTGCTGCAACGTTCATGAGTGCTTATGAACTAGTTTCGAGCATTAGAACAAACCCGCGCTTGCTGGAATCACCTTATGGAATATGATATAAAAGGGTGATCGCAAGACGATAATATCATATAGTCTTAAAACCTAGATATATGGTTTGTTATTTGTTAATTGATTGTACATTGATAATGCGAAAACGCATCAGTAACTCGGTGTTATAAAACGCATTGTTGTGTATAGTTGATTAATAAATAAGTAAATGCATATAAGTCGAAGTTTATCTGTAACTTTTATCTAAGAAGGTAAAAGCAATATCTCGACCGCTCGATGATTTGATTTGACTTATGTGTCGGGCCCGGTCAGAACTGAATTGATGTGTTCGATTAAGTTCTATGTCAAATAAATCAGAGATCGAGAAACCTAAATGCTTGACTAACTATTCCATAGGATTGTCAGCATGATATCTAACAGAGGACTGTACGATCCCTTATCTAAAGGACAAGATTGATTAGATCAGAGTATGACAGCGTCTTTGAGAGCTACGATTGCAAACCGAATTGTACTTGTGCATATAGTTACTAGACTTATCCAAGTGGGAGACTGTTGGAATAGTGTCTAAGGCTGGAACTATATTAGGCAAGTATTTGACCCGGTTGTGCATGGTCCTTTTGGGTTGCCTTCACCATAGCAACTTGATAGGATGATTTATTAAGAGAGAGTAAATATTGTTAATATATTATGGGAATAATATAAAGAATAATATATTGTTATTTGATTAATATAAGTCATAGAATTAATTGGAATTAATTTGGTGACTTAAAGAGGTTAATTAAATAAAGGGGTATAAATTGTCAATTGTTTGATAGTTAAGCTTTAGACTATAAATCCTTATAGATATATAGTGGATGGATTCTAGAAGCTAGGATAGCTTCAAAATCGTCCATGACTTATCTAAGGAAAGGATTTGGATAGCCTTAAGAGAAGATTATCCAATTAGGGTTTAGGTTGTAACCCTTAAGGAGTCTACAAGTATAAATAGACCCTATGGCATAAGGAAATCGGCACCTCACCTAAAGTAAGGGAACCCTGGCCGATTTCCCCCCCCCCCCCTCTCCTCTCTCATAAATCATCTTCCTTGCTATTGGTGTTTGTAAGCCATTAGAGGAGTGACATTTGTGACTCTAGAAGCTCCAAGACTACAAGATCAACAAGGAATTCAAAAGGTATGGTTCTAGATCTGTTTCAATGTTGTTATTTAACCTAATTAGCCATTAGAAGTTTTGGATTCAAAGCATGTTTAACTAGAAAGCCTAGATCCAAGCATTAGGGTTTTGCATGCGCACATAGGAAAGTTCTTATGGCTAAAACCCATCAATGATAGAGCGAGATTTAGCCTTATCAATCTAAACGAAAGTCGTAGAATATGTTAAACTAAGAGCGTCGATAAAAAGAACGCCCAAATCTGACTTCATATGATGAAGTTATGATTTTTCGAAGTTTCGGATTAGCAGTATACAGCCCGAAATTCGAATATTAGATCGAGTGGTTTTTAGCCGACACAACCTAAACGAGAATCGAAGATCTTGCTAAGAGTAGCATAACGAGAAAAAAGATGGGCGAAAACGGACATCAAATGAAAAAGTTATGAGAATTTAACGGACCAATCATGTCTCGGTCTGTTAATAATATAACTTTTATAATAAATTCAAAATTAGCCAACGAAGTCTAAACGAAAGTTGTAGGGTACGTTCCCGCCTTCCCATGGATTAAAGAACGTCGAAAATAGAGCTCGTATGCGAAAGTTACGAATTTTTAAATTTTAAACTCGAATTTGCGAAGCTGTTGCTAGATACGATGACTTGGCCAAATCTCAGCCGTCGCTTGTTGAGCACGGTCTCGCTTCGGATGAAGGACGCGTCACCCTCGCATTACGCCCCACGTACGAAGTCCGGAACGCACCGCGTACGCCTTGCACTCCTCGGTCCAGCTTGAGCCACGTTGCCTCATCCGAAGCTTGCCATCTGTCTGCCTTATCCGAAGCTACGCCCCGCGTAGAACTTCTGAACGCCCAGCGTAGCGAGGCCCTCGCAGCTATAAAAGGAGGCCGAGGGTGCCCGCATTTTCACACCAAAAATCACTTCTCTCTCAAGTTTCTTTCTCTCTCTAGGATCCCAAACCACCCCTATGCCCTAGGAAAAATCCCTAGCACCCTAAGGAAGCCTCGAGGCTCCCGGAGTCCCGAGAAAAAGGGTCTTTTGGTTTCGAAACGCTGCTCCGAGCAAAGCCCGATTTTCTTTAAAGTCCGCTGTAAGTGAGCTACGCTTACGCAACTTTTTATATAGCTTTCAAATAATTATTGTAATGTTATTAGGTCCTTAAAATAATTATTTGGGCTATTATTATGAGTTATATTGAGTGTTATTTAACGCTTATATAATAGTAATAATAGTCAGGCTATTAATTTGTCGCGGTTATCGTTAGACTAAACCCTAGTGGTATTGATACTAGGTTTTATCGAAGGAGAATTGTTTTGAGAGTATCGAAGCGTTGTCCGAGTGCTGAGTCACCACCTTTTAGGTGAGTGCATGGTCCCTTTCAGCTTACACATAGATATGAAGTATTTTATATTAATTACGTGATATGTGTGCATATTATCTGAATACTTGCTATCTATGCTGGATGAACGATTTTATACACGTTTTAAATGATTTAAACTGTATATGTATTTTATATCTACGAAAATGTTGGGGTAAGACATGGGTAGATGTAATAGATGAAATATGAGTTGGATGATAAGTTGAGAGGTGAAATAGACCGTGGGGTGAGGGTGAGAGGTGGACGATGTGAGAAGCCTTTTCCCAAATGATGGCCCCATCATTCAACAGAGTATGGATGACAAGCACGGACTATTCTAGACAGTCCAGTGGAACACTAGCAGGCTCGTAACCTGTAGGTGTTATGAAGGACATGTTCACCGATGTACTCTAAAAACCCATTGATATGTATTGCGAGCGGACTCACGAAAACGATACTGTCAATAAAACCCCGACAGATGCGCCTAAAGGACTCTACTGGCAGAAGCGCCTAATAGAGAACCTCATAACCCCGACAGATGCGCCTAAAGGACTATTTCGGCAGATGCGCCCCATAGAGAATGTCACAATTTTGGCAGCCGCGCCTAAGTGACAGAACTAGCAGTTGTGCTTGATAGATGTGTCATTTACAACGGTATTCGTACATATTCCTTAGGATACTCCTTAGGAATAAATGAACGAGGAATAGCTGATTCTTAGGGTAGATCCTAAAGAATAAAGAAGATAATGGGGATGGGTAATTGGGTTGATTGTTAATCGCTTAAACATAGAAAACCCTATGTACTCACCAGGTTTCCCAACCTGACCCACTCAGTTTATTTATATCACAGGTATCGATATGAAGCGACATTACACTGAGAGATTAAAGAGATGTAGATCACTAGTGTAAATAAATGTAAGTTCCCCATTGTCTTTAATCCCCACACAGGCTTATGGTTTTCTTTAAATTTTTTAACTCATGGCTAGGCTGGCTGAAAAACTAAAATGCATTAAAGAAGGAATTAAGAAGTGGCGTATTAGTGAATTCCCCAAGGAATCAAATTCGATTATGTTTGCAAAAAAGGATCGATGAGATTGATTTCATTACTGAGAATAGGTCACTATCGGTGGACGAACTAGAGGAAAGGGCCTTGGAACAATCTGGTCAGTTTATTGATGCACAATCTGGTCAAAACTTTCACGCATAAGCCATGAGTTAAAAAATTTAAAAGGTCTAGGGCCATTGTCTAGGAACGAGGTTCGAAGGAGGATCGGGCAGTGGTCCGAGAGCTCACGAGGTCGTGTAGTCACGGAAGCACAAGGGAACATATTAACAAATTTTGAACATACGGGGAATCTATTAAGGTTACTTATCTTTACCCCTTCTTGACGGAAGTATTATATATGTTCCCACCCATGCGGAGATCATGAAGTTATGCTTCAATAATGAACTGATTAAAAGTATGAGCCGAAGAAGCACAGAAATGAGAATTTATTCTTTTTGCCTGATGTCTGACCACATTAAAGTCACCGAGTAAAATCCACATAACATTCCTGTTACTTTTGATGTGAAGTAATTCTTCCTATACTTTTGCCTTTTCAACAGGGAACTTTGGACCATATATATTTACCACAACAACCACCCCCATCGACTCTAGAACATTCACCAAAAAGCACTAGGAATTATTTTGATTTTATGACCCCCGATACCTTGAAGAAATTTGCATCCCAGATTGACAGAATTCCCCCAGACCTACCTTCAGCGTTAATCCAGTCACATGCAAAACTATTGCTCCTATAACATCCCAAAGTCAGAATCAAGAGTTTAGGGGGGTAAAGTGTAAGTTTGGAAAAGAGGAACTCGACGAGTAGGATCTGCCACTCGTCGAGTCGAAGCGTGTTCCAGGCACATGTTAAGTGACCGGAATCGCCGAGTTGGCAGCTAGCTCGACGAGTCCGTGCTGGAATGAGAAACCCTAATTCCTGGGGTTTGCACCCTATTTAAAGAATGATATGCCTTCATTTCAGCCTCTATCTTCCCTGAGTGTTCTAGAGAAACCCTAGATCGTGAGAGACTCCATTGTTGAGAAGATTGAAGCTTGGAAGAAGAAATTGGTGAAGAGAAGTTGGAGGAATTTGAGGATAGCATCCAGAGAGCTTGTGGTTCTGAAGTCTACATCAGTTTAGACTCATCTCTAAGGTAAGAGGACCTTACCTTAAGCCATTTCCTTGTTATTTCATCCATGGTGTGTGATTTGGGGTTCTTTAGCATGGTTGGGATCTATTTCGGGTATAGAGACTAGATCTGAGGTTGCAACTTCAGATCTAGGTTGGTTTAGAGTCATGTAATCAGAAAGTGATAGCTTTGGGGTTTGATTGAGAGTGTCCTTGCCTTAAATCTTCATTTTAGCTTGATTAGAGCTTGTTGAGCCTTGTATGCACATAAAGTTGGAAACTTTATGTGTGAATCTGGCCCTAGGAGTCCCGATCTATGTATTGGAAGCAATGGAATGGCTTGTGATCATCTGAATGAAGATATTACATATGGACTCGGCGATGTTGGGTCGTGTTTTGTATTAAGTGTTGCGTCTATTGGGCTCGTTAGCTAGTCCATTTTTGTATCTCCGGTGTGGGCCTGTCCATCCGTGAGTTTAGTAGGGTTGAATATAAATATAGGTGCTTGCATGCATCTTAGGAAAACGATAGAATAGAACGATCAGAGTATTATTTCAGCAAGTTTATCGTTATCGTTCTTGTAACCCTAATTTCCTCTACAGCGGAAGTTCTTAGTCGAGCTCTGCTGAGGATTATTTGATCTAATCATTCGACATATTTTGATCCACTCTTGTTTTATTTATTGTTTTGAGTTCATCGTAATACATGTTTCATAGATCTAATCGATCTTCACGTTTGTTATTTTATCCTATCAATTGGTATCAGAGCAGGAGGCTGTGTAATTCATACACATCTTTTCTGTGAAAAAGGTTGTGATTACGGTTATTCCGCATTAACTAATATTTATTGAGCCGTCATCCCATAATTGACGTAACTCAGCATTTATTCGTTTTGCCCTAACTTAATATATTACAAGTCTGATCTTTTAAACAGGTTATTCGATCTAGCATGGACGAGTCACAATCAAATCCCATTAACATCTCAAACAGCATTGGATCAACGACGAAGATTCCCATCCTTTACACCCAGGATTACGAAGTCTGGGCACATCACTTTGAAGATTATATCATTGGATCTGAGGACAACGGATATCTTATTTGGGAGGCAATCGTGTCTGGACCATTCGCTCATTCAGCAACATCAAGAATCATTAAAACTCAGAAAGAGTATAATGATCTGTTGAAAGATGTAAAAGATGTTGCCCAAGACGAAAAAGATAAATTTTAGTGCAATATTAAAGCATTGAGACTAATCAGATTAGCTCTTCAATCTGATACTTTCAGGCTAGTGAGTTCGTGCAGCACTGCTAAAGAGATATGGGATAGGCTGCGAGAGTTATATTCCACAGATGAAGATCTCGAGCATTCCATTCAAACCTTACTTTTGTCCGAGTTTGGTGAATTCAAGCAGAGTCCTGAAGAAACTGTAACTCAAACGTTCGATCGCTTCAATCATCTTCTTAGTAAGATGATTAAACATGATATTGAAAGGAAGTTGATTGAACAAAAGGTTACGTTTTTAAATGGTCTTAGATCCGAGTGGAGAGCGGTTGTGTCCACCGTTAAAGCACATGAGCAATTCAAATCTTACTCATTGGCAAAGCTGGTAGGGATTTTGAAATCCCAAGAAAAGATTGTCTTGCAGGAGAAAAATGTAGTTTCAAGCTTGGGATCATTGGCCCTTCTGTCCAAAAGCAAAGGTGTGATGGAAGATGAAGACTTCAACTTAGAGGACTATGACCTTACCTCTAAAGACTATGCAATGATGGTGTCAAACCCGAAGAGGTTCATCAAGAAAAGGTTTCCTACCAATAAGAACCGAAATTGGCAGGGAAGTTATAGTTCTGAAAAGGTCAGGGAAGAACCGAAAGCAGAAGAACCAAAGAAGGAACCAAAAGTTGAAGGAGATTCGGGTGTGACTGCTACTATTGTGGAGGAAAGAACCACTATGCCAAAGATTGTGTCCTCAAGAAAATAGCAGAAAAGGATGAGGAGAAAGATGAAGAAGCTGTGTTAATGAAAAAGCTGGAAGAGATCAAGAAAAAGAAAGTTGTCACTAACCCTTCAATGAATGCTTTAATTGTGCAGGGTTCGGTAGCAGATGATGAGTTCGGTGGCGTGGAAGTCTGGTCAACCGACTCTGAGGATGATGAAGTAAGGAAGCCATCTCATGGAAAGGCTTATGTTGCAAAGAATGAAGGAAGCGATGGAAAGTGCTTGATGGTGTCGGATGTATCTCAAATGAGGGGATACAACACAGACGGTGGGAATGAAGACACAAAGGAGCGAGAGGACTTGTGCTTCACAGCAAAACCTCTCAGCGTGCAGTTTAACGAGCTTGATGAGTTAATAAAGAAGGTACAATCTATTTTTGTTTCATTCAAAGTCCCACAAAGCTCATATGAAAAAGAATTAAAAAATGTAAATTCAAGAATCTCGCATCTAGACAGCAGTTTAACTCAAACACGGGTCACCAATTCTAACCTAACTGACCAATTAAGCAGGGCGTCTTCAAAAAGTGAGGAACGGAGGATGTGGATCGAGCTGAAGGAGTCGGAGTTAATCAAATCCAAGGACGAAAACATTTATTTACAAAGAGACAATTTGAAACTTTTAAAACAGAGAAATGTCTTTTGTTTAATTGCTAAGCGTCTTTACACTAATATCACACAACTTCATTTAAACTATGAAATAGGGCAGAAAATTCATCGCATGATTTTGCCCTTCCTTGAGTTTAAGGAGGATGAAATCGACGCTGAAGCATATAATTGCGAAAGTGTAGTTTCATATGAGGATGTAAATCCGACTTATATGTATGGACTAGACAAAATCGAATCTTTCATAAAGTCCAAGGACCATAAGGACATGCTGAAAAACCTTTTGGATGAAAATGATAAATTGAAACTAAGGACCGAAACCATACAAAAGTTTGACTCATTGAATGCCAAATTGAGCTCAGAAAATAAAATTGATGTTGAAAATGCATCTGAGCTTAATGAGGATGGTGATATGAGTGAAATTTCTGTAGAGGATGTAGTTGACTGTTCTGAGTTTGTCAAGAGCGAACCCGAAAACCACAAAAATCTTATTTCAGAAAATTCTGTGGAGTTTGCTCGTTTGTCCCAACAAAAGTCCCCGATCCTTGAAGAAAAGGCTGTTGTATACCAAAAGGTAAGGACGACTCCAAATCAAGTGTATAAGGTCACAGGTGTAACTGAACATCAGACAGCTGAACTCACAACCATTGTAAACGAAGACAATGCTGATGGTTGTGATGAGTTCTTCTGGTCCGCTCCTATCGACAATGTTAACGAAACTGTTGGACTGTCTGAACGGACGTCCTGGAAAACCAAAGGCAGATATGTACCAGAGCCTCTGAACAAGACCGATAACTTTGACATGCCAAGTACTAGTGGTACAAAAGATGTTCCTAAAGAAAAAGGAGACCCTGCAAAAGAAGTCACTCCTTCAAGCGAAACTTCATCAGTTCAGAGTGAACCGGCTGACAAAAAGCAAAAGCAAAAAGCAAATATCCATCGACAGCCGAAGCAAGTGAAGAATCAGAAGCAGCAAAGGAATATGAGATACAAGAAGAATCTCTCAGAACGAAAACAGTTTTGGCAATCTCAAAACGCCCATTTCTCTTATCATGACAGAAATTCAAAGTCAGAAGAAAGTATTGTTAGATCACAACAAAGTAATAACAACCGAAGGGAGAGGTTCGGTTCTGAGGGTCATAACAAGCGAAAGGACACGTTCGGTTCTGAAAATTATGATAACCGAAGGCAAAGGTTCGGTTCAGAAAACACAAGCTACCGAAAGCATAAGTTCGGTTCTGAGAGCAAAAGCAACCAAAGTTCTAAGTTCAGTACCACTAATAATCAAAAATAAAAGGGTCACTTAGAACCTCAAGTCAAGAAAACATCTCAGTCTAAATACTCTCGTTCTACCTCTTCTAATCCTTCTAATTCCTCTCAACCTCATTCTAAATCCAATTCTGTTAATACTCAAAATCCAAAATCTTCAACAGATTTGAAAGGAAAATCGAAGGTCTCCTCAGTCAAAACCGATCAAAAGCATTCCAATGTCCCAATGCCTAAACCTGAATCCAAACCGACTGTAACAAATCCCAATAAAATTAAGGTTTTCACCATTAAAAAGAAAGATGAAACAACTTTAATAAAAAGAACATACCTTGTTGACATCTCTCTTACTATTCCTGTTCCTGTGAAAGGCTCACGTGGACCCAAGAAACTTTGGGTTCCTAAATCTGCTTAATTTTTGCAGGTTATCAGTGACGAGCAGTTTAACGAAGAATGGTACATTGACAGTGGCTGCTCGCGTCACATGACAGGAAGGAAGGAAGAGCTGAGGGAATTTCGGTCTCTTTCAAACGGTGGAAATGTCAAGTTCGGGAACAACTCATTCGGCACAATAAAAGGCTATGGAATGATAACAAATGGTGATTTTACGATTAGGAAGGTCACATACGTTGAAGGACTACAGCACAACCTCATCAGTGTATCTCAGCTTGTTGGAGGTACCGGTCTCAAGGTCTCATTCAATGATAAGGGTCCGGAAATAATTGAAAAGAAAACGAAAAGAGTAATTCTCAAATCGGAGCGCAAAGGCGAAATGTTTCCCAAGAACCTCAAACCCATCAAAGGGAATCCAGCTATCTGCCTGTTATCCAAAGCACAATCTAACGAAAGTTGGCTGTGGCACCGAAGGCTCTCTCATCTCAACTTCAAGGATATCAACAAACTTGTCACAGGTGGTCATGTTCGAGGTCTTCCACTGCTCAAATTCGATCGAGAACATTTATGTGTTGCGTGTGAAATGGGGAAGCTGAGTCGTCAAAGTCACCCATCGATTGTAAACACTAAAGTTGTTGAACCATTAGAGTTAATTCACATTGACTTGTGTGGTCCATCATCTATCGAAAGTATCGGGGGTAGCAAGTATATTCTTGTTATTGTTGATGACTTTTCACGTTTTACATGGGTGTTCTTTCTGAAGCACAAATCTGAAGCAACTCTCAAGCTAAAGATGTTTATCAAGCAGGTTGAGGTACAGCTGAAGAAAGTTGTTCGCAACATCAGGAGTGACAATGGGCTGGAATTCAAAAATAAAGAATTCGAAGAATTCTTGACCGGAAAAGGAACCAGTCACAACTTCTCAGCTCCCTACACCCCTCAACAAAACGGGATTGTCGAAAGACGAAACCGATCTTTGTGTGAGGCGGCTCGAACCATGCTAAGTTTTGCTTCTTTACCTTTATATTTTTGGGCTAATGCTATTGCTGCATCATGCTTTACGCAGAATAGGTCATATCTCAATAAGCGATTCACTCTCACTCCTTATGAGATCATCAACAACAGGAAGCCAAATGTCAAATTTTTCCATGTATTCGGCTCACGGTGTTTCATCTTCAATTCTAAAGAACATCGTAACAAGTTCGATGTCAAAGCCAATGAAGGGATATTTCTGGGCTATTCTCTCACTTCTAAAGCCTACAAGGTATTAAACAAGCGCTCAAGGAAAATAGAAGAAACTTATTATGTGACTTTTGATGATACCTATGTCAAAAAGCTAAAGGCCAACGAAGACACAGTTGGAGAAATCTTTTCTCACACAGGCCAAGTCACAGCCTCGATCGCAAACCTATTTGAGAAGTTCGTCGAGTTATTCAATGAACCTGAGAAGGCAACTCTCTCAGAAGCTAGTGCAGCAGACAACAAAGTAGATCATCTGAAGCAACTCATCGAAGATACTGCAAAGAGAATGAAAGAAGGAAGATCAAGTTCTAACGAACCTCCACAACACGATACTTCAGTTGAGGGGGAGGACACATCTTCGTCATCACAGCCGAGCTCACATGTTGAAGGGGAGAACAGTTCTCAAGCTGCACCCGAAGGTGCTATAACACCCGAAAATGCTACAACACCCGAAGGTGAGTCAACACTTGAAAGCTCAACACCACCCGAAACCCCTATAGCTCCAGAAACTCAAGACACATCTGAAAACTTATCTGTCGAGGGGGAGAATGCTGATATGCTTTATGACGATGACAGTCAATCTGAACTTGAAGAGATGGTAAATGCTGAATTGGATCCATCTTATGATCCAAATTACCCTGCTCTTGTCAAATGGACCAGAGATCATCCTGTTTCCCAGGTTGTCGGTAATGTCTCTGAAAAGGTCCTGACCCGATCACAACTAAAGGCAAAACAAACTTCCTTATTTTCAAAAGTAGAATTCTGTATGTTTAACTCCTTCGTCTCAAAAGTTGAACCAAGGACAGTTAACACTGCTCTTGATCACTCCGATTGGGTTCAAGCTATGCAAGACGAACTGAATGAATTCGAAAGGAATAAATTTTGGCGTCTCATTCCAACTCCTCAAGATGCCTCAGTTGTTGGTCTCAAATGGGTCTTCAGAAATAAGATGGACAAGGAAGGCAACGTGATACGAAACAAAGCCCGTCTGGTGGTGAAAGGATACTGTCAGGAGGAAGGAATCGACTATTAAGAAACTTTCGCTCCTGTAGCTAGGCTGGAATCCGTTAGAATATTTCTTGCCTATGCTGCACAAAAAAACTTTGAGGTCTACCAAATGGATGTCAAGTGCGCATTTCTAAATGGAGAACTTGAAGAACCGGTGTACGTGGAGCAACCTCCTGGATTAGTCAATGAAAGGTACCCCAATCACTGTTACATTTTGGACAAAGCCGTATATGGACTGAAACAAGCTCCGAGGGCCTGGTATGAAACGCTAACCAAGTTTTTAAAGATGTCAAAATTCAAACAAGGTTCGGTTGACCCAACCTTCTTTCGTAAGAAGGAAGGTAACCACCTTATGATTGTTCAATTTATGTCGATGATATCATCTTTGGCTCAACAAAACCTGGCTTAACAGTTGAATTCAGAAAGCTAATGGAGACTAAATTTGAAATGAGCTCAATGGGTCCAATTAACTTTTTCCTTGGTTTAAATATTAGACAGGGACCCGAAGGCATCTTTATTAATCAGGAAGCTTACATGAAGACTCTCCTCGCAAAATTTGGCATGATGAGAGATTCAAAGGTTAAAGTTCCAATGGCGTTCGGCACCAAGCTTACTCCATCATTGGAGAAGCCAGCAGTTGATGTTACGCTATATCGCCAGATGATCGGTTCTCTGATGTATCTTACTGCTAGCAGGCCTGATATTATGTTCTCTGTTTGTTACTGTGCTAGATTTCAGGCGAATCCACGTGAACCTCATATGCTTGCAGTGAAGAACATACTTCGTTATCTCAAGCGAACTACCTCTTTAGGCCTATGGTATCCATCCAACTCAGGCTTCTTCGTTCAAGCCTACTCAGATGCAGACCTTGGAGGTTGTGGACTAGACAGGAAAAGCACCACGGGAGGCTGCCAATTCCTAGACGGGAAGTTGGTTAGTTGGCAATCAAAGAAACAGACCTGTGTATCTCTATCTACCGCTGAAGCAGAATACATCGTAGCTGCCTCCTGTACTTCTCAAGTGATTTGGATCCAAAGTCAACTCCGGGACTATGGACTCAATATGAAAAAGATCCCACTATATTGTGACTCTGAAAGTGCAATTAGGATCTGTCATAACCCAGTGCAACACTCGAAGACTAAGCACATAGCACCGAGGTATCACTTCATTAAGGATCATGTGGAAGATGGGAACGTCGAAATTCATTTTGTTCGAACCACTGATCAACTGGCTGACATCTTCACCAAAGCTCTTCCTGAAGCATCGTTCAACAAAATTCTACAAGGGCTAGGTATGATGGAATCGGAGTCAGTACCAAACATTACCTCTCAAACTCAAAATTAAGAAGCGAAATAGACCGAACGTTCAGGTTCGGGTCTTGTACTAATGTACCGAAATGAACCGAACGCTCGGGTTCGGTTGAATAATCTGCTTTTCGCTCATCAAACAAAGGTAGTTTTCTTGGTTGTAGATCTTATGTATAATTGTTCCAAATGCATTTATCTTATTGTCAAAGTTATTCTCCTTTTAAAACCTATTTTCTTTGGCAACCGAAATATACCGAACATTCGGGTTCGGTTCCGAAATTTTTCTCACCCGAAATAAACCGAACGCTCGGGTTCGGTTCCAAAGTTTTTCACAACCGAAATAAACCGAACGCTCGGGTTCGGTTCCAAATTTCTTTTTTCTCTGAATTTTTTTTTTCTTTCTTTTGTCTTATTTTTTATTTCATTTTATTTTTTTATAAATTCAAAAACTCCAAAAATATTTCGTTCTTTATTTTTTTTGGCTTTAATTTTATGTGTGTGTTCGTTTATGGGGAAATTATTGAATTAGCTAAGTGTCCCTAGAAGCATGCTGCTGTATGTGTCCAAAGTCTCACCTGATTCTGAATAATAGGCCTTACTGACTTGGTATAAACAAACCTTGTCTTCCCAATTAGGCTTTCTTATTTATTCTAATCATGAGCTACCTAACTCTCTTCTCACATGAGATAAGAGTTTTCTGCTTGGTCCTATTTTTCATAGCAGAGGTACTTTGATTTATTACACCATCTAAATTAAATTTCTCCATCACATTTGTTTCACAAACGTAACCCTTGAGACTCTCAGAATTTACCACTGAGGTTTATGGTTGCACAATTTTTGTGTTCATGATCTTAGTTTTGTGCCACTACGATCTAAGTGAAATCCAAAATTCAATACCGAATACGAATTGATGGTGAACAATTAATTTGCTCTAGTTTTCACTAATGCATTGACGGACGTACCTCCTTGAAATCTCAAATTTTTCTTTTTGTGTGATTCCTATGAAATTGTTAACACCCATAACATTTCTTCCCTTGGGATCCAGTTTTAAATTTTTGTTGAGATTTTATATACATATTTCTGAGCTAAATTAAATTATCTCCAACCTACTTGTTCAATAGACTACACCGGTCTCACAAGTACTTCGTTCGCTTTTTATCTTATATCAAGATTAGGAAGTTTGAATCGAAACGAAAGCCACCCTAATAAGCCTAGTTAAAAGAAGCCTTTCAACACTTCTTAATAAGTGTTTGATCGTTATTCAACGGGAAACCACACAAACACTTTAAGGTCTCTCTTGACTTTGAAGGAAGAGATTCGTGCCCGAGATCATTTGTTTCATGTCTTAATTGACATCACATATTTTCCCAAAAATATTGTTTTATTTCTTTTCTTTTACACCCTAAGCACAAAAATCTTTGATTTTCCTAAATTCAGGTTCTATTAATTACAAGGCATTTTATTTGGATTGACAGTTGATTAAAGGTTGTGGTTGATTTTAATCCACGTGGGGTATTTTTCAAAAGATGTCGTTACAATTTAAAGGGATAAGATGAAGACATGCTGACTCAGGCGGGAGTCTAATCAATTTGATTTCAAACGGTGCTAAAAGGGACAGCGTGCGAATCGGAACCGTTTAATCTCCAAACGACGCAAGAAGGGCGGGTGTGAATCTGAACCGTCTCGTCTCCAAACGGCACCTGATGGGAAGGCGTGTTATTAGGGACCTGACATTCTCTCTCATGCGTGATCATCGGCAACTCCAACTGTCACGCATCAGTCAACTCCGGAAAAACCCTTCATTTTTCAATAGAAGATTTGGAAAGATCTTTCTCTCTCCTTACACCACAGTATAAAAGGCAACATCCTCCACCGTTTACCTCTTTACTGCAATTCAAATTCCCAGAGCGCAAGAAATACCTAAACCTTCACTGTTCATCATCTTCTCTACTTTCTTCAAGCAATGGCAGATTCCTCTTCTGTTCACGCAACATCCCACATTTTGCCCATTCGCCCACAACAAAGCCTAATCATCGATTTAACCCCTCATGCTTACGACGCCTTCATGTTCCCCATCATCGAGTGTCTGAAGTTTTCTCCGATCGCTCCTGCACTTACTAAGGCTGAAACTGTTCCAATGGAGTTCTTGTCATAGAGCTTTGCGACCGCTCACTACGACAAGGTCGTTGACAGAATCTTTTTTGATGTCTTTGAGCACAAGGCGTCAATTTCAAAGCAAAGGTTTTGCTCGCTGTTAGGGTTTGAACCTGATTCTTCGAGGGTTAACCCTGAAACGATTCCTATGGGTCACTTGTTCAACATGTTCTATAACATGGGTTATACGGAGGTGCTTTCTACGGTCACAAAGTTCAAGAAGTCGTGTCTACCTCCACAGTGGAATGGGCTGTTCACTGTTCTCTTCAAGGGGTTATCCGAGAGAAGTGCTGGATCTGATGGTGCCGGCCGTTTATTTCTCTCCATAATGTATGGTATCTACAATGGCATCAACATGGATTATGGGTTTGTTCTATGGCAACAACTCATCCAGAGTCTCTCCTCTACCTCCAGACATTCAGAGATTTCGTATGCTAGGTTCTGGACTCTTATCACGAAATGGGTGATGGACAAGTACCACGTCCCCATTATCGTTGGTGCTCCAATGTCTTCAATTGGTATCTTCCATACCACGAAGATCATTGTGTCGGACGCTTCAAAGTTTCCGTTCAACGGGTCTATTCCGGAAACTATGTATGGGGATGTTCCTGCTGACAGTCGGATTATCCAGACGTACAAAGGGTTCAAGCATTCTGGTCCGAGGAATCTTACTCCAGAGATGTTGAAGTCAATACATGATGCCGACAAGCCTGCTCCAAGAGGCAAAAAGGCTGATAAGGGGAAACAGGTGGCAAAAGGAGCAAAAGGCCCATCTCCAAAGAAGAGGAAACCCACCAAGCTTGCTCAGTATCCATAGGAAAAGAGGAGAAAAACCCAACCACGACGAAAGTTAATTATCGCTTCCTCCTCAAGCGAGTCTGAGGGTGAGAGTTCAGATTCTGATGACTCTCCACGTGGCAACACTCCACCCAGATCTCCTACCCCAGAAGTTCATGCATCTACTTCTCCAATTTTCTCTCCACCTAAAACCATTCCTACTTCTATTCCCCCCATAACTTCCACTACTTCAATACCACCCACTTCAATCCCAATACCAACACCAATATTCACCAACGCAACCACAACATCCACTGCAGATGTTAGAGCCAACGTATCTGATACGGGGGTTCATACTGATGCACCCGAAACCACTCCAGCACCCGAAACCACAAAAGCACCCGAACCTACACCTATACCCGAAACTACCCAACCCGAACCTACCCATACTACTACACCACCAGCTTCACCACCACCACCTTCTCCTGGTCATGCTTCAGAGGGAGATGAACCATTCCTTGGCGGGGAAGATATGACGTTTGACTCGGTCTACTATAGTTCGTTTCAAGTACATAGTGATAACGATGACGACGCTCCTGTCACAAAACGACATCTGAAGGAGCTCCATGACAAGATTGACTTGCTCATCGCCTCCTCTTCCACTTCTCAGTCATCCCTTTCTGAAGATGCAGTTCAGAAGATTGTTGACGCCTTCTCTAAAGCTCAGCAAGATTCCATTGCTTCTGCAACCTCCGCCATGGATGCCTCCACAAAAGCCTGTCAGGCTGCGACCGAAAAAGTCGATAAACTATTTTCTGATGCCTCTTCTCTGTTAAAGTCTTTACAGGAGAGTGAAAATGCCGCCAAGACTACGTTGGAACCAATTGTTCACCAGCTAGCAATGTCAGTCTCCACTGAGTTGAAGTCCTTCACTTCTTTTCGTCAAATGCTTTCAGACGACAACTCAGCCTTTCGCACAACCATTGACGAGCGTCTCTCGAAGCTACAAGAAGATTTGGCTGCCGAGAACTCTCTTATGGATGTTCTTGCCAAGAAGACCACTGCTCTGAAGGTCAAGAGCGTTCAACTATCCCACTCTCAACAGGAGGTTGACTCTCTTCGGTCCGAAAGGGAGGTGATAAAATCGTGTGTTTCGGATTTCCACTCTGCCATCTCCAACATCCTCGAAGCACATGATCCTATTCTTAACTATACTGTGAGGCGTGACCTTGCAGAGAAGCTCGCTCCCACCCTTGCTCTGCTCAGCAAACTCGAAGGGCTCCTTGATTTCGTGTCCATTCCGAAACAAGGGGGAGAGAAGGAAACAATGTCTCAACCACCTCCTACTTCCACAGCTACTCATACTACCGAACCTCCTCTAGTAGGCCAAGCCTCCGGTTCTGGTGTGAAAGACAAAGGCAAAAATATTGCTGAGGAAGAAGAAGAAGAAGACAAAGAAACAATCGCCGACTTGTTGAAGCGTAGAAGTCGACGCAATGAGGCTGATATCAGTGCTCGTGTGGCAAGAGAGGCTGAAGAAGCCGAACGTAAACAGAAGGAAGCCCACGACCTTCTTGAGAGTAGGAAAACTCTTTTTCCTGCCTGGACTCTCGAGAGGATGATCAAAGAAGCCATTGACACACCGAGTATCTTGTGGCTGGAACCTGTAATCTCTCTTGATTGTTCCAACACTGTCGACTCTCAGTTTGACATGCCACTGACCCGAAAGGCGTTCATCTTTCATGCCTTTTCCAACGTTGCAGAGTTCCCTCATCCTCATCCACAGGTTGATCGGGACTTAATCAATTTCTATCTGAAGGCTGCTCAACCTCAGTATCAGACTTGGAGCGCTCATAAAATTATCAACGTTCGGGTCTTGAAGTCGTATAGTGAAGGGAACTTCATCAACATTCGGTTCAAGGTACTTCGGGGATCTGCCAAAACCGAACATGTTATTTCCCTTGCAGATCTTCCAAACCTTAATCCCCATGATTGGATTATCTTGCACAACATCCTTCTCACCAACGAAGCTGAATATGGTCTGATCATCGACCATCTCAAGAGGATGCTCGTGTGCTACATCATGGAAGTTGCACTGATGGATCAGGAGATTGCAAGCGTATTTAAGAAGAAACCAAAAATATCTCCTGTTGGCTCTGCCAGTGATCTCAACCAAATGCAGATGGGTAAAATTGACTCAAGAAGGAATTCGTTCATGTTCACCAGGAACGAAGGACAGAAGTGTCTTTTCGCTTTGGCTGACAAACATCTCTACACCACTGCTTGCTTAGAGCACGTTTAGGGGATCATCCACAGATGCAAGCAGAACACAGCGGATGATGTCAAGTACTTCGGTGACATGATACAATGGTACATTCGGTTCAGACAGACTATTCTCGTTCTTATCACATGTCTGTTTGATACTGTAAAGAAGGCTCCCGCTGCTGGCCCGAAGAAGAAGTAGTCTCGCTCCAATTTGACGCAAAGGGGGAGATTGTTGGGTCGTGTTTTGTATTAAGTGTTGCGTCTATTGGGCTCGTTAGCTAGTCCATTTTTGTATCTCCGGTTTGGGCCTGTCCATCCGTGAGTTTAGTAGGGTTGAATATAAATATAGGTGCTTGCATGCATCTTAGGACAACGATAGAATAGAACGATCAGAGTATTATTTCAGCAAGTTTATCGTTATCGTTCTTGTAACCCTAATTTCCTCTACAGCGGAAGTTCTTAGTCAAGCTCTGCTGAGGATTATTTGATCTAATCATTCGACATATTTTGATCCACTCTTGTTTTATTTATTGTTTTGAGTTCATCGTAATACCTATTTCATAGATCTAATCGATCTTCACGTTTGTTATTTTATCCTATCAGGCGAGTTTGGGAGATGACTCGGCGAGTCGGGCTAGATATCAGTCTTGAGTTGCATAGTAACTCGGCGAGTCACATGGGTGGACTCGGCGAGTTGTATGAAAATGGGCAGGAACTCGACGAGTTGGAAGAACAACTCGGCGAGTCTGTTGAAGATTGCCTTGGACTCGGCGAGTCTATTCTTGGACTCAGCGATTCTGGTCGTGGAACCCTAACCCTTTCTGGTTGAGCTGTGAATCGGTGAGTCAAGGGATGACTCGGTGAGTTGAGCGGGAAGGGACTCAGAGCTTGTTGGACTCGACGAGTCTTGGGGCGACTCGGCGAGTTGAGTCGTGGCATGGGAGTTTCTGAGCATAGGGACTTAACAAGTCAACGGGTTGACTCGGCGAGTAGGGTCAACCAGGAAGGTTGACTTTGACTTGGACCAAGGGTTGACCAGTTTGACTTCCAGGGATATTTTGGTATTTATTGGTACTTATTGGTTTTGGTTATTTGGTAACGTTCAGTGGTGGAGTTCGTGTCGGTGGTCGGAGCAGCATGATCTTATTTCTTCAGTCGGCAGTTGCAGGTGACTTATCCTCACTATATCGACAGGGTCTAAGGCACCAAGGCCGGCCCTTTATCGGATGGGAATCCGGGTAGTTGTTTCTTATGTTATTGCTTTGCTATGTCTGCATCCTGGTAATTAGGATGGTATATGTTAGAGACCTGGTTAAGGTCGGTATTCTGGTATATAGGATGATGTTATTTTAGAGACCTGGTTAAGGTCGGTATCCTGGTATATAGGATGATGCTATGTTAGTGACCGGTTAGGTCGGTATCCTGGTTAGGATGTTGCTATGTTATGTGATATGCTAGATCGGTTGATTAGTTGTGAATTGCTATATGATTATATGTTTATGTGCACATGGTTGTTGGACTGGGATTGGGTTGAGGCGGGTCCTGCTTTGTGCTATAGGCCAACATACCCAGGGCAGACCGGTTAGACCAAAGGCCCAGCGAGCGGTCCGGATAGGCTGAAGGCCCCAAGAGAGCGGACCAGACGTGTCGAGGCTCGGAGAGTGGACCAGACAGACTGAAGGCCCGGTGGGGGCGGACCAGTCATACTGTAGACTCAGAGAGTGGACCAGGTGGGCTGAAGGCCCGGTGCGGGCGGACCAGTCATACTGTAGACTCAGAGAGAGAGTGGATCGGGTGGACTGAAGGCCTAGTGCAGGCGGACCAGTCACACTGTAGACTCGATATGCATGGCTGTTCTGTTATGTTATGATATGATATGATACGTGTATGGTACTCTGGTTGGTATTTTGGGGGTAACTCACTAAGCTTTCAGGCTTACAGTTTCAGTGTAATGTTTCAGGTACTTCAGGAGATCGTGGCAAGGCGAAGGCGTGATCGTACCGCTCCTCAGTTTTATGCTGATGTTCTGGGATACTCTGATAATAAATGAATTGAAAACCTTTTTGTAATAACTTAATGAATATGGGTTGTTTTTGAAAATTTTAAATTGGTTGTAAATTTCACGGTGTTACAAGTTGGTATCAGAGCCTTGGTTTGAGTGAATTGGAGGAACATTCGTGTGAATCCAGTCTCAAATCAAGGAGAGTTTTCAAAGTGAAATTAAAATGGTTTTAAAAAAAAGGAGTAGAGGAGGATGCGGAGGTACGATCAGCCAGAGCCAGTAAGTAGACCCCAAAATACCATACAAGTTATTTGATTATGTGATATGTTAGAACAACATGCTAGTACTAGGCTAGGGATCTTCAGGAATTGCATGATAGAATTGCCTGTTTATATGATGCCTGCTAGCCTAGGGTTCCCTGTTATGTGAGGTAGTTAGCAGTTCCTCTAGAGGTGAAGGTTGAGTGTTGCCATGTATATGCTTATCGCTGGGGTGTTGTGGTGAAACTTGATATAAATATGGGTGGGTGTGGAAGGTAGTATGTGCCCGTACTACTGAGAGCACAGGACCCACACGCGTATCAAGGAAGTCATAACCCCTAGGGTCGGGTTGGGAGTTGGTTCCCGGGTTATTTGGGAAGCATCTGATTTTCTTGCAACGTATTTTCAGTATGGTGGTTACAAGACATGCCGAGGGTGGATCCAGGTCAGGATCGGGATCAGGAGAAGGAGATCAGGGTGGATCGGTACCACCTGAGTTCATTGGTCAGATGAGTACGGACGAGCTGGATTCCAGGATTCGTGAGTTCCTGCATGATGAGGTTGCTTCTATGTTCCGGGCTGAGTTACCGGAGATGTTTGGGTCGATCAAGACCGCCATGGTTGAGTACTTTGATGAGCGTTATCCAGCTCTCACAGAGGCGGCTGCCGCGGCAACTACATCGGCTATATCAGCGGCAGGGGGAGGAACCAATCGAGGTTTTTAGTATCGGGACTTCGATAATACGAAGCCCCTACTTTCGATGGAGTTCAGAATCCGATCGTTGCTATGAGGTGTTTGTCAGACGTGGAGGGTTGTTTCTTCACGTGTTCGTGCCCTGTGGATAAGAGGGTGAGATGTACTCTAAACGTTTTGAGGCTCGAGGCGAAGGATTGGTGGACGTTGACCACGGGATCTTATTCGGATGCGCAGCGGGTTGCGACTTCATGGGATCAATTTCGGGAGATGTTTAGTACCCGTTATGTTCCACGGGTTGAGAGGGAGAGGTTAGCTCAGGAGTTCTTGGAACTGAAGAAGGATTTGGAGTCGGTGACAGAGATCACCAGGATGTTCACTGAGAGGGCGATGTTTTGCCCTGAATTTGCTTCGGAGCAGGCTCAGATTTACCGATATCTGAGTATGCTCAAGAGGGATATCAGGCACTTTGTGGCTACGCAGAGGTGCGAGACCTTACAGGAGTTGCAAGAGGCCGCTCGGGGGCGTGAGTTGGAAATTGAGTGGCAGTTGAGAGAGCAGAGGTAGGCCCCGGCGCAGTCACAGCCGGCGCCGAAACGGTCGAAGACCGTTGATTCCAGGTTGGGAAGTAAGAGCGGCCACACTTGCAAAAAGTGCGGGAAGGGTCATACCGGAGTTTGTAGGTCTGGTGGTGTGTTCCCTAAGTGCGGGAGAGAGGGGCATTATGCAAGGGATTGTCGACAGTCAGTCCCGGTTCAGGATATGAGGATTTGTTATCATTGCCACCAGGTTGGTCACTTGAGGGCCAACTCCTCAGCTTGTTGCCAGACCGGTGCAGGCTCCAGCACCGGCCACTTTGAGGATTACTGGTGGGGGTCAGGGTGGAGCGGAGCCTCCGAGGGCTCAGGGTCGTGCTTTTCAACTCACAACAGAGGAGGTCAGGGCAGATCCGGATGCAGTTGCGGGTATGTTTTTGTTTCATTGTTGTCTGGTTATCTGGTTATTTTTGTAGTGTTTTATTTTATTCGTCGTTCTGCTTGTTTCATGGTTTGGTTGGGAGTGTTAGTAACTAGGAATTGTAGGCGGTTAGCATCCAAAGGATTGATGGTCAGAATTTGGTTATATGGTCTTGTTGTTGGGTATAGCAATTGTGATTCGAGAAATGTTCAGCGGAGAGCCGAACTCCCTTAGAGTTCTTGATGTGCGATGCCGGGAAGTGACTTTGTGGAGGTTGCTCGTTTTAGAGGAAAACAGTTCATGGATAAGAGGAGTATGTTGAGTAGGGATGATTGATTTATGCCGGTTGAGTTACCGGTGGTTGGTAGTCAGTGCTCTAAGTGGGGAGAATTGGAAAATTCTTAGGAGGATCGGCAAGCATTAGAGGTTGATTAGTTGTTTGGGATTTAACAATGTTTCATTAAGCCAAGAGTGTGGGCTAGTATGAGTAAGTGATAGACAGATGGGGCGGGATACAGACCAACGTTTTTGGAAAAGGTGATTGGTTGTTGTGAGGCCTAGGATTAGGCCGGGATTTGAGTAGATGGAATGGAGTTAGAGTTCGGAACCCCTAGAGGGCTAGAACAGTATGTACGGGAAAGATTCCCAAGAAGGATAGTTCGGGATGATGTATGATAGTTTGAGCGGTCCAGGGAGACTGAAGGCCGATGGGTGTACCAGTCAGGCCGAAGGCTCGAAGAACGGTCCAGACATGCTGAAGGTTCTGAGAGTGGATCAAATTGGCTGAAGGCCTGGTAAGGCGGTCCAGTCATGCTGAAGACTTTGTATGTGTTGATAGATCCATATGAGGGGATAGATTGAGTATGTTGCGATGTGATAGCAAACAATAGGTATGGCCCCGGGTATTGATCATGTTTGTGGAAGGCAGTGCATGGACCCGAGAGTCCTTGCGAGCAGATTCAGAGCATGTGCAATGCATGGAGTAGTGGTTACTCTACAAGGGATAGTGTAGAGTAGGGTATGAGCACCGTGGCACTTGTCTGAAGTGGCAAGGTTGGCAAGTAGATTTCCTTGGATAAGGAAAGGGAAAGGTATGTAACTTCAAGAGGGAGTATTGGTTCACGGAAGTGAAAGTAGTAGTGAGAATGGATGATTGAGAGTATTTCAATTATGGTTGTCGAGCATTGTGATTGTGCTAGTGGTATGGAAGCACATCCGGATTGGGTGTCTGTTGAGATTGCGGAAGAATTTCTAGTAGTATAGTACTGGAGGAGTTCGGAAGGGATGCAAGGATGGAGCCTTGGATTTCCAGTAAGGTTGTGATCAGGAGGTTATGTATGTAGAGGTAATTTATCCTGGGGATGTTTGGAGGTATCGTCAGTGTGTCGGGTTTTTCCAGCCCGAGGATGTTAGATCAGGTTCAGCATGTGTATGTGATTGCGAAGGAGAGCTCATGGGAGTTGCTCAGGAGCTGAAGGAGGTGTCATCCTATCAGCGTGGAAAGAAAAGAGTTGGATTCGGAATGGAAGCGGGATGAGTCCCAGCAGTGAAATTCGATGAAAGTTATGCCAAGTGAGGTAAGGGATAGCAGTTGGTACCGGGTCAGGACCCGGTGGTTCAGGGTGATATCTAGCTTTGTAAGAGCCAAGTGATTGATGTGATTTGGAGTGATGAAAGAATCGTCGGGTGATCAGTGGTTAATAAGGGTTGTTATTAGAGAAAGAAGTCGGTGGTCGGCTTGAACCAGTTGTCGTGACTCTGTGAGAAAGAGTTGGACTTTATAGGGGTTTGATGGCAGTGTTTGGGGGAACCTGGGTCGGTTGAGGCCAGGAGGTGCATTGTAGGAGTAATGTCTGGAATTGTGTGCTGCAGCAGGCTTCGAGGACGAAGTCTAATTTAAGTGGGGGAGAATTGTAACATCCCAAAGTCAGAATCAAGCGTTCAGGGGGTAAAGTGTAAGTTTGGAAAGAGGAACTCGGCGAGTAGGATCTGCAACTCGTCGAGTCGAAGCATGTGTCGGGCACATGTTAAGTGACCGGACTCGCCGAGTCGGCGGCTGGACTCGATGAGTCCGTGCTGAAATGAGAAACCCTAATTCCTGGGGTTTACACCCTATTTAAAGAATGACATGCCTTCATTTCAGCCTCTATCTTCCCTGAGTATTCTAGAGAAACCCTAGATCGTGAGAGACTCCATTGTTGAGAAGATTGAAGCTTGGAAGAAGAAATTGGTGAAGAGAAGTTGGAGGAATTTGAGGATAGCATCAAGAGAGCTTTTGGATCTGAAGTCTACATCAATTTAGACTCATATCTAAGGTAAGAGGACCTTACCTTAAGCCATTTCCTTGTTATTTCATCCATGGTGTGTGATTTGGGGTTCTTTAGCATGGTTAGGATCTATTTTGGGTATAAAGACTAGATCTGAGGTTGCAACTTTAGATCTAGGTTGGTTTGGAGTCATGTAATCAGAAAGTGATAGCTTTGGGGCTTGATTGAGAGTGTCCTTGCCTAAAATCTTCATTTTAGCTTGATTAGAGCTTGTTGAGCTTTGTATGCACGTAAATTTGGAAACTTTATGTGTGAATCTGGCCCTAGGAGTCCCGATCTTGTATTGGAAGCAATGGAATGGCCTGTGATCGTCTGAATGAAGATATTACGTATGGACTCGGCGAGTCTGGCTAGATATCAGTCTTGAGTTGCATAGTAACTCGGCGAGTCACATGGGTGGACTCGACGAGTTGTATGAAGATGGGGAGGAACTCGACGAGTTGGAAGAACAACCCGGCGAGTCTGTTGAAGATTGCCTTGGACTCGGCGAGTCTATTCTTGGACTCGGCGAGTCTGGTCGTGGAACCCTAACCTTTTCTGGTTGAGCTGTGAATCGGTGAGTCGAGGGATGACTCAGTGAGTTGAGCAGGAAGGGACTCAAAGCTTGTTGGACTCGATGAGTCTTGGGGCGACTCGACGAGTTGAGTCGTGGCATGGGATTTTCTGAGCATGGGGACTTAACGAGTCAACGGGTTGACTCGGCGAGTAGGGTCAACCAGGAAGGTTGACTTTGACTTGGACCAAGGGTTGACCAGTTTGACTTCCAGGGATATTTTGGTATTTATTGGTACTTATTGGTTTTGGTTATTTGGTAACGTTCAGTGGTGGAGTTCATGTCGGTGGTCGGAGCAGCGTGATCTTATTTCTTCAGTCGGCAGTTGCAGGTGACTTATCCTCACTATATCGACAGGGTCTAAGGCACCAAGGCCGGCCCTTTATCGGATGGGAATCCGGGTAGTTGTTTCTTATGTTATTGCTTTGCTATGTCTGCATCCTGGTAATTAGGATGGTATATGTTAGAGACCTGGTTAAGGTCGGTATTCTAGTATATAGGATGATGCTATTTTAGAGACCTGGTTAAGGTCGGTATCCTGGTATATAGGATGATGCTATGTTAGTGACCGGTTAGGTCGGTATCCTGGTTAGGATGTTGCTATGTTATGTGATATGTTAGATCGGTTGATTAGTTGTGAATTGCTATATGATTATATGTTTATGTGCACATGGTTGTTAGACTGGGATTGGGTTGAGGCGGGTCCTGCTTTGTGCTGTAGGCCAACATACCCAGGGCGGACCGGTTAGACCGAAGGCCCGACGAGCGGTCCGGATAGGCTGAAGCCCCCAAGTGGGCGGACCAGTTGTGTCGAGGCTCGGAGAGTGGACCAGACAGACTGAAGGCCCAGTGGGGGCGGACCAGTCATACTGTAGACTCAGAGAGTGGACCAGGTGGGCTGAAGGCCCGGTGCGGGCGAACCAGTCATACTGTAGACTTGGAGAGAGAGTGGATCAAGTGGACTGAAGGCCTAGTGCAGGCGGACCTATCACACGGTAGACTCGATATGCATGGCTGTTCTTTTATGTTATGATATGATATGATACGTGTATGGTACTGTGGTTGGTATTTTGGGGGTAACTCTCTAAGCTTTTGGGCTTACAGTTTCAGTGTATTATTTCAGATACTTCAGGAGATCGTGGCAAAGCGAAGGCGTGATCGTAGCGCTCCTCAGTTTTATGCTGATGTTCTGGGATACTCTGATAATAAATGAATTGAAAACCTTTTTGTAATAACTTAATGAATACGGGTTGTTTTTGAAAAGTTTAAATTGGTTGTAAATTTCACGGTATTACAGTTCCCCCAACATTTCCTGAAATTAATTGAAGAGGAATCCCATAACTGTGTTTCTTGAATGCCTAAAATATTCAATTTATTTTCCTTCATGGCCCTTTGTATCCATTCTAGTTTTGAGTCTTCACCCATACCTCTAGAGTTTATTGATAGCATATTCATTGGGAAACAATTGTCTCACCATTAACGCCCAGGTCTTCCAGCAGGATCTTATTGCTCCTGTCAATGTCAATCCCAATTAGGTTGCCAACTTCAATTGTACAACTGATTTCATACTCGTTATTCATACCCCCAATCGATTCCTCAGTCCCCACCTGCGAAGAGCAAGGAGTAGCGGTTCTATTGAGGTCAAGTGATGGCGTGTTCATCTCATGGTCGTGGTTTGGGAAGATAAATTGGTTTTGATCTAAGTTGGAAGTATCTTAGGATGAACTAACCCTTGGACGCTTTCTTTTATTTCCACATGACTCCTCAATCACAATAGACTTTGAACTAGTCATTTGTCTAGGCCTGGATGCATGTCTTGTTATAGTTGGGCCCGAGTGAACACCTGATTTGAATTGTAACGACCCAATTTCTTCCAAAGGCAAGTTCGGGATTGATCCATTTTAACCAGTCATTTGGGGGAAACTTCCCGGATTTACCGAGTTTACTGGAGCATTAATTCCGACTCCTGGGTATTCACTTTGTGACTTTTGCGATTCTCGATGAGAATCATCACCGTGCCTTTATGGCAACACCGGCGACCAAAGATGATTTTCTGGTGATTGCATCACAGATTTTGCAACTATTCCCGTCTCTGTATCCATTCCTATTTCTCCTTCTTCCAAAACATCGTCTTCATTCTGATTATCTGTCTCAGAAACACCCAGGTGGTCTTCCTCGTCGGATTAAGGTAGGTCGTCCAACCAATTATCCTCTAACACCTGCTTCTTGAAAGGACTCCATGATTCTTCCATTTCAATGATCCCAATTTTGACCATACGATCTCCACCCGGGATAGCAATTTCTTTATTTACTTTCTTCAAGGATTTTGTCATAATGCATACTTTCGCCATTGAGAAGTCCCTGAATGTTGCAAAGAAATCGAATGGGATAACCACCTCCCCAAATTGACTTGTAATGTTATTGATGTTACTCTCATCCCATAGATCGAATGGTAACCCCACAATTTTGACCCATATTATCCGTTTAAATTCAATTTTGACATTTACAACATTGTCCACCCATGCAAACCATTCACCCCATAGACTTCTGTCATTTAGGAATCTATTAACATCTTCCGTACACTTGAATCTTAGACCCATGTTTAATCCCCCCAAGTATGTCACTTTTACAAAATCATCATCTCCTAAGTCAACAGTAGAGGGTATAACGTTTAGGTGTTTTGCACTGTGTGCTTTCCCAATTAGAGATAACTCATTATTCTTCCATTGTTTCATCATGACCTCGGTGTTAATGGATATTTGGTGCACCGGGTATTTTGAACCACCATTCCCAGCTATCACCCCAGCAAATGTTCTATTGTCTCGAAAGCCCCCATGATGACAATAAGGTTTATGAGGAGGAGACGAATGACATACCTTTGTTTTAAGGACCGTGGATTTGGGATCTTTCCTGTCGAACTTTGCTTTGTTAATTATCAAGGTTATGTTCTTGAATCTTATTCCTTTAAGCGACTCTTCAAATCTTCTTTCATCAGCAATACCTCCAAATCTAACGAAAGCAAAATTCCAACGGCAAGAGTCTTTTTTCGTCACCATGTATACATCTTTCACATCACCATGGATCTGAAAACATCCGTTCAATCTCCACTTTTGAAGATCCATGTAACACCCATAAAATTCAAACCAATTTAAAACTTTTTAAAACATTTAAAACCATTAAGTTAGTACAATTTGTTTTCAAAATAGTTTAAGCATCAGAGTATCTCCATAATCAAACTTGTAACAACCCAAAAATTTAAGAAGAATTTAAATTTTTCAAAACCAATCTGAGTAATCAAAAATTATTCAAACATCAACAAAGTTCACAAATTGTTTTCAAAATGATTTCATATCAAAGTTCCAAGAAACCCTAAATCATAAAATGTGAGGATGTGTACGTCACACCTTCGCCTTGCCATGGTCACTTGAAGTACCTGAAACAAAATCGATAAATGTAAGCTCGAAGGCTTAGTGAGTTACCCCCAAAATACCAACATATACCATCCAGAAGAATAATAACAAACAACATGTATAATGAGCCTTCAACATGACTGGATCGCCTCGCAGGGCCTACAACCTATCTGGACCGCTCCCGAGCCTTCGGCATGACTGGACCGCCTCATAGGCCCTACAACCTATCCAAACCACTCGTCGGACCTTTGGCCTGACTGGACCGCCTCCTCAGGGCCTACAGCCTATCCAGACCGGCCTGGGTATGTTGGCCTATAGCACGAAGCAGGACCGCCTCAACCCAACCCCCAAACAAACAATCATGTGCACATGGATAACATACAAACAATAGCATGCATATAAGAGTCAAACCGATCTAACATATCACAAGCATAGCAATGATCCTATAACCAGGATACCGACCTAACAGGTCACTAACATAGCATCACCCTAAATACCAGGAACACCGACCTAACCAAATTACTGAGTATAACACATCATCATCCTAACTACCAGGATGTAAATCAGTAGGCATATCATATAATAATCCGAATACAATCCATAAAGGGACGGCCTTAGTGCCTTATACCATGTTGATATAGTGAGGATAACTCACCTCAAAATGCTGAAGTCCCATAGACACAATCTCAGCTGTTGGATGACAGATTCCCGAACTGTCAATATCAAAACATCACCCAATTAATAATTGGGTCCCAACACATAGCCACAAGTTCTTGGAGTAACAGGCTACATTAACACCATCTTGTCTTGATTCAAGCCCAAGGCCCAATCCAAAGACCCAAAAGCCAAACTAGGAATCAAATCCCAACATATGGCCCGATTTTCCAAATTGAGCCCAAACCCTTACATGGTCATAATCAAAGGCCCAACTACTTAGTCCAGTCCAAACATTTGACATTTCCAATGCCCTAATATCATATAATCATCAAGGCCCAAAATATGGCCCTTCCACAGCCTAATTTTCCAAATTGGGCCCACACCCTCATATGGGCCTTACCCTAAGCCCATCAACATATTCTAGTCCATATGACTATTATTGGATGGCCCATTAATAATCCAATTACCAAAGCCCAATAGAAAGGCCCAACTCAAGGCCCAAGTGAAATTAGGGTTTTCACATGAAGTGACCATTAGGGTTAAGTGTTCCTACTTAACCCATTAAGGACTTAATCCATTAAGGACTCAATCCATTAAGTCCATTATTGCCTTAGGTTAATTTGCCAATGATTTTAATTTAATATTGTAAGTTTATTAATTAATTCAGATGCAGTCCCAATAAATCCTAAAATTAGGGTTTCATGGCATTAGGGGTTTTCCAAACCCTAATTAGGGTTTCCAACCCAATACTTGCCCATTAATCAAATGGTTGGGCTTTGAGGTCCATTAGGGATTCATTGGGACCACTAAGGCCTCATTGGGCCCACTTTGTCCAAACATCCCAAACGAGTCCAAAATGCAACGAGGCACACCGCCACCCAACACGGCGGCCAGTGGCGGCAGGAGGCGACGGCCACCACCCTATGGTGGTGGATTGAGATTTTCTTATCATTATTCCTACTCTATTACAGTTTTACAATGAAATATTAATAACACACACTAAGATACATGCACACAACAATAAAATTACACACACACATAACCATCCTTTTGGTGGCCGGTGGTGGTACATGGTGGCAGTCACCTCCTCATGGTGGTGCTGGTGGCCCACTTTTGATTTCGGATACACAACCCACCCACTTAACGCAAGACAACAAAAATACACACACATAAATTACATAGCAACACACACACACACATACCTTCCACGGTGGCTATGGCGACGGGACAATGGCAGCAGGCGGCGGCTTGGTCTATAACAGAAACGACAACGATGGTCGGCCCCAAAAACGCAACAACAATGATGACAACAGCAACGGTGACTTAGGGTGGCAGCAGAAGCAGTAATTGGTGGTATCACTCAACATCGGTAGCAGCAACTACTAGACGAGAAGGAGACGAGGCAGTCGGGGAAGGGCGTTAGCCGTAACAGCCGCCCAAACGATGACGTCGGCGACTACAGTGGCAGAAGAAGACGGAGAAAAGCACTTCAGCAGCACCGGTTAATGGAGCAATGGTGTTTTTCGGCCCCAGGCGGTTCACAGCTTCGATGTATCGGATAGCGGCGACAATGCACGGCTCCGCTGAAGGCCCACAACGTTGATTATGGGGTTGCTATGGCGACTATTGATTGGAGAGGTGACAGCGCCGGAGAATGGAGGAGAGGGAGAGGATGTCGGCTAGAAGGTGAAGAGGAAGTGGGGGATGACGGCTACACATATTGTTCCTAGGGTTAGGGTTACGGGACCCTTAAACACCCGCTTCATTTAAAAGTTTTCCATAATGGCAACTATAGTCCCTCCCCATAATATTTCTTTCAATCATAGCCCATAATTTACCTTTTCAACCATGTCCTCTGAAATTCTTTTCACATCAAACCCGAAACTTACACTCTATCCCCTGACCCCATATAATATTCTCACTTTGATCCAATCTTTTTCCCAACAGTCCCCATCTTTGAAAATCCCTTCATAATAAGCCCATAATTTACTAGACATCCTTCAACCTTCAAAATACTTTACAAACTAACCCGAAAATTACATTTTTAATCCCCAAAACTCCCAATTATAACTTGTAATCCCCTGAAGATTCAAAACTTTCCATTTAGAGTCCTGAAACCAACTCCCAACTAATTGTTATTCGATTTTGGGCTATAATAACATATAATAATAATAATAATAATAATAATAATAATAATAATAATAATAATACAAATTGCTTCTCGGGTTCCCGGTTTATTATTTAATTATTATATCCTAAATAGGATGTTATAATCCATCTGGTATGTTTGTGACAAACATCTTCGTAACTTCATCACCATCCCATCTTCTGTTATAGGTAATCTGATTAGGCTGTTTCTATCTCCGGTGGACTTCCATACAAGCGTCTCTTGGTATACTTTTATATGTGTTTACTTCATAATGAAGCTCACAAATTTATTATTCCTTCACAAGAGTTTATAAATTTTGTATGTTTTTATCTAAGCGAAAAACCATTGTTCGTATTACGATTTGGTCTAAAACAGGTCCGCAAATAGTTAAAAAATAGTATGAGGCAACACATTATAGAATTAGGTAATCATGTTATAGAAACAAATATAACATCCTGGAGTAATATAGGAAAGTGTACGCTATGTTTATTCCAAGAATGTTTTTTGTTCCTTCAAATAAAAGGATTACTTTCATATTTCAAAGAAGATAATTTCTATCAGCCGTATGTTTTACGATAACAATAAAGAAGAGTCAACGACTGTCGTTATCAAATGTTGGTTTGTTTTTAGACAACTATTATTCACTCATGAGTAGTTGTATGTTGCATTGTATAGAGTTAAAAGCATATATAGATTAAAAATATTAATTTTAGACAATGACTGTAAACTTATAAATAAGACATCTAATAACGTATTCAAAGAAGTCTTTGAAAATTTGTGATTCAACCTATTTATTTAAAATATGTCATTAGTTTTTTATTATTATACATTAAATTACTTACTTATTATCATTTCTTTTGTATTTATCTTTTAACTTTACTTCAAATCGATTTAACCAATTTTGAATGGGTTGTGATCATTAGAGTTAGTGTTGAACAACCTTGAACTACAACAATCTGGTATGTCATCTTTGACACCACAATCTTTAAAATTACGAATATGGTTTTTCAATGTAACTTGTACTCATACTTGAGCCATTATGTTTGAGGTATTACATCGGTCTGCAAGTTCTTATTATTGAGTTTGTTCTTCTTAAGAACAAATCGAAGTAAAATAGTATATTTGGTTGACATTACAATAAGAAAAAGTTTAATTTTTTGTATTTTCGATATTTACTCCTTTATAAATTTAATCACACTCTTGTTATCAAATATCGGTAGGTTATAACACCAATTGCAACTCGTGCAACTCTTAGAATCTTAATGGGATTGTGGATCGACTATATGTCGTAAGTTTAGTGTCATCATCGTCCTCTTTATTAGGCCTCACCAAAGTGATAGTTATATCGTCCCATTTCAAACATGTGAACTTCACAGTTAAGTTTATTTCACATTGCAGTTATGATTAAAGTTTGACCAAGAAGCAAAATAGACTTACAAGTTGTTCCACTTTTATAATGACAATATTTAAATAATTTATTTTGAAGAAAAAAAAATATTGTTATAAACAAAACTTAGTGTTACAAATAAATTGCATGAATACAATATACTTTTTAACAATATTAAATTATTTTTTATAAAATAAAATATCTAAAATTTAGATTTGAGTTAGATTTAAAACGATTTTAAATAAACTTATTTTAATTTTTTTTTCAACCAAAAACCACATATTTAAACATATAACAATTAATAAAAAAAAATACATTAACCAAGCCCGATCCTAAATAGTTATTTCTTCGGCTATTAAGAAATAGTTAAACTGTAACATATGTTTCCTCAGGTACGATTTCTATATCAAATTTATTCCTTTTATGCATTTTGGGTGCCTTTACGCATGGCATAGGATAGCCTCCTAGGCAGGGTGTAGGTCAGTAAGTCCATGCGAGGGTTTTATGTTCTACATTTGGCATAGAAATACCTGCATAGGGCGTAGGAGCGCAGGACTAAAACCCTAATTAAGGGATTGTGAGCTCTATTTAAAGGCTCTAATCCCTTGAGAGCCTTCCTATACTCAACCTCCACCGTCATTTTCAGTAACTTCGAAACCCTAGCTATCTTGTGAGGATTTTGAAGCATTTGTGGGTTCTTTGTGTGATTTAAGAAGAAGTAGTCCATAGAGGAAGTTCTTGAGAGTCTATAGCTTGTAGATCCAGACTTTGCACTTCATAAACCTTCTACAGGAGGTATAAAGCTTGCATCTTGATGATTCAATTTGATAAATCTAATTAGTTTATGGGTTTTATGTGCTTTTGTCCCTTAACCTTGGTCTTAATGAGTATGAGCTACTCCAGACCTCATGAGTTTCATTTCTAGTCATTTCTAATCTTGTTGAGTCATAAAAATGGGAACTTGATCACTATAATTCATCCATGCATGAGCTCTTGAACATTAGAGTGTGTTTTGGACTTAGGGTTAGGTCTTATGCTCTGTTAGGCCATGCAAGGGTGTAAAGTCAAATACTTTATCACTTAGGATGTTTATTAGGTTCATATATGAGAATTGGAAAGTTGGTCTTTATGCATTAAGATCTTAATGAAAGGTTGGCAAATTGCGCTATTACGTAGAGCGTAATCTGGGCTACGCATGGCATATCCTAAATTGTCCCCGATTACCATCAAAGGCTCTACATTAGGCGTAGAGCATAGCATTACACTGGGTGTAGCACCAAAAAGGGGGGTTTGGGAGCAAAATGGATCAATGGTCAAGTGGAGTGGGCTTTAGTCTTGGAAGGGTAAAATGGTCTTTTACCTAGAGAGAGAGAGAGAGAGTGTGTGTGTGTGTGTGTGTGTGCATGTGTGTGTGTGTGGGTGTATGTGTGTGATTATGGACTAATACCCTTGAGTGTGAATTATTATATTAATTTCTAATTAGAGTCTCATTGTATATTGATTAGCGTTGGGAGTTTTAGTTTCGGTAGCTCGAGCGTGAGATTGTTTGCCTATAGATTGAGGTGAGTCTTCTCACTGTACTTGTGGGTCGAAGGCACCAATGCCAACTCAGTTTATTTTGTTATGTAAAATGCTAGTTGTCTTTGTGACTCTTGCATGTGTATGTTAGGCTGGGCCCATTTATTCGTATGTAGGGTTGGGTCCATTTATTCGTATGTTGGGTTGGTCACATTTATTCGTATGTTGGGTTGGGCCCATTTATATGTATGGTGGGTTGGGCCCATTTTCATTTGGGATGGGCCTATTTATATGCATGTTCGGTGGGCAAATTTTCATGTTGGGCTGGGCCCAAATATATGGTATGGGGAACTCACTAAGCTTGTGCTTACGATTTTTGTGATTTAATATTTCAGGTACTTCCAGCTTCAAAGGGAAGGACCCGATGTGATCGCACAACATCTCCTTGATTTTATTCCGCATTAACATTTGATTTCACTCTGATGTTGATAATATTATACTATGATTGTTTTGGAACAATTTGGTTGTAATTTTTGGATGTTTGAAAAATAAAAATTTTACTATTATTTTTGGGAAGTTACAAGTTGGTATCAAAGCCTTGGTTTGAGGGATTCGGGCACACTCTCAGGTGTGTGTCCGAACTTGAATTGAGGATTTGATAAACTCTTTTAAAAGGAAATAAATTTTGTAAAATATTACTATAATGAAAAGGGATGAGATGCGTGCAATTATCCGAGTTGAATTAAGTGATTCCCAAAGTACCCATACCTAAGTGTTATCACTAGTATGCATGTTATGTGAAATGCATGCTAGAGTAGGGGTAAGGATACCTTTAGGAATCACATTCGAGAATTGTCTAATTTATGTGATGCCTTATAGCCTAAGAGGGTTAAATGTTGTGTATTACTCGAAATTTTTATCGGCTCGGTTAATTGTTAAGTGTATTCTTTAAAATTATATACGATTAGGATCATATAGCCCTAGAATGACTGGTTTGGCCTTATTTCATGTTCCTTTTCTGGTTGTGGGCTTAGGGTAGAATCATTTATTCGACAATCTATGTGATCCCATTTTGTGTATAATATGCATGCATAAGGCAACCAACAGTGTTGGCATAAGTGTTGGGTTTTGAGCATTCTAACACTCCTAAGTGTACATGCAACCCTAAATACATTGGATCTATGTTTCCTCTATTATACATGCAAATATGAACTTTCCAAGGTATTCATCCTAACTAGCATAATAACATTGATTCAAATGAATATATCAAGTTAGAATTACATACCTCTTAGATGTAGATTGTCTTCATGAAGGTTGAGTGCCTGGTGCCCCAAGTGTGACACCTCAAATGGTTCATACAACACCAAATAGACACGGAATGACTTGAGAGAAAATGGAACACTTCATAAAATCGGCTAGCCCTTTATATTACTCATAGTGGCCGATTTTCTCCAAGAATAAGATCATTATATAGTTAGGGTTACACCATGTAAACCCTAATTGTCATGGCCGTTCATTTCCATGATCCATGGGTACAAATACACCATGGAGCATCTTATGGGTTTTATCCCAACTTGACAATCCATGGAGCATTAGCCCACTATATAAGTATGGATGATTTACACAATCAACCCATATATTTAATTAGTCTTCTTTTGATCACTTAATTAATCCTAGATTAATTCTTGATCAATACTAATTAAATAATCTTATTAATATATATTAGAACTTATAATATATTAACAAACCTTAAGTGTTATTTCTCTCATTATAGTCTATCCAAATGCATGATGCCATGCAACCTAAATGGACCATGCCGGGTCGGGTCAAGTCTTACCAATTATAGTTATGGACTTAGACATTAATCCAACAATAAGTTCCTTGTAGTGTAGGAACAAGTGAGGTGAGGATTCCTAAGAGAGCTTAGGAAATGTTGTACTAAGTTATGTATGTTGTTTAACATAAAGTTTTTATGTGATTTTCCTTAGTGGAGTGACTTAGAGGATCTGGGACGGTCCTTGAAGAAAGTACGGTAATGGAAGGTGGTATTAGGCCCGTACTATTGAAAGCACATGATATGTACTCGGTTCAAGGATGGTCTAGAAGATTCTAAGGATCTTGTGGTGAGAAATATCCCTCGAGTATTTTTCTGATCGTTGTTTGTTTGTATTTAAGTACGGTGACCACTTCAGGAAGAGTTTCTGGTTCCAGTTCTGGCTCTAGTGTAGAACCTATTGATGAGAGGATGCGCGAGTTCATCATGCCGGAGATTACTCGTGATATTATAGAGGCCACCCCTGTGATTTTTGGTACCATCAAGGAGGGGATCATGGAGCTCTTCGATGAGCGTCTTGGGCTTTTTGGGCCGTGATTACAGTAGGACATTTAGGGGGTCGAACTCTCTCTTTTCAGGAGTTCAAGGCTTGAGGAGCCCAAGTGTAACACCTCGATCTCCACGTATGAGAATTATTCCATTCTTCATGTCTTTCCTCTAAAACACAGTGTGGTGAAGCCTCACCATGGCGTGTTGAGGAACTTTGGGCTGTGTGCTTTTATGGACCAACATGGCGTGTTGGTGGGTAAACACGGTGTGTTGGCGGTTGGTTGAGAAAACCCTAATTTTCAGGGTTTTGCACACGATATAATCTCATTAAGTCCCATGGGGTGGTCTTTTATCAGCCTCCAACTCCCCATATCAACCCTTGAGAACCCTAATCATTTTCCCTCTTATTTTTGAGTTAGTGTAGTGTTTTTGGAGCCAAAGAAGGAAGAAGTTGGAAGAATGAAGTAAGGATCCAGCAAGCAAGCCCTCATCTTTCAGTTTGGCACTCTTCTGGACCTTTGTAAGTGTCCAAGATCCGATTTTTATTCCTCTATGTTTCTAGATCTTGAGTTTTGGCCCTTTTTCTTGTTGTTCTTGAGTGAGGGAATGGTTGGATCTCATAAAGTTAGCAACTTTATGAATCTTCAGGTCTAAGTGACCTTGTAGTCTCTTGGATCTGGCCTATAGCTTAGTTTTGATGCCATGCATGAAGAGTAGGTCATAAATCCCCATGTTTGACCTATTTTGGGTTCAATACATGCATTGGACATGCATTTCTAAAAAGCACTAACTTTTGGGATGATTTTGGTGTTAGAATCTCTTCTGGAAAGGATGGGTTTCAAACTTCAAGGATTTAGTGCTTATGGGTTAAGCCCTTAAACCTTCAAGCCTTGTGGTTAGGTTTTGGAACCCTTAGAGTAGTTCCAAAGGATAAATTTGGAAGCTTTATCCTTCTTGATAGCATTTGGGTCTAGATCTGAGCCTTGGAGTCCTTGGAATCGAAGAAAACAACTGAATGTATTAAGCTGTTGGAACTCGGGAAAACATGGCAATTTGCAAAGCCAACACAGTGTGTTGGGTGGAGTTTTCCCGATCGTCTGGATGCTATCAAAACACGACATGTTTTCTAGTAACCACAACGTGTTAGGTCAACATGGATTGTTGACCTTGACCATTGACTTTGACTTTGACTAAGTTTGACCTTGAGGGTATTTTGGGTATTGTTGGTATTTTGATGGAATTGGTCATTTAATGGTTGTAGGCATTTGATTTGAGAGCTGAGATTCGGAGTCGGGCCTTGTCAATTATGTGTGCCTTGTGAGGTGAGTTTTCCTCACTATACTTTCGGGTCGAAGGCACCAAGGCTGGTCCATTGGTTTGATAACCTGATATTGTTGATATGTTGAGTATGGAACAGATATGCATGCTAGTTTTAATATGCTAGTCTGGTAGATTTGTAAGACTGCCTATGATATTGTTTGCTTATCTGTTTATGATATTATCTATTATATGTTGACATATTGTGTGGGTTGGTTTGAGGTTGTGCTGCTCTGTGTTGTAGCTAACAAACCCTAGAGCAAGCCAGATATGAACTAAGGGTCGGGGAGGGCATGTCAGACTCATACTGAGGGCTCATGAGCATTATAGATACGAGCTAAGGGACATAAAAGGCATGCGAGACTCGTACTGAGGTCTTAATGGTAGTCAATCCAAGGACTGATATGGCCGGGGAGCAAGCCAGACATAAGTTGTGGGACCAGGGGGTAAGCCAAACTTATGTTGTGGGCTCAGGGATAATCCATTCTGTTAGTTGTGGACCCATTGCATGTTGTTATTATATATGTGCTATTTGTTTGTGTATTGAGATTTTGGGGGAACTCACTAAGCTTAGGGCTTACAGTTTTGAATTATGTTTCAGGTATCTCATAGGATCGTGGGAAGGAGAAGGTGTGATCGTGCACCTCTTCATGTTTTGTTTCATGATTTTGGAATTTCTCTGAAATTGAACCTATTTTGAAACGATTTGTAAACAATAAGGATTTTTGGGTTGTTTTAAAAGTTTAAATTTTCATGAATTCTACGGTTGTTACACCCAGAGTTCTTTGGGACGAAGGACCCCATTGCTAGCTGATGATGGATCGCTACCATGCAGAATGCTCGACGAACGAGCTTCTGTCCCAAGGGGTCGAAGGTGGGATTCACATCTTGCCTTCTGAGGAAACAAGATCGTGATTGGTGGGAGGAGGTGTAACATCCCGACTCCCAGGTATGAAATTTTAAGGATTTTTTCACATCACATAAGACCACTCAATGAGTTGGAGGCCCGAACTCATCGTGTAGAAACTAATAAGGTTGTGTGGTTATGGAACCTACTCGAGGATTTGGGGGACCCCAACTCAACGAGTTGAGGCTGTGCATGAAAACCCTAATTTTTAGGGTTTGCGCCCTATTTAAAGGACCCTAAGCGCCTCACCGACCTCCCTTACCACCTTATTGTCTAGAGAGAAACCCTAGTTGTGCTTTATTACTTTCTTGAGTTTGTGTGATCTTTGGAGAGTAAATCTTGTGTTCTTTTGGAGGAAGCTAAAAGCTTGAAGAGGTTGGGTTGCGTAGAAGGCCTTGGATCCAGGAGCTTCACTGTTTTTGCAACCATTTGGAGGTAAAAAGTCGCCATCTTGATCACTCCTTTGTTAGATCTCTCCATTAGAGAGTTTATAGTCATTTCTAGCTTATTCTTGAGTCATTCTTGGTCTTGAGCATGCTTTGAAGCTAGAACTTCAGATCTGAGCATCTCAGGGCCTCCTTGGGCTTAAAGTTGCCAACTTTATTAAGTCTTGGCCCTCCTTCATGCTCTAAAACCCATAATAAGATTCATATGAGTGTTTTAATCCCTTTGATGCCTTGCATGCATGTAAAGTTAGCAACTTTACGTGGTATCTCAGTCCTAAGGGGCTAGATCTGTAGTTTGGGGCCTTGGATTCAACTGGAAAGGGCTGAATACATTAAGACAGGAAAACTCGATGAGTTGCTTAGCCAACTCGACAAGTTGGCTAGGGTTTTCCCGATTTTCTAAACAATGAAGAACTCGACGAGTTTCTTTGGTAACTCGGCGAGTTTTCTCGAGCTTTTCACGATCTTTTGAGATATGTAGGAACTCGACGAGTCAGTAGATACACTCGATGAGTTGGGTCAACATGGACGGTTGACCATGACTGTTGACTTTAACTTTGACCATGGTTGACCAAGTTGGACTTATGAGGGTATTTTGGTAATTTGGGATTTTAATGGAATTAGTCATATGGTGATTACATGCAGTTGAGTTTGGAGCTGTGAGTTGGGATTCGATTTTATCGGTTCAGCACTACATGTGAAGTGAGTTTTCCTCACTATGCCAACAGGGTCAAAGGCACCAAGGCCGGCCCTTTTGGATTGTTATCCTGGTTATCGCATGATGATATTCTTAATGATAGGCTATATATGTATCTTGGTATGTAGGATGATGCTATGTTTAGTGACATGTTAGGGCGGTACCCTGGTATATAGGATGATGCTATGATTAGTGATCTATTAGATCTATTTGACTGTTTGTACATGCTATCTAGCGTTTGATATCTATGTGTTGACTGTGTGTTTGGAAGTAGATTGAGGCGATCCTGCTTTTTGCTCCAGGCCAACAGACCCAGGGCCGCCCGGATAGACTGAAGGCCCATCGGGGTGTACCAGTCAGGTCGAAGGCCCAGAAAATGGTCCAGATAGGCTGAAGGCCCGTTGAGGCAGTCCAGACATGCTAAAGGTTCTGAGAGCGGGCCAGATAGACTGAAGGTCGGTAAGGTGGTCCGGTCATACTGAAGACTCTATATGCATGCTATTCATTATGATATTGTTCTGGTTTCTATGGCGTTGGTATTTTTGGGGAACTCACTAAGCTTCGGGCTTACAATTTTTTATTTTGTTTCGGGTACTTCGGATGATCGCGGGAAGGCGAAGGCTTGATCGTGCACCTCCTCACATTTTATGATTTTGATTTATGGGATTATATGATATGAAACTATTTTGAAAACATTTTGTAATAACTAATGGCTTTTGAATGTTTGAAAAAGTTTTTAATTTTTATGAATTTTATGGATGTAACAGGAGGTTGTTCATGTTGTGGGATCTGCGATTGTGGTAGTCATGAATTGGGAGGATTTTGTGTCGAGGTTTCGGGCGGACTTTGCACCAGCGATCAAGGTGAAGTAGATGGTGAGGGAGTTTCATGACCTTCGCCAAACTACGAAGACTGTGGTAGAGATCACCACCAAGTTCCGGGAGAGAGCTCTAATGGTTCCATAGTAGGCAATAGATGAGGAGAAGAAGAAGACGAGATACCATGATATGCTAAGGGATGACACTTGTGAGTTCGCGAGTTTGTCGGGTTGTAAAACCATGGATGATATGATTGTTAGATCCTAGTAACGGGAGATTGATTTAGATCTTTTGAGGAAGAAAAGACCAGTGCATGCATCGACCTCAAAGGGACGAACTAAGAGGCGCAAGACTGTTGGCTCGAGATCAAGGGACCATTAGGTTCAAGGCCGTTGTGCCAAGTGTAGGAAGAATAATGACGCCGATTATCAAGATAAAGGATAAAGTGGTTTCAGATGCGGCCAGACGGGTCATTTCATCAGGCACTACACTCATTGAGCACTGATATGTTTCCATTGCAATCAGAGAGGCCATAAAAAGGCCGGTTTCCTGAGATTGACAGGAGGAGTGGTAACGACACCTACACCAACCAGTTTGAGGATCACTGATGGCTGCCAAGGCAAGGAAGAGGCTCGTGTGGTGAAAAACAAGGCATTCCAGTTGACAGTTGAGGAGGCATGACTATCACCAGATGTGGTTACCGGTATGTATCTTTACCGTATATTTTACTGCTTTCCTTATTTATGCTTATGTTTAACTTGATCATGTATAGGGGCGTTCTTAGTTCATGGTATGAATGTGCTTGTTCTGTTCGATTCGGGTGCTACCTGATCTTTTATGTCTTTTGCACTTAGATAGAAGGTTAGCAATGCTCCCGAGGCTCTGATGACCCTTTGGAGGAGGAGATGGTTGTTGGTCATTTAGTTAGCACTTCGAGGATTCATTAGGGTTGTGTTATGAATATGTTCAGCGAGAGATATTCTATCAAGTTGGTTTAGATTCCTCTATGATGGTCGAAGGTTATTGTGGATATAGATTGGTTATGGGGCTATGATAGATTATGAACACCAGTCAAAATGGGAAAACGGAAATGTTTCCATAGGTGGAATTTATTCTTTAAATCTATGTAAGATTGGAAAACTTAATGCAAGAAGGATGTTCAAAGCAATGTACTTTGAATATGAGACTTCGTTTCCATGGAATTGATCTCCATTGGAATACTCTGTAATGTCTGTTGGCAAGTCTTTGTGACTTTGTGCATAATCATTACAAGAGGATCAATGCATATAAGTTTAGAATCTAATAGACTTTGGTAAGTGGCAGGAATTTGGAATTCTTACATTTACGATAAGGATTTGGGATTGTGAAATGAGAATAATTGGAATTATGTTCAATTGATCTATTCTATAAAGTAAGGATCATAGAAAAACATAGTGTGCATACTTGGTGTATGGCATAACTATTGTTTAGAAAACATAGTGTACATGCTTGGAGCATGGGACAACTATTGTTTTAACTCAAGTATTAAGTTGATAAATTTAGAAAACATAGTGTACATGCTTGGTGCTTGGGGCCATATTGAATTAGTATTATTCTTGTGTTTCACTTTGCATGTTTTGACTTCCATAATAACTAGGTCATTCTTCCCCCAATGACTAAGTTATTCAAACCATCCACAGTAGGTCATATGTTGGAAGTAGGTACGAATCAAGACTGTCATGAAGTTGGCTTGTAGATGTCTAAGGTGTTGGACATAGCAAAAGTTGCTACAACATTCATGAGTGCTCATAAGTTATGAGTATGGTATTAAACCCTTGCTCATTTGACTCACTTCATGGATTTTATCACGAGTGATCATGAGACGATAATATCTTATATTCTTCAAACCTAGAGATATGAGTTGTTGACTATGAGTTGGTTATACATTGATTGCACGAAAACGCATTGGTAAGTCGATGTTATAAAACGTGCCTTTGTGTATGATTCAACAAGCAGTAGAACAAGCATATGAGTCGAAGTTTATCCATTCCTTTTACCCTTGGAGGAATAAAAGTGATATATGTGGGCCCCTCGATGATTTAGTGATGACAAACGTAAGTGCTCGGCCAGGCCTGGACTGATTTGATTTGTTCAATTATTCAGTAGTCATAAATCGGAAATCAGAAAACAACAGATGGACAGAGAGAATGATTATAATCAATGTGTCAGTCCATATGATATCTAGAATGGAGGAATATATGATCCCTTATCTAATGGATGCGTCATTGATTTGTTCAGAGTACGGCAACAACTTTAAGAGCTACAATTGATAGTCGGGATCTTAGAGTCATACACAATAATAGTTTTAGACTTATCCAAGTGGGAGACTATTTGATTAGATGTCTAAGCCTATAACTATTATTGGTATGTATTCGACCCGACTTGGCATGGTCCATTTGGGTTGCATGGAATCGGAACGATTTGGATAGACTTTTGTGAGAAAAGGATATATATGATTTATTAATATATTATAAGTTCTAATATATTAATATGAAATCATATTATTTAATTAGTATTGATCAAGAATTAATTTGGAATTAATTATGTGATCAAAAGACACTAATTAAATATATGGGGATTGATTGTGTAAATCATTCATTCTTATATATGTGGGCTTATGATCCATAGTTCTTCATGTTGGGCCAAACCCATGGAGTAACCCATGGATACTCCATGGAGGTTTTAACCCATGGAGCATGAAGTATATGGAAAGACATTAGTTACATAGTGTAACCCTAATAGCCACAATATATAAGGACCCCATGGCTCAAGAAATCAGACCAAAAAGGGTTCATATGAGAGGGCTAATCGATTTGAGCATAAGGACTTTTCTCTCAAGTTATTCCAAGTTGTTTTTGGTGTTGTGTGAACCATTTGAGGTGTCACACTTGAGGAACTCGGCTCTTAGGCTCCATGGAATCAAGCTACAACACAAAATGTATGTTACTCTAACTAGTATCTTATTTGGTATATGAGAATGCATGCTAGTTATAGGTTTAATGCCTTGGAAACCATTTGCATGCATAATTAGTGAAAACATAGATCCAAGGTATTTAGGGTTGTATGTGCACCATAGAATGTTGTAGTATACTAAAACACTTCAATTTCTTCCTTGTAGTTAGCTGGCTCATCCAAATTTATCAGTGTTTTATCACCGATAAAAATGTCACCATCTGACATAATATGGAAGCCATAAAACGTAGGTGACATGCTAACCCTAGTGGATCGATGAAGGGGTAATGAGTTGTCAACTGGATTAACTGGAATTTCTTCCTCATGTTGAGTGATGGAATTTTCTAAGGTTCCTTCATTGGATGATTCTTGAATTTCTTTAAGATGAATAGCAATCCCATTGTCCTCTTTGAATATGAGCTCTCTCTCGAGCAAAAGACTCATCTTCAAGCTACAAAGAATGCGTTCTCGCTAGGTATGTAGAACAAGTATCCTAAGGACTTCTATGGGTAGCCAATGAAATAACACTTATCGGCTTTGGGTTCAAGTTTGTTGTGAGTCTCTTGTCTTACGAGCGCTTCACAACCCCAAACCTTGATATGTACGAGCAAAAGAACTTTCTTTGTCCACATCTCATGAGGTGTTTTGGTAACCATCTTTTTTAGAACAAGATTCACGATATGGGTTGTTGTCTCTAAGGCATACCCCCATAAATGAATAGGAAGAGAAGCTCGACTCATCATGGAATGAACCATATCAAGCAAGGTTTGATTACACCTCCCAGCCATACCATTGAGTTGTAGTGTTCTGGGAGGAGTCAATTATGAAACAATTCCACATTCCTTAAGATAGTTGTGGAACTCGATGCTAAGATACTCACCACCTTTGTTAGACATGAGCATCTTTATCTTCCTGCCCAATTGATTATCGACTTCATGCTTAAACTCTTTAAACTTTTCAAAGGTTTCTGATTTATGTTTGATCAAGTAGATATAACCATATCCGGTATAATCATCCGTAAACTTCAAGTAATATCGATTAGCATCTCTCATGGTGGATCTGAATGGGCCACACACATCCGTATGGATGAGGTCCAACAACCCTTCACCTCTTTCACATGTTCTAGTGAAAGGTGATTTCATCATCTTTCCTAATAGACAAGCTTCACATTCATCATCTGTCCTAAGATCAGATGTTTCCAACACTCCATCCTCTTGGAGTTGGGCGATGCGTTCTTGTTTATGTGGCCAAGACAACAATGCCATAAATATGCCTTGTACACACCATTGGACGAATCAATATGAAACACACTATTGCCTAAGTTATCAACACAAGCCACAGTTTCATACACACCATTACAAAGAAAAGCATTAAACATAAAACACCATTATGATAAGCTGAAATAGATCCAATATCATTATCAAATGAATATCTAAAACCTTGTATGAACAATGCATGAAATGAAATAATGTTTCGTGTCATATCTGATGAATAACAACAATTCAACAAAGTAACCCTAACATCACTACCGAGAACAAGTTTATAGGTCCCAATATTTGTAACAGGTGAAGATCACCTATTCCCCATGATTAGTTTTAGTCTTCCATGCTTAACTTTCTCATTTTCACTTAGCCCCTGCAAATCAGAACAAATATGGAAACCATATCCTGTGTCAAGGACCCAAGAGTGAGAAAGTTGTGTGCTATTAACTTGAATAGTATAAATACTTGAAGAGGACTCCTTGGTCTTTCCATCTTTCAAGTCATGCAAGTATTTGAGGCATATTCTTCTTCAATGATCCTTTTCGCCATAATGGAAGCAATTGGCCTCTTTGGGATCACTAATTGCATGGACATCAAATTTGGGCTTCGTCTTTGACCTATACCTAGAACCTACAGCATGGGCCTTCCCTTTTCGGTTGGATTAAGAAGGAGCCTTCCTATTTCCCCCTTTTCCATATCCAATGGCCAGTATACGATTACTTGTTGTAGCAGGAGCATGATTTTTCTTAATCCCCGACACAACAGTTTGCAATAAGTTATGGAGTTGGGTCAATTACGTCTCTATGTTGTTCAAATGATAAGTTAGAACAAACTGATCAAAACTAGAAGGAAAATAGTTGAGCACCATGTCAATGTCCAACTCCTTTTCAAATGACATATTGAGCCTTTTAAGTTGCTCCATGTATCTCTGCGTTCGTTGTATGTGAGAGCATAAAGATTCTCATTCCTTGATCTTGCATGCCATCAGAGACTTCACCACTTCATAACATTCTTGTCTCGCTTTCTTATGAAACTTTTAAGCAAGATTGATGCACATATCATAAGGCTAATAGTCCACATAGAACTTGGCCAGCTCATATGCCATAGTGCCCACCATGATGCAAGCAACTGTGGTGGTGTCATCAGAATGTTTGTCGTAGGAAGAAATTTCCTCAGGATTAGCAGTGGAATGATCGATCTCAATGAGAGGATTTTAAAAAATGTATTCATTGTTCTCGTACCTAAGATTCATCCAATCCTTATAGTTAGGACCACTAATCTTCTCCTTTGACAAGATCGAGAGAATAGTGAACTTCGATTGGGGAGTGGTTGTTTGAGTAGTAGCGAGATCACCGTTTCTAGAAATCTATAAAAAGAGACATAGTTTTATTTAGTGATATAAATTCTTAATATTGTAACCCAAAATAGATATTCAAGGCTAGGATCCAAAATACAATTCACAACAAAATAAAAGGGATGAATAATCTAATTATGAATTTATTAAGGTAGGTAATACAGATTTACCAATTTCAATCTAATATGAAATTCCTAGATCAATTGAGATACATTGAATCTTATTAATGGCGTGTTTAATCTTAGATTATGCTCTTCGATTTGTGATTGGGATACCGAGGATCATGACTAAGATGTGAATAACCATGCAAACTCGCTAGACAACCTCAATGTCATTTACCATCTCAAATTAATGTGCTGGTGAACCACATACGCTCCATTAACAATGACAATTTTCAATTTGTCCATCACTCAACTTTATAGTCCCAAATTAGTGTGTCAATTAACTACGCACACTCCACTAACGACATATAAAGAGTGATGTGGGTTTTCATGGATTAACATACACTTCACATTTTTCCTAAAGTAACTAAAGTGAGATTTTTAAGTGGGTTCTAGTACTTTATGGTATCATACTTTTAATGAGATTATGTCCTATCAAATTCGTTCGGCTAACGACCCTCCACAAAACAAGGGAGTGGTGGGTGAGAGTGGACACCATTCAAATTCAACGCTAATTTTATAGGTTGTTTCCTTATACCCCCTTATAGTATACTTTCGTGAATGAGACGTACTAGCGATTCGACTGACTTTTTTTTATTCATATAGCATTAGACAACTAATATTACATTGTATAAGGTGTATTAGACAACTAATACACCTTATACAATATTACAAAGCTTAGTGAGTTCCCCAAGATAACACATATAACTTAGCGTAAATAAACATCTATGGGTTATCTGCAACCATGGGACTATCAGCAGTCGCAGTGACCTAACACATACTCTGGAGGTTATCAACAACCCTCGTTTGGCTAATAGCAGCCCCAGCTAAACAAATATCATATCAGCACATAACACAACATAACATAACATAACATAATATAACAGCTAGACCCAGTTGGTCATAATGTTACAACTATCCTACCACACATGTAAGAGTAAGTGAGGAAACTCACCTGATACTGATGACATGAAAACATAACACCCGAAATGTTGGATCTAGACTCCGCCTATTCAACCAAATAAATTACCCCTTAATTAATAATTAAGGCCTATAACCATATCACAGGTCCAAGTCCACAGCTAATCCCACTAAGGGCAAAAAGGACCATATTGCCCCTCCCTAGGTCCATACCCTAAATTTTGACCTAAAAGTCAAAAATAGCAAAGGTAAAAAAAAGTCAACCGAAGTCAACACCCAATGAGTACATTAGGCATATAACACCCTACACTGGGTGTAATGTTGGCCATGCATGCGGCGGGGGTCTTCAACTCTACACTGCGCATAGATGGGAGTACGCACGACGTACTCCTCGGACTCCCATTCCTCACTTCTTTTGGTCTTAATCCATTAAGACAAGTACTCCAACTATAGATCTGAGATAAACAAGGTCTCTTATTTAATAAATTCATGGGCTTTAAGCCTTTTCATGGCTATGGGAAGCTAGAACATCATTTCACCCTTTTCAAACTACTTTACTCATGCATGGGACACAAAGGAAGATCAACCAAGCATTTTTATCCATCTAGATGCCCTAAAATGCATGAAAGGACAACCTAAAGTCTCTAGAGAGTCACAAACTCAAAAAGGTCTAAACTTAAGGACTTAAACTCATAAATCTTGCACCAAAAGAGATCTAAGAGAATACTAGCCAAGGTACAAGCTTTATACCTGGAAATGATGCACAAAGATGGATGGTTTCTGGATCTCTAAGCTGGATGGCACCTTCTTCTTCTCCTTCTAACTTCACTCTTTCAATACAAGGGTCAAGAATCTCTATAAGCTTGCAAAATCACACCCACAAGCACACACTCGGGATTTAGGGTTTAGGAAAGGTTGGAGGCTGATAAAGGTGGATAGAAATGAGGCCATCATATTCCTTAAATAGGGACAAAAGAAATGTTAGGGTTTGCATAATAAGCCTATTACGCCCATCGTACCCTTTGGTACGCCCAGCTTACTAGGTAGCCTACGCGATCCTTTTTTGTGCATGAGTACGCTACGCGTACTCATACGTATGCCCAATGTAATCATTTGCCACATTTTATAAAATAAGGACTAATTTTGACATAATAAAGAAAGGTTAAGGAAATATAATTATACCTCGATTCGGTATGTTACATATATCCCTTTTCATTATTATAGAAAATAATCAAATAAATCCTCTTGTAGTTCCTTGGAAAGAAAGCACCAAAAGTTTGAATGCCTCTAATGGATTGTACCCAAAACCCTAATAATTAGAAGGCTTGAGGAGAGGGGAGAATAGAGCAAATTTTTGGCTCTTGAGAGTTAGAAGGAGTGCACGAAATTATGAGACCCTAAGGGTCCTATTTATAGCTGATAAAGAAGCCTTGGATAAATCTAATTTGAAGATAATAATAATATCTTAAATTAGGTAATTATCCAACTCCATAATTATCTAATAGGATTAATCTAGAAAACTTAAAAGCCCTAGCCAAAACCGACCATGCTTAGAAGGTTCTAATTAACCCAAAATTAATTCCAACTAATTTCTAGTTAATTCTTAATTAATTATTACCATTTCAAATTAATGTATTAGTAATATAATATATTAATAAATCATTTATTTCAATTTATTAATCATATAATAAATTAACAAATCAACTGCTCTCTCCAAAAGCCATTCTATTCAATTACCAGTTATAAGGGAACCCCCGAAAGGACTTTGCTTCTAATTCAAGAATATATCAGTTTAGTTATCGGATTAGACACTTTATTCCAACACTTCTTATCACCCTAAGAAGGCCAATGTTGTGGCTGATGCCTTGAGTCGCAAGGCAACGAATGCACCCATCGAAGACTATGTTTGAGGATGGTTATTGTTTCCCCACTATTGGTTATGATCAAGGAAGCTCAAGTGGAAGGGTTGAGAAAGGAAAATTGGAAGGAAGGGAGGATCAGGGGTCAGATTTCATTGTTTTCTAAGGATAATTGTGGGTTATTAACTCAGTGTGGCAGGTTTTGGGTCCTGGTTGTTGGTGAGGTTTGGAAGACATTACTGGAGGAAGCTCATAAATCGAAGTTTTTGATCCATCTGGTGGCCACAAAGATATATAGGGGGTTTTGATTGAACTACTGGTGGCCCTGTATGAAGAGGGAGATAGTGTGGTTTGTAGAGCAATGCATGACTTGCCGAAATTTTAAGGCCGGACATTAGAGACCCACGACAAGATACAATCATCACCCATTACCATGTAGAAATGGGAAGAGATTAATATGGATTTTATCATGAAGTTGCCATGGATTGCCCATGGGGTCGATTCTATATGGTTCATTGTTGATAGGTTGACCAAGAGTGCTTATTTTATTTCTATCGCGAAGAGTATATCTGTCGAGAAGTTGGTCGACATCTGCTTCAGGGAGGTAGTGGTTCGGCACGGGGTGCCAATTTCGGTGGTTTCTGATCTAGATGTTCTTTTTACCTCCTGGTTCTGGATGAATTTCATGAGTTTGGTACTCAGCTACATTTTAGCACCGCTTACCACCCTCATACTGACGGGAAAAGTAAACATGCTATTGAGACTCTTGAGGATATGCTGCAGGCATACGTATTAGATTTTGGCCAGATTTAGGATATTTACCTTCCATTGGCTGAGTTCTCCTACAACAGCAGTTATCATTCCAGTATTGATCAACCTCCCTTCGAGATGATTTATAGGAGGACATGTTGGACCTCACTATTGGGGAAAGATCAGGCATCGAGTTATGAGGAGTACTGAGATAGTATTCAAGACCACTAAGTAGATTCAGCAAGTACGAGGTCGACTACAGACCGCGTAGAGTCGCCAGAAGAGTTATGTTGACCAGAAACAATCAGACCTCGAGTTCCATGTTAGAGAATATGTGCTTCTGAAGGTGTCACCTTCGAAAGGTGTTATCCAGTTTCAGAAGTAGGGCAAGTTGGGTCCCCGATTTATTGGTCCCTTCAGGATTATTGCTCAAATGGGTAAGTTTGCATGTTTATTGGATACGCCAGATGAGCTTATCCAGATCCATAACACGTTCCACGTCTCTCAATTGCGAAAGTGTATATCGGATGATCCAGCAGTGGTTCCTTTGGATGATATCCAGGTTGATGAGCGCCTGAACTACGTGGAGAGATCGATTGTTAGCCTTGATATGAAGACAAAGACCTTGCGCAACAAGGTGGTGGGCTTGGTTAAGGTCTAATGGCAGCACCAGAAGGTTTAGAGTGAACGTGGGAGCCTGAGGAGAAGATAAGGGAGCATTACTCATAGTTATTTGTAGTAGCGGACTTCGAGGGCGAAGTCTGATTCAAGTAGGGGAGGTTTGTAACATCTATTTCCTCAGGTACGATTTTTATATCAAATTTATGCCTTTTATGAGTTTTTTGTGCCCTACGCAGGGCATAGGATAGCCTACTAAGCAGGGTGTATGTTAATAAGTCCATGAGAGGGTTTTATGTTCTACGCGGGTCATAGAGATACCTATACATAGCATAGGAGCATAGGACTAAAACCATAATTGAGGGGTTATGAGCCTTATTTAAAAGCTCTAGTCCCTTGAGAGCCTTCCCATACTCAGCCTCCAACCTCATTTTAAGTAACCTTGAAACTCTAGCCATCTTGTTAGGATTTTGAAGCATTTGTATGTTCTTTTGTTTGATTTGTGAAGAAGAAGTCCATAGAGGAAGTTCTTAGGAGTCCATAGCTTGTAGATTCAGATTTTGCACTTCATCAACCTTCTCCAGGATGTATTAAGCTTGCATCTTGATCATTCGTTTTGATAGATCTAATTAGTTTATGGGTTTTATGTGCATTTTCCCTTAACCTTGGTCTTAATGAGTATGAGTACTCAAGACCTCATAAGTTTCATTTCTGCCATTTCTGATCTTGTTGAGTTATAAAAATGGGAACTTGGTCACTTGCATTCATCCATGCATGAACTTTTGAGCTTTAGAGTGTGTTTTAGACTTAGGTTTTGGTCTTATGCTCCATTAGGCCATGCAAAGGTGTAAACTCATAAACTTTATCACTTAGGATGTTTATTAGGTTCAGATTTGAGAATTTTATGGTTGGTGTTTATGCATTAAGAGTTTAATGAAAAGTTGGCAAATATTGTTATTACGTAGAGCGTATTCTGGGCTACATATGGTGTAGCATGAATTGTCCCCGAGTACCATCAAAGGCTCTACGTTGGGCATAGAGCATAGCATTACACGGGGCATAACACTAAAAAGGGGAATTTTGGGGCAAATTAGATTAATGGTCAAGTGGAGTGGGCTTTAGTCTTGGAAGGGTAAAATGGTCTTTTACCCTAGAGAGAGAGGGAGAGAGAGAGAGAAAGAAAGAGAGAGAAAGAGATAGTGATTATGGGTTAAGATCCTTGAGTGTGAATTACTATATCAAGGTGAGTCTTCTCACTGTACTCATAGGTCGAAGGCACCAATGCCCGTCCACTTGATTGTGTTATGTAGAATGCTAGTTGTCTTTGTGACTCTTGCATGTGTATGTTGGGTTGTGTCCATTTATTCATATGTTAGGTTGGACACATTTATTTGTATGTTGGGTTGGGCCCATTTGTATGTATGTTGGGTTGGGCCCATTTATATATGTTGGGTTGGGCCTATTTGAATGTTAGGTTAGGCCCGTTTGCATGTTGGATTAGGCCAATTTATATATATGTTGGGTTGGACCCATTTGCATGTTGGGTTGGGCCCATGTATATGGTATGTGGTATTTTAGGGAACTCACTAAGTTTGTGCTTACGGTTTTTGTGGTTTAATATTTTAGGTACTTCCAGCTTCAAAGGGAAGGGCTCGGCATGATTTTATTCCACATTAACATTTGATTTCACTTTGATGTTGAGAATATTATACTATGGTTGTTTTGGAACAGTTTGGTTGTAATTTTTGGATGTTTGAAAAATGAAAACTTTACTATCATTTTTGGGACATTAAATAAACAAATAAATAAATGATATATAAAATGCAAAAAATGAATCGGGTTGGGTCTTGAAAAGAGCCACACTAGAACCATTGATAAAGGTTGTCACAGGAAGTGGGTCGCGACTGAAAGGAGCACTGTTGTACACCACTATAGTTCATCGGTTTCGACATGCTAAGGGTGTTGGGCCTCATTGAAGCGCTCTACCTTCTTACATGAGTTGGGCCACCAATAACGTGGTGGGTCGAGGGTGCTCCCAAACTCAAGTGAGCATCATTAGGTCGAAGGGTTATGCCTTTCTTGTCCGTTATGCTTAGTTGAAAGCCTTTAGGGTTTCTGTTGCCGTTTATTTTTCCAGTTTATAATTTAAACATAAAACTTATGACAAAAAGTATTGATAGGTGCATTTTATGCAGCTATTTTGCATGTTATTTCCGTCATTTCATAGCATTTTACTTCATAATTCTTGCATTTAGTTAATTATTTGGGCAATTGCATATTTCATTAAGAATGTCTGGTACTTCACCATTTTTGATTTATTTTGCAGGCATTATGGAGAACGGAAAGTGGAGCTTGGATGCTTGGAGCTTTAGAGCATGAGGAGAAGATGAACCGGTCATTCCATGGCAGAAAACATTAAGATGGACCCCGAGTCATTGTGCATTATTATCATAACAAAGGACTATGTTTGAAACAAAATTCTTGTCACACCAACACGGGTCATTTTGTTCTTTGTCATCTTATATTTGAGCAACATGACTCGTGGTGAAGCTAGATTGAAGATGGAGCCAACAGTGAAGGCTTTTTGGAATTTTAGCAAAAAGCATGGGCCATGCCAAAAACACATGGTCAAGACAAATGGTCATGCCAAAAACACATGGGCAAAAGGCATGGCCATGCTAAAAACGCATGGCCTTATGGAAAGCACGTGAACTTTAATAAAAGAAGGGAAGACATCATTTTGAGGGAAAAAGACGATTTCTTGAGCAACTAGGGGCGATCTTAGGCGATTCTAGGAGAATTTTTGGAGCTTTTGAGAAGACCTAATCATTGCAAACACTTTTGATTTCATTTTTGTAAGCATTAAACATTCCAATTCCATCTTTATTCTTGTTTGATTTGTTCTTAGCCATGTGTGGCTAAGAAACCCTAGTTTCTAGTTCTTGTTCAAAACATGTTGATTGCTTGACTTGAAGCATATGATTTGATGTTTGATTTGTGATTCTATTCTAGTGATTATGTTTTTGTTTAAACTATAACCCTTAAATTTGATTTGTGTTTGATTAACCACTTTCATGAATTGAATTTTTATGTAGTTAATTAATTTTTAGGGCACCTAATCGTTCTATAAAGTTAATGATTGGTAACAAACAATAGGTTTTCTTATTGTAGAACATTTATCACATGTTTTCACACTTTCGAACGTATGAGAAGAAATGAACATTGTTGGGAAGCTTGTACAAAACTTAATGCAGCCTTTTCAATACAATCTAAGAGTGTGTTTAGGTTGAATTAGTATAGCTAGGTCTAGTCAAAGAGCGTGTTTTGGTTAGATAATTTGGTAAGCGAGAGGTATTAGAGTGTGTTAATACCTTTCAGTACTAACTTAGAATAGTAATCACAAATTACATCAAGTCACAATCAGGTTAAATGACAACATTGAGAACTAGAACTGGAAGCACTTTTACAACTTGTTTACAAATCTATTTCATTTTCTGCATGTTCCAAAGTTGATTGTTATTTTCATTATTTGACTTTTGCAAACAAAACCCCCCTTTGTGACCAAAGTACCTTGCGCAAAGAGGTATAGACTTTTGTCCCGTGTCTCTATGGTTCGACCCTGCTTGCCTTGTACTACTTTTTAGTGCATTAAAGCAATGTATTTGGAGTCTATTGTAACCCTTTATTTGTTGGGTTTGACACCCCTAACAAGTATAATCTAAAACTTAATTTACAAACGATTTAGTCCAAAAAAAATTGCAAACCATTTAGCAAAATAACAAAACAACCCACCATAATTTATTACAGCACCAACAACCAAAAAAACTATTTGGACAAAAATAATGCATTCACTCCTAATGAACACTTCAATGATTTGTTTTATTAAATTATGTATGTAATTTAATAGCTCAACAATATCTTCTAAAATAAAGAAGTTTACAACCCATAAAATTATCAAAATAAAATTTCAACAATTGTAATACTTTGACTGTTTTCAAGAGTGCAAAGAACAAAAACCAATGTATTATATGTTAGAATTTAGGAGGAGAAGAAGATTTCTGAAATCGATAAGTAACTTGGATCTTTCTAAAGGATCGTGTGGACACTTTCTGAATATGATAAGTAACTTGGATATTTCAACCCTATGTTTGGGTTACATGAAATCCAAATTATGGGCATAATCCTTCAAGGAAAAAAATATTAAATCATGACACGGATATGAGACCATGAACTAGGGTTTTTATAAAATTCAAATTACAATGATTAGCAAAGATAAGAACTAGTTAATATTAAATATTATTTTGTTAAGGAAGTATATGGAAAGTATTATTTTCTAATAATTTCCTTCAAACCCTCATCCCTTATTTATGGCATAAAATCAACATTTAATGTTGATCGATGATTATCTTTAGTAATTAAAGGAATTTGAATTCTATGAAAACCCTAATTCGTAGTCTCATATTAGTGTGTTGATTTGAGATTGTTATTTGAAGGATTATCCTAGTAATATGGCTTTCGTGTAACCCATACATATATGGCATACTCGGAAAATGTTCATTATGGTCGAAATATCATATTCGAAAAATATTCACACAATCCTTCAAGAAGATCCAAGCTACTTATCGGTTTTAGAAACATTCTCTTCCTCCCAAATTCTAAAAACCAAATCTTATATTTGTTTCGATTTTCTAAAATAATGAGTGAACCGGTGAAAGAGATGACTTCTAGGTTTGATAAGTTGGAGAAGTTCCAAGGAAATGATTTTCGTCACTGGCAGAAGAAGATTCTTTTTCTACTGACTACTCTGAAGGTGGTTTATGTTCTAAGCACTCCTACATCAAAACCAGAATAAGATGAAACCGTGGAGCAAACTTAATGTCTGTGGTTTATGCCTGATCCTCTATTTGATATCTACCAAAACACATAGAATACGAAGAAATTATGGAATACCCTGTTGGAAAATAATGTCCAATGTCATTAACTGATTAGTAATATTTATAATAGTAGTAGGGTCCTTTTGGGTTGCCCTCATGACTTAATTAAACAATAATGAATAAGGATAAAATAAGTTATTAATGTATTATGAAATAACAAATTAATTGGAAATTATTTTGGAATTAATCAAATAGTTTTAATTAATTAGATGAACTGAATATTAGTTAATTAACTAGTAGTTAATTAGAATATTCCAAAAACCTGCAGGATATAGTAAAGGATGAATTCTAAAAGGATAATGATAACCTTATTAATTTTTAAGTTGTTTACTGATTAAGCAACATAAGCCTATAAATAGGGAGCTAGGGATCAAACCCTAGGTGCTCCTAACTCATAAATTTCATTCTCCCCCTTCCTTTACCTCTCATGGGACGAAAATTATAACCCTTCGAAATTTTCATTCCAAGTCTCCCCTTTCCTAAACTTCATATTTGCTAGTTGGTGTCTTGGGTGTGATGATTCCACTAGAGAGATTCCTGGTTTGGGTCTTTATCATCCTTGCAAAGTGGTTGTGACAAGATTTCGATCAAGGAATCAAGAAGGTCAAGAGATTGGTATTTTCAAGTTTTAAAGTAGATTGTTATAATAGTAAAACCTGGATCCATATGATGCATGTGCACATATGGTTTAAATGTTTTTCTGCTACGTAAAATATTGTGTATAGAATGCAACAATCCCTAACATACCATTGAGTCTAATTAGTATATCGTTTGGGATGCTTCTAGCAAGAACTTTTGTTAAGCAATTTTAAATACTATAAAATGGCATACTCAAGGCCTGTTATGGAATAGTACAGTGAAATTCTTCGCATTTTGGGTCAATGGACTCCACACAACATGAAAATAGACGAATGCATTATTGTATCGATATGATTGACATGTTACCACCATCTTCAAAGGACTTTAAGCATACTTTAAAACATCAAAATGAAGAGTTATCAATGATACAACTCAGGTGTCACATACAAATTGAGGAATCACTCTTTGTTCATGAATGTGACAAAAATATGATGTTGTGAAAATGAATAAGAACCATCAAAACCACAATGGAAAATGCATTAAACGTGAGTATGATTGTCGTAACAAACCAAACAAGAAACCTTCTTTTCCTTCCAAATTCTAACATTATAATAAAGTGATAAAATTATCTAAAATGATTATGATACTACTTTGTGATTCTTAATTTGGACTCTTAGACCATAAAGATTATAGGGTTGTTGTGATCGACTTTGTGAGCGACACCCTCCCTAATAATACTCCCAAATAATATATTTAAGATTTTAAGGTATAGTTTTTGTTTTTGATTTGTAAGATTAACTAAAATATATTTAAATAATTGAAATCGGTCTTTTAACTCCGGCCCTATTTGTTTGATTAAACTAGTTCATAGGTTCGATCCGTTAATTAAACATGTTCATAATCTTATCTCAACCAATTGTATAAAATCGATTTGCGTTTTAATCTTTTATTCTATTATTGAATTATTTCGATATCATATATATATATATATATATATATATATATATATATATATATATATATATATATATATATATATATATATATATATATATATATATATATATATTATTATTATTATTATTATTATTATTATTATAATGAGAGGTCTAATATTAAAATTTCCATATAGGAGTTAGGATTCAAGGATCCGTTAAGGCAAGGCAACCACTTGAGTATTGCATTGGAACAGTGGAACTTAGCACGAGTCTAAAGCAAATTACTTTAAGCAAAGCACCTAGGCTTTTTAATAAAAAATCTAATTTTAATTTGCATTACGAATTAATTAATACCATTATAAGATAGTATTGGTATGAATTTTTTTTTTTTTTTTGAACCGTAGAAAAGTAAATATATAAAATACACCGACTAGCAAGATTCTAGCAAAAGATCAATACAAAGTACAAGTATCAAAAAGAGAACAACATCAAGTATTCCAACTCTAAAGCCTTAAACTAGCCCTAAGTACATAATAAGTTGGATTTCATCCCACTCTTCATCGTGTTGCATATTAACTTCTTAAATATAACCTAAATATAACCAAGAGACTCGTATATTATACGGGTTGATTTAAAAAATGATTAAACTTAAAGTATAAAAATGAAATATTTTTTAATGTACAACTTTAAAATAAGAAAGAAAGAAATGTATTTATTACAATTTAATATATATATATATATATATATATATATATATATATATATATATATATATATATATTTAATACTTTACATTTATAAGTATATGACTTTAATTAAAAATTAAAACAAACCAAAAATTGACAAGTGGATAATATTTATTTCAAAATTATCACAAAATAACAAGTGTCAAAACTCATAAGAGATTGACAATTAACCAAAAACCTTCATTTATTAAGGAGGATTTTGAACTTTCTAGATCACCTGTATAACCGAAAAAATTAAACTCAACACAAATTTGTGCCTTTTGTTTCCCAAACCTTCAAAACCCATCTTGAAATAAGCTCGTCAATATTCAAAGGAGGGGCCACGAGGAGCCCATTACATAAGTGAAACCAACGCAACACATGTATTCTGTTTACCAAAATAATACTTAAACATATGGTTAATAATGAAAAATAAAACGAATATCAATAGTTTTTAATAGTTGTTGATTGAGTAGGACTCAACATCATATGATACCTAATAAGGTGCATATCAAAGACTATTAGACCGAATGAAAGATTTTCAATTGTGGTATCAAACAGTCTGAATCTTACCGAGTTAGAACTAACCTCCTATTAGACTTAGTAAAGAGGCATATTGAATAACCTTAAAGAGGTGTTCGACAAAACTAATTAGTAGCGGTAACAGGTAACGGATAACGAGTATCGGATAACTGATAGCTGGTAGTCAGTAGCTGACAGACCTTTGTTAAATGTTAAATGATAGTATAACTTTTATATTTGGAGCGTTTTGTTTAACTAAACAGTAGAAACTTGTAGTGTCAAATGAAATTTTTTGTTCAGAAAATAACGTTTGTCAAACAATTGAAGCCAAAAGTTCTCTAATGCTCTATGTAAGCATTATGTTTTGAACATAAAAATAAACCGCCACAAAAAACAAAAAAATACAATTTTTTTTTTAAGTTCACGAAACTTATAGGTTGTGAAATCATATTTATTTTTTAACCTATATGTAATCACTAATTGAGTTTTTGTGGATGTAGTTTCATTATACGTGCTTGTTTGTTGTTTCTTCTTTTATGCTATGTTTATCAAGATTATCCTGAATATTTAACTAAGACCTAAAGAATGAATATCAACGAGTATAAGCCATAAAAAAACTTAAATTTTTTTATAACAAAAGTGCAATAAAATTCCCTTAGGGTATATAGTTTTAGAATTAATGTTAAAAAATATAATAGTAATTTTAAAATTAATGTTAACAAATTTGTATGATAACCTTATAATTAAAGATATTCGGTTATATAAAATAACAATTGACTTCTAGTATGCCGAGTTTCTTATTTTATATTGAGTTTAAAATCACGTCCTATATAAAAAAAATAACTAGAAATACGTAATTTTGCATGGATTTAACATATATAACCAATACCAAAATAAGATCGGTAACATATTTTGTTCATTTGTCTAAATTTCATAAATTACTAACATATTAAACACCATATAAAAGTTATTAATACAATAACGACACAAATAAACATTACAATATAAAGTAACTTATTGAGTAAAATAAAACTAACATAAATATGATTTATAAAAATTATTAAAACGATAAGCATGGAGGCTTTCAAGAAATTTTCCCTATAAAACCCCATCCATGCATGCCATATAACCCCCACCAACAACCCAACAATCCAACATCAAACATGGCCAACTCACACCAAAAGGGCTCGACCCTAGTGATGACCTTGGCCTTGCTCATGCTTCTAGTAGCCATGGCCTCCCGAGCCACTTCACGCACCCTCAACGACCCAACCATGATAGCCAGACACGAGCAGTGGATGGCTCATCACGGACGTATTTATACAGATGAAAATGAAAAACAGCTACGTTTTCAAATATTTAAAAACAACGTCGCCTATATTGATGCACATAATGCGCGTTCAGACCAAAGTTACACACTTGAAGTCAATAAATTCGCTGATTTAACCAATGACGAGTTTCGCGCTTCACGCAACGGTTATAAAAAACAACCAGATTCAGATTCACATGTGGTGTCTGGTTTATTTCGTTACGCGAACGTAAGTGCGGTACCAGATGAAGTTGATTGGCGAAAAGAAGGCGCGGTAACACCCGTTAAGGACCAAGGCGATTGCGGTAAATTTGTTTTTTTGTCATATCTGCAAAATAAATAGTACACAACACACACTAAACAATATACAAGATATACATACTAAGATATCACCATATTATATATATATATATATATATATATATATATATATATATATAGTAATATAGATTGTCCTTTTTAGTTTCCTCAACAAAAAGAGCCATTAAGATTTAAGTATATTTATTGATGCATTTTTTTTATTGGAAACAGGATGTTGTTGGGCCTTTTCGGCGGTGGCAGCCATGGAAGGAATTAACAAGCTTGAAAATGGGAAACTGGTGTCGTTGTCGGAGCAAGAACTAGTTGACTGTGATATCGATGGCATTGATCAAGGCTGCGAAGGAGGCCTAATGGAGAACGCTTTCCAGTTTATTGAAAAACGAAAGGGTCTAGCGGCGGAATCTGTCTATCCATATACCGGAGAAGATGGGATCTGCAACACCAAGAAAGCAGCCATTCCGGCGGCCAAAATCTCCGGCCACGAGAAAGTTCCGGCCAACAACGAAAAAGCTCTGTTGCAAGTAAGTAATATATTTACTACCAAAAGAATTACAAACTTGATTTAATATATAATATCTTAAATATTTACTAATAAGACAAAGGAGAAACTTATGGAATAAAAACACGTACCTACGCATAGGTTCATTTATGCTGTGGATGTTTCTAATACGTAAATATGTGAAATTGAAAAATGATCTTTTTGGCAAAATATGTATTTTTCATAGAATCTTGCATTAGAGGATGTTTGAGACGTGGATTTGAAGATTGATTTACAAAGTTTCAAGAATCAATAGAATAGTAATAATAAAATATTTGATTAATGTTGACGGAATAATTTCATGTTTACCCTAAAATCTTTCCTAATAAACGAATATTTTTTTTTGCAATATATCACACTCTAATTCAAGTGTCAAATGTTATTTTATAGTTATTTTGAATTAATTTTTTTTAAGTATCATTTTATTGATTTTTCTATTTTAATAAATTCCACATAATATTTTTATATAATAATTACAATAAATATAGTAATAAATGAATATCAATTTTATTAATTGAGTTACCTTCTTATTACAAAATAATCAAATTAAAGCTTATTAGTTCCAATATATATAACAACTCGCTCTTTATTCACATATTATTTGGGCATTAAAAATAAGAAAGGGAGAATTATAGAGGGGGGGGGGGGGGGGGGGGGGGGTTAATGAATTTAAATCATAATAATAGTTTTTTGTATCACGTAATATCCAAAGATTTTTTTTTCTCTAAATGTCTTATTTTTAACGTAACAATTTTACCGATGCAGGCTGTAGCAAATCAACCTGTTTCGATTGCCATTGATGCAAGTGGATATGAGTTCCAGTTTTATTCGGGTGGCGTTTTTACTGGAAGTTGTAGAACTGAACTTGACCATGCTATAACTGCAGTTGGATATGGGGCTACTATGGATGGGACCAAATATTGGCTAATGAAGAATTCATGGGGTGCATCATGGGGAGAGAAGGGGTATATACGAATTAAAAGAGATAGCTTGGCGAAAGAAGGATTGTGTGGTATCGCCATGGATCCTTCTTATCCCGTTGTTTCAAAAGCATGAAGTATTTAGACGAAGATATTGATATTTAAGTGTGTATATGTCATTATATTGAACTTATGTTAAAGTTACATTGATTAAATGTGGTTTTATATCAACCGATCAAAATGTATTTAAATCTTGTAAAGATCAAAATATATAAACCTTGTAAAGTTAAAAGAATTTAATGTGATTATATGTAAGGTTGCTTTTGTTTTGGTTTTTGTCATTTGACAATCTCGTTCTATAAAATTTATATAAGATTTTCCTGTCGCCGGGACAACACCAACATGGTAGAAGTTATTAGAAAGGTAGTTAGTGTGAAGCAGTCAGCTTTCATTAAATGTTGTAAAATTCTAAACAATAGACGCGTCATGCGGCCAAGTATTGGCTCATGAAGAACTCATGGGGTGCATCATGGGGAGAGAAAGGGTATCTACAAATAAGGCTATATGGAGTGGTCACTACAAACTCACCGGAAAAGTGACGCCACCTCTGCGCCACGTCATCTTCACTACCAACCCACTCCACTATGGAAATGGTCACCACTAACAAGATTCACTTTTATATTATTTTTTTATTTTTTTACCATTTTGTTAAATAAATAAAATATTAAATAAATAACATATTTTATAAATAACATTTTATAAATAACATATTTTATATTAATTAAAACCACATTACATAATTTAAAACATAGAAAATTAAAACTAAAATACTAAAAAAAACATAATCCATACTTAGAAAATTAAACCTAAATTATTAAAAAACATCAAATCTAGTTGCGATATTGGTCGAGAACTTCTTGTTGAATTTTCATAAAGACCCTTAAATTTTCCGGGTCGAGATTGGGTTGCGGCACTGTGTTTACGATTTGAAGATTGGTGAGTGCCAATTGTCGCCGGCGTTGCTCCTCCGTTGCATCAAATTTTTTTTCTAAAAAATTTAGAGTTTTTTCGATTTTCTCCGCTAACATGTCCTCGTTGGTTGATTTTCCGCTAGACGAAGCCCCCTTTCTCGCTTTGTCCCTACCCGGTGGTCGACGAAGATGGACGTCCGATGGACCCTCACCCTCGGTGGCGTCGAACTCATCATTGAGGTCGAGGTTAGCACCGATCTCCGACTCGGACGTTCTCGGCCTTTTATTGGAACCGGTGGTAGATCCCGAATGCGCCGTTTCCGGATAAAGGACCCATTTTGGGCCATTGCGACAAACTTCCCACGCTTTTTGGTTGCCAAAAGGTTTACCATTGTTGGTAATTTTGTATTGGTGCAACGCCGTTGACAAAATGTTGAAATCGTTGCTACCACTTCGATGCATATTTTTTAAATTGTCAAACACGCCGTTAAATTTGGTACACGTTGCTCTAAGATCGCGCCATTTAGCATTGACTGAATCATATGTCCGGCTCGTTTGCCTTCCCAATAACGCGTGAAAGTGGTCTAAAATACGATTCCAAAAGCTATGTCCCGATTGCGCGTTGGCGACATCCCCGTCTTGTGATATGGCAATCCAAGCTTTAGCTAAAGTCGCCTCCTCCTCCTCGGTCCATTGGGTGTTTTTCTTCTTTGTTGAATCTTTGGATTTTTTTTGCCTTCTACGACTTGGTTGTGTTTCTTGAACCCGTTCGTCGTCGTCTTCATCGTCGAGGTTTACGGGTTGAGATTGCGATAATGGAACTTAAGAGGGTTGTGAACTTGGTTGTGGCTGTTGGAAAATTTGGGGCTGAAAAAACGGAGGAGGTTGTTGTTGAAAGGGTTGAAATTGGGTTTGAACAAATTGTGGTTGTGGTTGGTTTTGGTAGTAGTGTGGGTGGTATGAAAGATTGGTAAATAAAGGTTGTTGTTGAACGGGGGATGATAACAATTGCATATAGCCAACGTTTGCTAAAGGATCATTTGGAGTATTTGGGGTGTTTGGGGTGGGTGGATTATTTTGGTTTGGATCCATGAAGAAAAGTGTGTATTTTGAATGAGAGTAAGTTTCTTTGTGTTCAAAATGTTGTGTGTGTTTGAATGGTAATATGTAGTGATATATATAGAGAGTTTGTAGTAAATTAAATAATTAAGTAAATTTTTTTTTTTTTTTTTTACAAACGGTAATAAAAGAAACGGTCGAAATTGAATAGCCAATCAAATCAAGCGTCTCCAGTCGTCTTCGCGTCCACGGAACAAGACCCCCACCGGAAGGTGGGGCGGTGTTCACGCGTGAAGGGAGCTGACACGTCAGCTCCCACGCGTCTTCCAAGCTCCACTCCTGATAGCCTAAAAAGAAATGTCTTGATGAAAGAAAGATCGTGTGTTTTCATCAAGCATCATATGTATCCAATTGTTTGAAAAGAATTAATAAAGTTTCAAACAAAGACGTTAACATTTAAGCATGCACATGTCATCTAAATTCATCAAATCACATTAACTTACATTATTTTTATATCATTTGAATAAAAATGCTTTGTATACTTTAAAAGAAATTAATATTTCCTAATAAATGAAAATCTTTTTGACACATGTTCATTCTCTTTCATTTTGACACGTCATTTTCTAGAATTTTAAAATTTTCTATTTTCAACTTGTTATTTTTTTTTTTTGTATTTTTTTTATTAAATTAAAATTTCACATTTAATATGTAAGGTAATATATATATGTAATACTAGGTGTGAGACCAATGTATTACATGAGTTTATTTAAAAAAAAAAATTTAACAATTTAAGAAGTTTGAATTTATAAGAAAAATGAGAAAAAAATTAAATTATTAAAATTAATGAGACTTTAATACATTGAATACATTACATATATAAACCCTTTTTAATAAATACCTTACATATTAAATGTGAAATTTAAATTTAATAAAATGAAAAATACAATAAAATGACAAGTGGAAAATAAAAAATTCAAAAATTCTAGAAAATGTCATGTGTCCAAATGAAGGAGAAGAAGACATGTGACAAAAAGATTTTGATTTATTAAGGAGGATATTTATTAGAAAAAGTTTATATATGTAATGTATTCAATGTATTAAAGTCTGGTTAATTTTAAAAATTAAAAAATTTTCTCATTTTTCTTATAAATTCAAACTTCTCAAATTGTTAAAATTTCACATTTAACTTTTTTTTAAATAAATTCATGTAATACATGGATGTCACATCTAGTATGATTATATATATAGGGAAAATGACCTTTGAGGGTAATAAAGTATTCGTTTTGTATTCATTAGGTCCCTTATCTTTTTTTTTTTTTTTGTCTTTATTATACCATTGAACTTATAATCCCTACTCACCAAAGCCACCGCGACCGGTTATCACCTGTTTTACCGGTTACCACATTTAATTAGAGATGACATGTCTTATTACGTGGAATTAGAACACATTTAATTATCGTTTCTCTTTCACCCCTTTGTCCTTACAGTTAGGGTTCGTTTTAATTGAGGGAAGAAAAAGTTCAATCGAAGCATACGGTTAGGAAATTGAAGAGAACTGGTGAATGCGAGTGTTATAGTGAAGAAGATGGCCTCCGATTCCAAACAAAGTAAGTATTTAACAGTTTATATACATTATAATGGTTTATTCGCACCGAAACCATTAGTGTACTTGAACGTTGTTGTTGTTTCAATCTGTGATGTCGATTTTGGTGCAATGGATTTCAAAGACTTTAACTTGTTCATTGCAAAGTTGATTGAAGGCAGTTGTGATAATGTATATTATTGCACTAGAAATGAACCATTGGCAGAGGGTATTAAGAGAATTAGGAATGATGCTGACTACTTTGAGTTTATTGAAACGGGTTATAGTGATGAAGCTGGTCTAAGAATGAATGTGTATATAGACCACGAAAATGAACTTGTACTTGATTGGGCTGATATGGAAGTAATGGAAGATGATGAAGGGCATTATTCTGAGGAAGACCTGGATGATGATAAAGATTCACAACTTTCTGATGATATTCTATATGAGCATGAAGCAGATGATTACATTCCTTTTCTTGACAAGACTATTGGTGATGAATTCTTACATCGGGTGTCAGGTATGTGTAAGGATATAAATGATGAGGCTGAAACTGATGAGGTTGAAACCAAGAATGGAGATGACAAACCAGTGTACCCTGTCCATAATGAGAACCAGAAATGGGACAAAATGGTGCCAATTCTAGGTATGAGATTCTCTAACCCCATGGAATTGAAAAATTGTTTGACTAACTATGCAGTGAAGAATGGGTACAACCTTTATTTTGAGAAAAATGATAGTTAGAGGTTATTAGTGAGATGTTGTAAAGATAACAAGAACCCCTCCTGTCCTTTTAGACTGTGGGCTTCCTGGATGAGCAGTGAAAGGTCTTTCCAGATTAATTCATTAGTTGATGAACATAACTGTTCAAGAGTCTTTAAACTTGGTTCCATTGTAACATATAAATGGATTGGAAAGCATTTTAAGAATCAACTTGTGAAGAACCCTAAAATGAGCATAAGGAAAATGAAGGCCAAAGTGAGTACAAAGTTTAACTTGATTGTTAGTGTCACTCAATGTAGAAATGCTAGGAGATATGCTTTTGGATGAGATAGAGGGTAGTTTGATAGAACTTTATGGTAAAGTATGGAGTTATGGAGAAGAAATAATAAGGACAAATCCTGGTTCAACAGTAAAGATAGATGTGAATGTCATGCCTGATTCCACAACCTACTTTTCTAAAATGTATGTTTGTTTTAAGGGTGTGAAGGATGGTTGGATTGCAGCATGTAGGAGGGTAATAGGGGTAGATGGTTGTTTTTTAAAGGGTATATGTAGAGGCCAACTGTTAGCAGCTATGGGTAGGGATGCAAACAACCACATCTTCCCTATTGCATGGGCTATGGTGGAAGTTGAAAATAAGGAAACATGGAAGTGGTTTCTTGACCTCCTTCTGGATGACATTGAAATGGGAATTGGTCATGGATTGACCCTCATATCAGACCAACACAAGGTACATTTCTGTTTTGTTTTGTTTAATTTGAATGTTTTTGTTATGTCATCTATTTCATGCTTTCTTTCAGGGATTAATAGAGGTTGTCAAAGAAAGGGTTCCAGCAGCAGAGCATAGACAATGTGCTAGGCACATCTATGCTAACTTCAAGAAAAGATATAAAGGTGAACAATATAGGAAGTTGTTTTGGGCAGCAGTTGTTAGTACTACTCAACCTAAATTTGAGGCAGAAATGAATTCCATAAAAAAAATTGACCCTTTGGCTTATGAACACCTCATGGAAGGGACCCTAAAAGTTGGTGCAGGGCATTCTTTGAAGTGGACAGGGCTTGTGATGCTTATGAGAATGGCATATCAGAAAGTTTCAACTCTGTTATTGATCTTGCTAGGAAAAGGCCACTCATCGCCATGTTGGAAGAGATAAGGATTTATGCAATGGAGAGGATGTATAAAATGTAGCTAGAGGGACAAAGTTGGGGGAATTTAAAAATATGTCCATCTATAAGGTTGAAGATATCAAAGCTAAAGAAACAGCAAAGGTATGATATAACTTCTATTTTATAAATATTATATGTCTCATCTATAAGATTAATAGAACTTCTTATTTTTTTGGGCAGATTTTGGGGGGTTATACCATCTGGGATACAACAATATGAAGTTAGGATTGGAAATGATGGATATGTTGTGGACCTTAACAACAACACATGTGGATGTAGATCTTGGCAAGTATCAGGTATCCCATGTGTGCATGCAGTGGCAGCCATTTCATACCTCAACAGGAATGCAGAGGACTATGTTGCACCATGGTTCCATACAACCATGTTCTTGACTTGTTACAACCATACCATTAATCCACTTAATGGTAGTTCCATGTGGCCTGAAGTTACCTACATGAAGCCAATGCCTCCCCAAAAAAGAAGGTTACCAGGAAGGCCAACCATTAAAAGGAAAAGGGATCAATCTGAGAGGGAAAGCCAGGGGAAAACAAGGCATACTATCTCAAAAGCAGGTGCAGTTATCAGATGCACCATTTGTAGAGAAACAGGCCACAATAGATCAACATGTCCTACAAGACCAAAAGATGCAGCATCCACTTCACTGTCAAAAAAGAAGAAAGCTAATAAATGTAAAACAGAGAAAGGTATGCTATTAAAACTATGTAATTATACTACAACATCCAACTCATTAACTACACCTTTGTATAGCAGGTACTGTGGAACCAGTTCAAGTAGATCCAATTCAAGTGGAAGCTCCTGCACAACCAGATAATGATGTTCAAGTAGATGATCCTGCTCCACATGTTGATGTTCATGTAGATGATCCTGTTAATGATGTCCCTGCTCAACATGTTGATGTTCATGTAGATGATCATGTTAATGATGCCCCTGCTCAACATGTTGATGTTCATGTAGATGATCCTGTTTATGATGTCCCTGCTCAACCTGTTGCAACTGGGAAGAGGACACGAAAATACTCAGAAAGAATTACCAAGATTGGGTTGAGGAGGAACGTTTTGAAGAAAGAAGGAAACATTGATAACCACCCACTGGTGTTGGAATGAATTTATGTTTTAATATTTTTGTAAAGACAAACTTTTAGTCTTTTTATTATGTAATTGGGAATACTTTTAGTCATGACACATCTTTTGATTATGTAAAGACAAATGTGGGCACAACTTTTGTAATGATGCACATGCTAATGGAATCTTACAAGTTTGTCTTCTATCTATATTATATGCTTGGGTGTTATACTTAATCTGGACCATTTTACCCCTGTATCATGTCCAATACACTAACCAGTTAAACACATTTTGAAACCACTCAAAACATCAAACTAACTATCATTAATAAAGAACATTTAGTCTTAATAAATTAAGAAATGTTTGATGTTGTTGTTGTGGTTAAAATGGACCATTTTACCCGTGCATAATGTCTAATTCACTAACCTATTAAACACACTAATATGTCTTTGTAACCACTCAAAATATCAAACTATTGATTGTTGTTATACTTAATATGGACCATTTTACCCCTTGGTCACATTAAGACATTAACAATTGATTGATGTTATACTTAATCCGGACCATTTTACCCCTGCATCATGTATAATTCACTAACTTGGATCACATTAACACATTAATATTTCTTTGAAACCACTCAAAACATCAAACTGTTATTACTCAGAAAGATTTAGTCTTAATACATCAAACAAAATACAACAGTGTCTTTCAATACAACTTAATTAGTAAAAAACATTTAGTCTTAATACATCAATAACTACTTCTTAAACACAAACAACAGAAATAACGCAATCATCAGAACTTTATGAGTAAATAACTTCCATTTGATTTTTTCAAGCTCTTGTCTAACAACCAAATTTTCTTGTTCCATCTTCATCTTATATATGCTGATCTGGTTTTCCAATGTACAAATTTTGAGGGTTAAATTGCACTGTTCTTTTTTGTCCTTCCCAGAACTGACTTCATTATCAGGGGTTTCAGGCTCCAACCATTCCCAGAACTTGCATTTTGGTCCTTCATTCTTGAAAAAAGTAACAAATTGGTCAAAGAAAGAACATTAAACCAAAAACATAAAAACATTTGATTTACCATGGAGTTAGGGCACAATCTGAATTTTTTTCCTGGATTGTCTTTAGTTCGTGAAGTTCGTACGCGAGATGGTAACCCAAAATAACAAGGATTTTCAGGTTGAAATTCAACATTTCGTTTGGAAGAGATAGAAGAAGAAGAAGAAGCATCCATGTCGGTCGATCTAGGGCACGATGAGAATGACGCAGCTTAATAGGGATGACCTGCATTTAATAAGCCAAATGTATGCCACATAATGCCACGTAATATCCACATAAGCAGTAACCTACAACAACCGGTCGCAGTGGCTTTGGTGAGCAGGGATTATAAGTTCAATGGTATAATAAAGACAAAAAAAAGATAAGGGACCTAATGAATACAAAGCGAATACTTTATTACCCTCAAAGGTCATTTTCCCTTATATATACATAACATTGTTTTTGTTTTTGTTACTTGAAAATCACTTCCTATAATACTTTTATACTCGTACTTCCTTTTGTAAAGTATTTCTCGTTTTAAAAACAAGACAAAATTGCAAAAATGGTCCCTGTGGTATGCATTTTTTTGGGGTTTTAGTCCAAACCACGATCTTTTTGGATTGATGGTCCTTTTGAGGTGGTTTGCTTGTGATTTTAGTCCCTCGGTAAATTGAAATGACTGTAATGCCCTTCTGATTTATTTTTTATGTTTTTTCTATTTAATTTAAATGAAAAAGAAAATAAATATTAAAGTTGGGCCCCCTCTCTCTCTCTCTCTCTTCGTCATCACATATTCTTCATCTGTACACATTTCATATATATAAACACTAAAAATATAGAAAATGCACACATAATGGACTTGCAACTTAAAGGCATACATATATCACCCAGATACTTCTGTGATTCCGATTCCAAAACCTTACATACTTTACCCTGTTTTGATTTCCCCCAAATCCATATAGACCCATCGATTCCGACAGTTGCAGAAACAACACAATATGCAAATGGAGCAACTTCTAGGGTTCTAATGGATTCAGATCTTCATAATCAACGAAAACAACAACATCAACATCAATTGCAACAGCAGGGGTAGGGGCAACAAACTATGAACTCTGGTTTGATGCGATACAGATCAACACCAAGTTCGTATTTCTCAAATTTGATAAACAGTGACATGTATGAAGACGAAGATGCTGACCCATTCTTCAACCCTCGGGCATAATACCCCGAAACGGAACGCATTTTATCGAGATTCATCTCCGGGGATGGTGATAATTCAAGCTCTCATTAGAATATAGGTCAAATTCGGGGAAACGACCCCCCCCCCCCCCCCAATTTATGGATCCTATAAAGCAAGAACGAGCGAGATCCATGGATCAATTTGGAACTGATGATGGCAGTGTACCTGATTTATCAAAGGGGTTTGAAGATCGAATGGCTTTCTCATCAGTTTCACATTCATCTTTGATACCATTGTCTCTTATCCCTAAAAATGAAGGCAAAACCATGGGAATGAGTGGTGCTGGTGTACACAACAATGGAGGTTTTGATAAAGCTCATCCAAGAGCTACTGGCTATGGCTTCCCTGGTAGTTCTTATAGAGCTTGGAGAAGCGATCAAAGACACACCCTTCTAGGAGAGAGAGAGAGAGAGGTGGGACCTTTTTTATTTTTTTAATTGTTAAAAAAAATAAATAAATATTAAATTTTAAGAATAATGAAAGAAAAATGAAAAATAAATACCCCAAGGGTATTATAGTCATTTCAATTTTCGGAGGGACCATTTTCACATACAAACCACTCCAAAAGGACTACGAAACCAAAAAAGTCACTGTTTGGACTAAAACCCCAAAAATTTACATACCACAAGAACCATTTTTGCAATTTTGTCTAAAAACAATGTATTTCTCGTTTTTTTTATTGATGATAAAAGCATGATTAATTTCACTTGCCTTTATGCTACTTTCACATTAAAAAGGAAGATAAGTCCCAACTCATAAATAACCTTGTCACATTCCTTAAATAAAAACAAAAAGATCAAAAAACTTTCACATTATTTAAAAACTAATTAAAAAAATATATACTTATTTAACACATAATTCCCCTTGGGTCATTCATCTGTATTAATGAGTGTATAATTTTTTTAAACCGACTAGTTTAATCTAATGTTTTAAAAACCGGTTTGAATCGGCCGGTTGGACCGGAAACCGTTTAATTATCATTGGTTTTACATTGATTTATGAACTGTATTAAACAAATGGTTTTTAGAAAAATTGGGTTGAACCAGTCAAAATAAAGCGATTGAACCGGTTAAACCGAATAAAAACACATGAAAAAGAACCATTTACATAATAAACTTTGATGATTTTTTTTCCAAATTTATTTAGTTTTTTTTAAATAAAAACATTTAGTAATGTTATAAAGTTTTTTTTTGATGTGGTTGTATTTATCTAAAATTATATTGGTTTCGATATTATATTTTATTTTTGACATATATGGATTAACGTAAAACATTAAAACTTATGGTTATGTATTATTTTGAAGAAAAAAGATAAATACAAAAGAAAAACTAGCCAAAAATAAAAGATTTAAAATCAAAATCATAGATTTAAAGAAAATAGAAAATACTATAAAAATATACATTGCTTTGTTTCTCCCTCAATCCTAAATTGGACTCTAAAAAGGTCAAAACTTCATAGACTAGCTGAAGTCTTCTCGATTTACGTTTCTCATACTTCATTTCCCCTCCATATTTTCTAGAATCTGATTAATTATCGAAGTTTCATCGGTACAGTTCGTCTCCAATCCAGTTCACGCGAATCTGGTAAAATTTTCATCATCTTTGATGTTTAAAATGCAATTCTAGAACCCTAACATTAGCTCCACGGTCGAGGGTAGTGTGTTATTAGGGATTTGTAATTATTTAGATAAGTCGATATGTAATTGACGTTACATATCTTCATCTTGTTATTTGTCTTGCGATTTCGATTGGCAATTTTCGGAATATGTGTTTGAAAATATAGTTCTCGCTGTGTTGATCGACTCTCTGCTATTTTTCGTCGAAACAAATTGTATAGTATAATCCAATCAGACTCCGTAGTATTCAACATTAAATTCATCCAACTACATCATGATTTCTACGAATCACTATGAAACAAAGCTGCTGGTGTTAATTATAAAATTTTACATTGTTGAATCATCACCAAAGATTGTTGGCTAACTTGGAATTACAGAATTGGCAGCTGGAGTAAGACGCTATAGATCATATCAGCAAACATGGCGGGAACTGAGAATGGGCCTATTCTGCAATTTGCACCCTTTCAGAGTTCTGTGGATGCCGGTTTTTGGCATGAATTATCTTCGTTGAAACTCAACAAATTAAAAACTGATGAATCTCCAATCCCAATAACGGGTATGTTGCTTCATGTATTGTAATATTAATGTTGATGAAGTTTTTACCAAATTTCAATACTTGAAACAAGTCAAGATAGTTATATTGTTTGTATTAACTATTAATGATATCCTTGTAGGTTTTTACACACCTTGCTCCAATTCTCAAGTATCAAGCCATCTAACTCTGCTTACTGAATCCTTGCCAACTGACCCAACTGATGAACAACAAGCCAAAACAAGTCATGGGAACAGAAACAAATGCTCTGTGCCTGGCATTCTTTACAACACAAACACATTAGAAGGGTATCACGCTCTGGATAAACAAGCTTTGTTAAAGGCTGAAGCAAAGAAGGTATTTTGTTCTTTTGTTAAAACTCTATTTAGTAATCCATTTTTCAGTTATACATGAATGTAATGTCAAAATCTTGAATGCCAGATTTGGGATGATATTCGATCTGGAAAAGCAGAGGAGGACAGTTCTGTCCTTTCAAGGTTCCTTCTTATATCATTTGCAGACCTCAAGAAATTTAACTTCTATTACTGGTTTGCTTTTCCTGGTGTCGTTCTTGACCCTCCAGCAACTTTGGTTGATTTGAAGCCAGCATCAAAATGGTTCTCCCCAAAAGAGGTTTGACCATATATACCCATTTCCCTTTGTAAATCAACTTTTTTGTTTTTATTACTTAAAGATGTAGCATTGTTCTTTCATAACATACAGGCTGAATCTGTGTCTGCATCCTGTAATGAGTGGCGTATGTCAAGTTTAACAGCAGGTAGAGTCATTCAGACTTTTTTTTTGCCACCCTGACTTGTTCTTAATATCAAAATACTGAAAGACATGATTTTGTAGGTGTTCCATTCTTTTTAGTCTCCATTTCTTCAAATTCGCAAGCTACTATTAGACCTCTAAAGGACTTTGAAGCTTGTCAACATGAAGGCCACAAGGTGAACACAGTCACACATCTATCTTTTTAAAAGACGTAAATGCCCTTTTAGTCCTCTTCTAAAAGGCTATTTGTTAATGGTGACAGATGCTCTTTGGTTTCTATGACCCTAGTCATCTTCCAAACAACCCTGGATGGCCTCTTCGCAACTTTCTTGTCTTCATTTCTGCAAAATGGAACCTGAAAAAGATTCAGTTTTTATGCTATCGTGAGAACCATGGGTTTGCTGATTTGGGTTTATCCCTCGTTGGTGAAGCTCTGATCCAACCTTCACAAGGTAGATCAGCCAAAATTGGGTAACAAGTCAACTCTTTTAAAAGTCAAAATCTTGACTCTTATAATCTCCAAATGTTTCTTGTAACATGAAATGTCTTTTTTTACTTTTATTTAAATCAGCATGGCAAGATCAAGATCACGTGCCTAATGCAGTTGGATGGGAACTGAATAAAGGGAAAAGATCCTCTAGATGCATTAACCTATCTACTTCCATGGACCCCACTAGGTATATAGTGTGGTGTAGTCAGTAGTGTGTTTCTTATGTATTGTTTTTTAATTTTAATATATAAACGAGATTAAATTTTTACAGGATGGCTATATCAGCTGTAGATCTGAATCTAAAACTGATGATGTGGCGAGCACTGCCATCTTTGAACTTGACCATGCTGTCTACCACCAAGTGCCTTCTGTTGGGAGCCGGGACCCTTGGATGCCAGGTGGCACGCATGCTTATGGTGAGTCTTTCCATTTCTAAAAATTACAACAAGGGTATAATGGTAATTTACAATTTGTGTGTTTCTGAAGGCATGGGGTGTGCGAAAAATAACATTGGTGGATAGTGGTAAAGTGGCCATGTCAAATCCATTAAGACAATCCCTTTACACCTTGGAAGATTGTCTCAATGGCGGTGATTTCAAAGCCTTGGCAGCTGTTAAAAGTCTGAAGCGAATTTTTCCAGCTGTGGTAATTAATTTAATCTTTTCCTTTTATTCCAAAATGTTTGAAATTATAAAATTATTATTTACTTTTGATATTTGTTTGTAGGAAGCAGAGGGGGTAGTGATGGCAATACCTATGCCTGGGCATCCAGTTGCTAGACAAGAAGAGGAAAAAGTGGTTGATGACTGCAAACGTCTTTCTGATTTAATCGAGTCTCATGATGCTGTTTTTTTATTGACTGATACACGCGAAAGTAGATGGCTTCCAACTCTTTTATGTGCCAATGCTAATAAGGTTAGTCTTGTACTTTTCTGCTTCGCTGTTGTACTTACTTTATTAGTAATATAGAGAAATTACCGATATGCCCTTGATAGTTTTAGTTTAATGTTTCAGGTTACAATTACGGGTGCATTGGGGTTTGATAGTTTCTTGGTAATGCGTCATGGTGCGGGCCCACTACTCAGCAGAAATACATCATCAAAAGCTGAGACTGAGAGTGTTGTTGGCTCTTCTTTATCTGCTGGTGTTGAAGAAATGTCACTGGGACAGAAAGATAGCAAGACGAGACTCGGTTGTTACTTCTGTAATGACGTTGTTGCCCCTGTGGATGTATAACATTTACTTTACTTCTTTCCTTTTTAACTCTTATTTTAATAGATCATAAAACTGAGATTTCGTTTTTTGTAATTTTTAAAATATGCAGTCAACAGCTAACCGCACTTTGGACCAACAATGCACGGTTACACGCCCTGGACTTGCCCCTATCGCATCCGCCCTTGCGGTTGAACTTTTGGTTGGGATTTTGCATCATCCTCATGGGTAAGGGTATTTTCGGAACAAAACCAAATATATTCTTTTTATTTTTTAATTTTTTAAATTTTGGTGCATGTATTTTTGTACAGGATATCAGCGAAAGCTGAATTTGGAAACTCTTTGGATAGTGTAAATAGCGAACAAGCTCTTGGGATATTACCACATCAGATCCGTGGGGCCCTCTCGCAGTTTTCTCAAATGATACTTGTGGGCCATTCCTCAAATAGCTGCACTGCTTGTTGCCCGATTGTAAGTATTCTTTTTCACAATTTTACAATATATAAAAATACAATAAAGAATAATGTTATATAATTTTTTTTTTTTCAGGTGGTTTCAGAGTATAGGAAAAGGGGACTGGAATTTGTTCTAGAAGCTATTAATCATCCTACTTATTTGGAGGATTTAACGGGACTAACGGAGCTCATGAAATCAGCAAACTCTTTTGACCTTGACTGGGATAACGAGACTGATAATGATGATGATGATGATGATTGTGTTGAAATCTGACACTGTTTTTATGGCACGTGATGAAATACGTTGACAATTGTACAAAAACAGGAAATTTAACCAACTTCTTTATGGATGGATTACTTTGTGGAAATTTCAGTTAGACCCTTCTGTTATTGGATAAATACGATTGTGTCTGGGTTCATTTATCCGTGAAAACAACAAAAATGGTCTTTAGACGATATTTGATTTTCATTTATCTTCTTTTGTGAAAATACTTTGCGCCTTGGTTAACGTTAAGCTATTTTTTTGTGTTGATATTTGTTATCTATAATAATGTCTGGTTTATTGAGAAATTCAAGTTGTGATAATGTGTGAGGAACACTTTTAGGCATAAAAACTGGTGGTTTACTTTTTGAAAATTATATGAATGTTAATTTTTATATTAAAGTACCAAATAGAGAGTAGACATAGTCATCTATCTAGAAAATGGATCAAATTCCCAAAGTATGAATTGTGCATCATCTAACTTATATTAGATTACAATTTAAATCTCTATTTGACATTCATCTTTATTTCCAACTACATTAAATAGCTATAACACTGAAATCAACAACAATTTTTAATTGTTGAACAGGTTATATGTAAAATTTTATTTAGAAAAAGGCAAAACATCACATAAACAAATACTTAAACATCTTTTCTCTGATCTTAACTATCAATTATTTATGAGTTCTTACCAACATCGTTAAATATGTAAATTAAATTCTCACTATTAAAAAAACAAATTATATAAAAAATAATAATTATTGAAAGTGTTGGTAACACAAATAACCTGAATGAATGTTATGGCCATATTTTCAACCTTTATGTTAAACAACTACATATTTTATAAATGTAATTTGTTTTGAAAAAAAATGTTTTATAAACGAGTTCCCACAATAAAAGTTTTGAAACAAAGGTGTAAAGGACCGTATGTTTTATATCTTAACCATTTAGTTAAGAAACAATGTAGGAACCATTAAGCATTTAGTGAAATACATACCTCTTAACCTTTAAGAGGCCATATTTTACCTCTGAATGGATAAGAGGTTATACATATGCTGGACCATTCATTTATGTTATTTAGAATTGACAAAATTGCAAAAATGGTACTTGTGGTATGTATTTTTTTAGGGTTTTAATCCAAACCATGATTTTTTTTGGACTGTTAGTCCTTTTGGCCTAGTTTGACTATGATTTTGGTCCCTCGAAAAACTAAAAAGACTAAAATGCCCTTCTTGTATATATTTTTATATTTTTTCTATTTAATATAATGTTTTATTATTAATAAACATTGGGCCCCACCCCTCCCCCCTCTCTCTCTCTCTCTCTCTCTCTCTCTCTCCGTCTTCTTCCTCAAGAACAAATCTGAAAATCTGGAGTGTGATTTGTTTAAGAAAAAACCAAGAAAATAAGGAACAACTCTTCCTCTTCGTCTTCAAAACAATCAAAACGAGAGGGGGTTGACATTGCAGGGCCACTCCGACGACCTACTTCATCTTCTGGTCCAATCATCTGCAACACAGGAAAGAAAAGAGGATTGATCGGGAATCAAACCAATAGCGACTGTCGGTGGCCCTGAGGAGTTCAATCGAGCAATAAGGGTGAAAATCAAGACTTATTGTGGTTGTGTTTGGTCTGTCAGTCAAACGAAAGGAATGGGTCTTCGATTCCCATCTGATCGGAGACGAAAAGGGACCGCAAGCAACATCTTCTTTCTTTCTTCTTTTCCTGATTTGCTATGAAGCACGAAGAAGGAGTCGATTTTTCTTGCGGTTCAAGACTTCAATCGGGGCTGTGGGGGTTGAGAAGGGTAGCAACAGCCGGAGAGGGTGCTTGTGGTGGTGTTTCTCGGCAGAAGGCGGAAGGGAAGGGGATATGGAGGTGGCGGCAGGGGGGAACCGGGAAAACATCACCGATGATTCTAGTTCTTTAACAGGGGAAGGAGACGAACGGGATGACAGTCGTTGAGAAGGTTGTGAAGGGGTATCAGAACAATACAACATCAATTTCGGGCGTGTTTAACAGCGGATGCTGGGGCTGCTACTACCGGCGAAGAATTACCGGTCCTTTCCTTCTTTTTCACTGGTTCTACAATGAGAGTAGGTGTTTTGGGTGATGGATCATCATCAGAGAGAGAGATAGAGAGAGAGGTGAGCCTAGTTTTATATTTAATAATAATAATAATTTTAAAAAGTGAAAGAAAATGAAAATTAAATTCATTAAGGGTATAATAGTCTTTTTAATTTGGACAGGGACCAAAACTACATGTAAACTAGTTCAAAAGAACCACCAATCCAAAAAAATCGTGGTTTTGACTAAAAAAAAAACCATTTTTGCAATTTTGTCAATAGAATTTAAGGGGTGTTTAGCTTAGCTTTTCACAGCCAAAAGTCTTTTTTGTAAAAGAATAAAATAACTTTTTGAAAAAGTTTTTTTTGAGCTAGCCAAACACCCATTAGTTATCCGTTGGGCCTTTTATTTCACCTTGATCAGGGTTTCTCTGTTGCGTTAGGGTTTACAGTTCACCGGCGGTAAGAAATGGATCTTTCGAAGAAGAGAAAAATGGAGGAGAACGGCCAATACACCACCGATGTCACAAATGACGTCGCGACTCCGCCGTCATTCTCCTCTATAACTCTCACTCCACAGGATGCGCGCAAGATCCTGGAATCCTTCACTAAGGAACAGCTCCTCGACGTTTTACAAACCGCTGTCGTACGTGACGTTACCGTTCTGGAGGCCGTTCGTTCAGTAGCGGATTCCGATCCTACCAAACGTAAACTTTTCATCCGCGGTATCGGTTGGGAAACAACCACGGATAAGCTTCGATCGACCTTTTCGGATTTTGGGGAACTTGAAGAGGCTATCGTAATAACTGATAAAAATACTGGAAAATCGAAAGGTTATGGATTTGTTACTTTTAAACATATAGACGGCGCGGTTTTGGCTCTGAAAACACCAAGTAAGAAGATCGATGGTAGAATTACGGTTGCGCAGTTAGCGGCGTCTAAGGATTCAGCTAATGTTGATGTGTCTACGAGGAAGGTGTACGTTGGCAATGTCCCGTTTGAGATATCATCGGAGAGATTACTGAGTCATTTTTCATCATATGGGGAGATAGAAGAAGGACCATTAGGGTTCGATAAACAGTCAGGGAAGCAAAAGGGGTTTGCTTTTTTTGTTTATAAAACTGAGGAAGGGGCGAGGAATTCACTTATGGATTCAATCAAGAACATTGATGGGCACCAGGTTATGTGTAAAATGGCTACTGATGGGAAGAAGGGTAAAGTAGGTGGTCCACAAGGGTCTAATGGGAGACCTGTTGATTCCGTTCGATCAATGCCAGGTTCCATGAACTCCGGCTATGGTATGCCAGGTTAGATTTTTTGTGAACTCCTTTAATATCTCTTTTTTATGTTCAAATTAAGCTTTATAAAAGAGCTCATACAATGGCGGATTCCAGGTGGGATAACATCGTATGGTGGGTACTCCAGTGGACCTCCATTGCTTCATCAAAATCCTCAACTGAATTCTTCAATGCCTTCGTCAATGAGCAGTGGTCCAGGTTATGGGAGTCAAGGGCCACCCTCATATGGCGGTGGTGGTGGGTATGCTGGTGGTGGCTCACATTATGGTGGTGATACAGCCCTGGATCATCCTGGGCTTAACAATTATCCATCTTCTATGAACAGATTTCCCCCATCTCAGGGTGGATACAGTGATGGTGGAAGCTATGGTTCTTCAGCTTACTCAACACAACCTAACCTTCCACCTGGTGGTCCGAGAGTCCCTCATGGTGGGATGTACCAGAGTGGCCCACCATATTATTGAGGTAGTGTTATGCTCTCATATATTTCATACCTTCTATGTGAGGCTAAGAATGATAGTTTATATAAGTTGAAGTATTACACTATTACTTGTTGAGATCTTAATCTGCTGTTGGTGTTAGAATAATAGAATTTGGTGTTAAATGTGTATACATGAACATGATTCAGGTTTGTGAGAGGTTGCTTGGTTGTTGGAGGCAAATGCTTGATTTCATGAATGATTGCTGACAATGGTTGCTGCTTCATTCACTCTATTTAATATGCCTATATATGACTTCCTGCTTTTATGATATCATAATATGTCTCTTAATCTTCTTATGTTTACAATAGTTTTGTAACTTATTCTGATGAGACATGTTTTATTGTAGCATATCATATTGATTGTAATAAGTTTTGACCATGTGGTTGCTACCTTTTAGATGTTTTTTTATTATGTGCAATATCTCTTCTTTGTTGGTTTTATCTGAGAAAATGACACACTAGGGGAAATGGAAGGAATTTTAACTGATTTTGTGTACTAAGTTGTTATTTTTTCATTTTGTATAATAATAGCTTGCAGTTATATTTATAAAACTTCTGGAATTGTACTAATATAAAATTTTACTGTGTATGATGATTTTAATTTTCGTGAATTGTGATTCCATCTACCAATTGTGTTTATTTTTGGTGTTTTTTGAACGAAGTAATATGTTTTATTATTCATCATATATGCTTTTTGAGAAGAAAAGTTTAGCATACTTTTATGTGCTTGAAATCCATATACATGAAGGATCTTGTGTTGTGTTCTTACATGATGATAAAACAGGTTTAGGTTATACTCCATTTGACAAAAATTGCAATCTTTTGTATCACCCAAAAAAGTTGGGGCATGGATTTGCTCTTGATCTCTAGTGAGTGCAAAAGACGGAAATGCCCTTTGCTTCTTCATCATTGAAAATAGCCCTAAAAAGCTTGTCTGGTTTGGTCCCTTCCTGTAACAAACGCTGCACAAAAGATTAGATAGAGAACTTTGAGGTATCATGGATCAAGAATATCTGGTATTATTTATTTATTTATTTATGTTTTTACTTTCTGGTGATTTGTTATCTTATTTTGATTATCTAAAGGTGCATTTACTTTGATATGAACAGATTTCTGCTCTATGTCGGAATCGGAATCGGAATTGAAAGTGGAAATGGGGAATTGAAGTTTTGGAATTTTGTTTTGGTATTCACCAAACCAAAGTTACCATTGGTTGCTCAAAGTAGTAATTGGAAAAAAAAAAGGAACAAAAAGTTTAAAGCTTATGGTCGAATATCATTTGTAGATTTTTGTTTAATGTAAGTTGTACATATAGTTTTGATATCATTGCATACGGGTTAGAATCGAATAATGAAATAATATGAGAGAGGAAAAACATGTGCAATTGTCGATACAAATATTTTATCTTGACACAAACACGTGAAACATGTATCTCCGTGGTGTTTGAAAGTTTTTGACTAAGATGTAAATAAATTAATCAAAAAAGTGCTTAGACTATATTCTTATTTCACATTGAAATTGTGCCAAATGGTAGATGTATAAACCTATTTGTGTACGTCCTACATATCAGTATTTCAACTATAGAATGAATGTATTCGATATATCAACACTAGTTGAAGAAATTGACGTTTGTTAAAATAAAATTAAACATTCGACATGAGCATTTTATAAATTTCCAAATATTATTGCCTTGTGATATGCAACATTCGACATGACTAATTTACACATGTATGGTTCAATCATATGTTGCATCAACAATTAACTCGATAATTGTAATTTGAGATTTCATTCGGTAGCAGCGGTTGTTTCAAATTGCATATTGCAACTAAGTACTAACAATAATAAATGCAAATCAATTGTTATTGTGGATAAAAAATATTTAATATTAAACTGAATGGAATGGTGTCATGGTTGTGGATAAAAAATCAAGTATTGTAATTTTTACTACAAAATATTCTTTTCACAAATATAGTTAATTCAACAAAATGGACTTTTTATGAGGTGATACAATATTGTTTCAATGTATTACCAATTTATGTAGTAAAGTCATCTCTAACCAACTTATGCGTACATAAATTCTTGACATTCTAATAACAACTTGAAATACACACCAAATAATAAAATAAAAAATCTATTAGTTGGAAATAATATTCTCATGGAAATAATATTCTCATGGAAGAAGGGTAAGGGTAAGGCAATGGGAGGTGAACAAAAGTCCATTCAATTCACAATTCCAATTCCAAATTAATGGAACACTTGGAGTAGACAGTTATTGAAGTGGGTAAACATGGTGGAAAGTTTGTTGAAATTGGGCAACCCTCCTCTTTCTAAGCCCCTACTGCCACTTCCATTTCAATTTTCTCTGTCATCTTCAAGATCTCTCCCCATGTCGTCCCTTAATTCCGTCAACGTTCACCGTTCCCCCACTGCTTCCTCTTTCCAGCCTTCCATTCTTGTTTTCTCAGGTACAAATCTCTCCTGTCCTTCCGATTTCATTTCTTCTTCAACAATTTCGTAATGTACCTTGCGAATTTGATCGAAAAGTGTATTTTAACAACCTGTAAGCAATTTGTTTTTGTGATTCTAATGTTTAGGGCTTTTAGAACTAAAAAAATACGAAATTAGGGAAATTTTGATATCTAGCGGGTGTTTTGATGCGATTCTAGAGTGATTGTAAATTTTAAAGCGGCTTGTCGATTTTAAATATTCTGGTTCTTCTTACAGGGGGGACGGCTTTTAATGGCGTCGTTGAAGAGCTTAAGAAGCTGACAACTCGTGTTGCTCATGTTCTTCCCGTTTCTGATGATGGTGGAAGTACAGCTGAGATTGTTCGTGTTCTAGGTAGGTTTTACAATCATCCTTTTCTCAATTGATCACCCATCAACACATTTCTTCTTCCATGAAATCAACACACATATTTACTTTGTTCTAGATATTCAATTCCTAACATTTAGGTGATTTGATTGCAAATTCATGGTGCCATTTTTCAGGTGGTCCAGCAGTTGGAGACATACGATCAAGATGCTTGAGATTATCCGATCAAAGTACTTCAGAGGCTCTTGCAGTGAGGAACTTACTTGGTTACAGGTTGCCTCTTGATGCACAAGAAGCCAAATTAGAATGGTAACTTCCTTAAATTTCACTTAAGCAGCTCCTTCCTCAATTTCAGCTCTTGATGAAAAGGGCATTTTTGTCTTTTTTGAACAGGTACAGTATTGTAGAAGGAGAACATTCTTTATGGAAAGATGTTTCAAAGGCCTACAGAGAAACCATTCGTGCCTTTCTGGCTTATTTTCAGAACCAGGTTCCTGTCTTCATTAATGTGTTGTATTTATCATTGTTCATTCACACATCTTTGAAATGAGTTTTTAGTAATATTCTTCTTTTCTTACAGATCCTTCGAAGAACAAATGAGTCATTCTGTTTTAGCAATGGAAGGTATGTGAAAATCTTTTATCTTTTTCATTCCAATGGATTGAATGAATGGAATGAACGATTCCATTCCATCATACAAGAAACTAACTGGAATCAGTTTTTCCAGCATTGGTAACTTTTTCTTTGCAGGAGCACGTATATTCTTTCAGTCTTTGGATGCTGCAATTTTTTTGTTTTCACGTGTTTCCCAGATTCCCACAGAAAGTCTTGTTCTTCCAGTTATATCCACTAATGATCGCCTTACTTTAGGCTGTGAATTATGGGTAGGATAAAAAACATTTTCTTTTTTCTTTTTAAAAAAAAGTTAACTTGTTTTATTAGTTTAAGAGAATGTCAAATTACTAATCTTTTTACATGCTGTTTTTGTTATGAAGTTTAGGATGGAATGATAATACGTGGTCAGAATGAGATATCTCATCCCACTAATGGATCATTGCAACTTATAGATAAGGTAAAATCTGCATTTTTTCTAAAAAATCATAACTTTCTACTTTCAATTATCTCATATGGCTTTTCTTTCTGGGATTTCTCATTAAGTTTACCTTTTTTTTTTAACTGTTTGAATCTTTCATACAGGAAAATTCTTCCACACTACCTTCAAGAATAAAGAGGGTTTTCTACATGTCAAGTGAAGGAAGCAATTTATTGCATGAGGTGATTTATCTTGTTTATTTTAAAGGGTTAAATACATAAATTGGTAAAAAAATTATTGCAAAATTGTTGAGGAGTTTATTTGTGGTGGTGATTATGCAGGTGTTTCCCACTGTAAATCCATCTGTTCTTGAACAGTTGAGAAATGTGGATTGCATTATTTATGGTATGGGATCCCTCTTTACTTCCATCTGCCCTTCTTTGGTAAGTCCAAAACCCTAATTAAACTCTAATTATTTAACAAAAATTTCATGGTTGTAATCTTTATATAAAATGTTAGGGTTCTTGATTTTCATAGTTGTAATCTTTGGGTAAAAAAAAATGTTTGTTTAATAACATGGATTGTAACTGAATCTCTTCTTGAATAATTACTACCCATTTAACAATTAACACATTTTATTTTTTATTTCTTGACTAATGACTTATTAAGTGCTTATAATAATTTATCATCATTCTTGTTTTTATGATTTAGGTTTTACTAGGAGTTGGAGAGGTTATAGCTTCAAGATCATGTGCAAAAGTAAGGCCTTGTTTTATTTATTTATTATTAAATAAAAGTTGTCCAAATAACCGATGTTTGAAAATCATACTGAGAAAATAATGGCAAACTTGGGAAAATGGAAGGGCAAATCTGTAAAAAGTTAGTACATAATGGGACTTTCTTTGATAAGTCGTTCTTTCTGAATTAAGTAAAAAATGTTTGATGTTGTCCTTCAAATTGCTAAATTAAAATATATTTCTGAAATGAAAATTGAAATTAAAATATGTTTTTGAATTATATAAATAAATTATCAGGTACTTGTGATGAATGGTAGTTGTGATCGAGAAACTAGTGGATTTGGAGCCTCTTGCTTTGTTACTGCTATTACAGATGCTCTTAATAGAACTTATGGACATCTTAATAATCGTCTTAAAAACAATGTAAGTCATCAATAAAAATCAAAACATTTTCATTTATTTATTTACTAATTGTGTGTTTTTTTAGCAGCCTAGTGAATATATCAACACCATTTTTGTGCCAAAAGATGGTGAAATTCCTGTAGATATGAAATCCTTGGCTACACTAGGAATTGTACACGTGGTATGTATTTTTATATTTGTTTATATCTGTGTGAGTTGCATAAATTGGTAAAACTTTTTATATAAATTATGAACATTGTTTGTTGTTGCAGGTGAGTGTTGAATCAATGAAAGATCCAAAGGTGGGCGTAGTTTATGACCCAACATCTTTGATACAAGCACTTTCCAATTTATTAAAACAAAAATGATCACAATCAACAATGCAATAACAATTTTATTTGAAAAAAATCGTGATCCATTTATTCTGTAGATTATAAAGTAGAAAACTAGCACAAGTGTACACACTCATCTTATATCATTTTTGTTTACAAGGGATTAGCTTTGTATATTGTTGTATTTCAAGCATATAGAGAGCTAGTGTTGTATATTGTTGTGATTCACTTGTTGAGCTTAATAGGTTAAGCACTTAATCTGGATATCTATGGATGGTTGTTGCTTTTTTGACTTGATCTAGACACAATGACTTTGGGGTTGTTTCATATGCCTCTTATTGAGTCTAAATAGAGGTCATGTCTAACTATGATAAGATGCTTGATTTTGACTCAATCAGATATTGACTTAATCAACAATTACTCGAGTCATTTTATCAACACAAAACTTTAAAAAAATTAAAATAAAGATACAACCCTAGAGTAGATGGGATTGATGACCTATATCTCTTGGGATAGGATTAAAAATCGCAAATTCTGTCACATTGAGTCATTGACATCAATTTCACTCAAGTACTAATCTTAAGAATCTGCTCTGACAATCAAGTTAAACAGTATGAAGAAAACAAAAGTTACAACTTTTCAAGATATATTGCTTGATAATCGAAGAGAAGAGACGTTTCAACATCTAGAAATTAAACCAAGATTACACGAATTAAACAAATACACATTAAACAAAAATATCATCATCATGATAATCATGGACCCAAAAGTAGTAAAAATTCGGTCATTCGATTCAAGCACGTTTTCCACTACTAGGATTAGATTTGGTGCAAAGTATCCAACGACCCTTGGCTCTTCTACGCTTCAACACAGCTCTTCCATTAGTAGTTCTCATCCTCAAACGAAATCCATGAGTCCTTGCTAATGATTTCCGAGATCTGTTCCTCTTTGTTTGAGCAAGTTGAAACTTCTTCCCCGCCCTAACCACCAACCCCCGCCGCTTCACCGCCTCCATCCCACTCCTTGAACTCAAGTCCAACCCCAATGATGAACCTATTACACCATTTTACTTTCAATTTTCTTTTTATGTTTCTTATTAAGGCATTGTACTTTGAAATATCTACCTAAGTGTAACATTGTACTTTCGATCCTTTTCTTATTGAAACATTATACTTTAAAAAGTCTACCCAATTATAGCAATGAAATTTGCTACGTATATGGATGAGATTGTTATAATTGGATGGATTTTTCAAAGTACAATGCAATTATGTTGCTCTTTCTTGCATTTAACCCTTTATAAAAAGTTAAGTGGATTGAGTTTTCTTAAGAATTGATTAGGTTTGGGTCAAAAGTAGGTGTTTAGCAAAGCCCTTTTGGTCAAGACTCAAATTAGAAAACTGCATTGTCCACTATGATTGATTTTGTTTTGTGCGCACATAATCCTTTAAACAAAATACAAATTAGCATAGAATTCAACTAAAAATGAGATGTATTTTGCATATCTATCAACCAAAATAGTAATTTCGGAATCTTGATTGGTCAATCTCCTAAAACAGGATAAACCCTAAATTTCAGTGAAATGAATCAAAACCCCACATACTCGTTTAACCAAATTGCCCACATGAAAGAATGGGTTTTTTCTTTAATTTCATAACTGGGGAGATGAAAATTTACCTGCGAATGTGGATGAAGATGAAGATGAAAGAGAGAGTGGGGAAGAAGAATAAGAAACGAAGGAACAGTGGAGAAGCCCAGACGTGTTTGCGGTATTAGGCGCAGCAGCAGCTGGTTTTAGGGAGAGAGAGCTTCTTGTTACTCGTGAAACATTGAGGAAAGGGAGCGAAGCTGTTGTACTGTGTGCTCCAAATCTTGTACACACAGATGATACACACGCCATGTCTTCAAGATTTCTTGGTTGCTGTTATCCTCTTCCTCAATGGCAACAGCCTTATCAGCTCTTCAGAGAACTGGTAGGGGTATTTTAGTAATAACGTTGATGATGAAAATGGGCTAGCCAAGCCGAACTTGGTATTGGGCCATAGTTCGGGCCTTAACATTCTCCTATTTTAAATTTAAGGGTGCAACTTTTTAGATAAATTATACTAACGGTGTTTATGGTATGGGGTAGTATGTAAGTATGATGCTTATTATTTTTATTTTTATTTTTTAATTAGAACGGTCCCTATTAAATGTTAGGTATGGCATTTGGTCCTTATTAGATCCAAAAAGACTATATTAGATCCACAACTTGTTTTTCCACAGATGAATTTTTCCATGGATTCTTCACTTTATCCAAAGCAAACCACACCAATACTCGATTCATGGATCCTATACACTAGATTCAATCCATTACCGTAAATTAATCTTTTTCATCATACTGATATAACCCTAGCCTACGAGTTTTAGAAGAAGGATATGAATCAGATGAAGGAGATGAGTTTGTTCATATAAACAGACGGAGTTTTGATGGAGCAGACTGAAAGCAACAAGGGAGGAGATGAGTACGAGTAGAGGAACGACATGATATTTACGTAATTTCTTTCCCAGATCGAAATCTTGTTGAACATCTGTAACCATTTGTAATCAACATGTTCAATCGAAATCTACCGATTGTATCAGGGTCGACAATGGACCTTCAACATTTGACAAGCTACCTCTGTTGGATTATATGTCTAAGCCCATAACTATAATTGGTATGAACTTGGTTTGATAGTAGCATGATCCTTTTGGGTTGCCTTCATTTTAGCAACTTGACAAGATGACTTTTGGAGAGAGAGGTTAATAAATAATTTATTAATATATTGTGAGAATAATATATTAATTAGAAATCATATTATTTAATTAGTATTTGATCAGAAATTAATTTAGAATTAATTTTAGGATTAAAAGAACCGATTAAAAGAACGGTGACTGTTTTGCAAATCATTGATAGTTGCAAAACTGGGCTACTGGACTCCTTGTTAGGAGTGGACGAAATTCTATAGGGAGGCCCCATAGAATTCGTCCAAGGCCTTCTAGTGGGAGGTCCATGGGTTTCTTAAGCCCTAAGGAGGAAATTAGGGTTTCCTCCAAAAACCCTAGCAACTCATCAGCTATTTAAAGACCCCTACACATAGGGTTTTCGGCCAATGCTTAGAGCATAGAAACCCTAACCGAAATTCTAAGAGTTTCCTTCCCTCTCCTTCTCATCCTCTTGCTACAAGTGTTTGTGAGCCATTAGAGGTGCAACATTTGGGGCACTAAAGCGTTCAAGAGTCAAGATCAATCAAGGAATTCTTGTTATTGCTATATAATAAGCAAGGTAATATTCTTAACCCTTTTAATATATGAATTTTGAATTGTATATGCTAGATCTAGGGTTATTGCTTTGGAATTTCTTTTGCATGTTCAACTAGTGAAAAACTTAGATCTAAAGCAATTATGGTTGCATGAACAAATAGGATGCTGTTATGTTCAAAGCCCATCAGTGGTATCAAAGACTATGATGTTTTTCAATTGAATTTGATGCTTTTGTGAATTATCCAAATTTGAAGCAAACAGAATTCACATTCCGTCTGCTGAACTCGACGAGTTCAATGAGGAACTCGACGAGTTGGCTCAACTCGACGAGTTCGTAGCCTGATTCGACAAGTTGAGTCGTCAGATGCTTGATTTTTCGATTTTAAGATCTTGTTTGATTTAGGATAATTACCATAATTCATTTTTAATGCATTAAACTGAATTTTCTGATTGGTAAACTGATTTCCTTATCAAATAAGATTGATTTTGTCAAATTTTAAGATAATGACAAAATTATTTTATAAATTTAATTATTTAAAATTTGATCTAGTAATTTTGAAAAGTTTCAAAGTACACCCTTTAGTTTTGGAATTTAAAAATTTAATTAAAAGGTTAATTTTGAAATATTAAATTCTAAAACCCTAGTATTTTAAAAGTTTAAAATACACCCTTATACTATTATAATATTATAAGTTTAATATATATATATATATATATATATATATATATATATATATATATATATATATGAAAAAGTCAGTCTTACCGTTAGTAGGCCTCATTCACGAAGCTGATCTATAAGGGGGGGGGGGGGGTATAAGGAAACTGCCTATAAAATGGCGGTTGAATGGGTGTCTACTCTCACCCACCGCTTCCTTGATTGGTGGAGGGTCGTTAGCCGAACGGGTAGGATAAGCCATTAATCTTCATCAATAAGTATAATGATAAATATAAAGTAACTAAATATTTTTATAAATTCTCAATCTTAGTTACTTTAGGAAAATGTGAATTTGATGCTAATCCATGAAATTGCACATTGCATTTTGTCAAGTCGTTAGTGGAGTGTGTGTGTTAACCGGCACACTAACTTGGACTAAAAAAGAGTGGCAATGGATAACTTGTAAATTATCATTGATCAATGGAGCGTGTGTGGTTAACTGGCACATTGATTAGGTGGTAAATGACATTGTGAGCACTAAGCTAATTTGCATGGTTATTCACACCTTGTTTGTGATCCTTGGTATCCCAGTTGCAAAATTGAAGGGCATAATCGAGATTAAACATGCCATTGAAAAGTTCAATTAATCTCACTAGATCTAGGAGTTTCATTTGAAACTTAATTCGTTTAAAATTTTGTTTTTGGTGGCGGAATTGGTAAATCGTCATTTACCTACCTTTAAATAATTTGCAATTGGATTACGACATCCCTCTTCCGAATTGTAAATTATTGTGTTTAGTCCTAGCCTTAATATTTCATTTGGGTGTTATATTAAGGATTAAATCAACTAACTTGAAATTTTCCTCTGTAGATGTCTAGTTCTGACAACTATGGTCTTCCTTATCCTTTTGGAAAAAACTTTCCTCATGAAGATGATATTCCGCGTGACGATCAAGGTGAAAGATCAATCCCTTCTTCGTGCTTTGGTGAAACTTATCTTCCTCCACCACCTCCAATAATTCTCCCTGACCCACAATTTCGTCGACTTGAAAAGTTCAAGATCACTCAAGCCCTATTGGCAAGCAAACACCAAGATGGAAGGTCTGTGTGTGCACACGTCTTGGAGATGAAGTCACACATTGATAGACTAGGGATGTTGGGTATCGTTTTCCGAAAGGAGCTAGCAGTTGACTTGGTTCTTCAGTCACTTCCCGAATCATATGGTCAGTTTGTTAAAGACTACTATATGACAGATTACAATGTGATCCTTATTGATCTGACTTGTCTAGCTAATTGTTTCTGAAGCAGCAATGCTTTGGCGCACCTGTCAAGCGGATTTGTCTGGAAGATCTACCTCCCAAATTTCCATGAACATTGGTTATGGCAAAGGTGCTAGTCCGGAAATGGTTTCTCCTCCTAAAGGAGAGAAATCGACCATGGTCGAAAAGTTTGATCATAAGAGAAAGGCAAGTTCAGAGATAGTCCCATGTGTCATTCCCAAAGAGTCCATATGTTTCTATTGCCAAGAGAAGGGGCATTGGATGCGAAGCTGCCATATCGACCTGAAAGATCGCAAGGATAGTAAAGTCGAAATGTATGACTCTACTTCAGGTAAGACCATTATTTAACTCTATTAAATTCCTATTTATAGATTCTTAATACATGATGTGATAAGATTGCATTTTGATGTTTTGTAGGATCGAAGAAAAGAAAGGAAGCTTAAAGGAAGAGTGAGCTGAGTCTGGTCGCGAAGAGATGGATTTCGATCGCATGGTTCGATGATCAAAATTTTGAGCTGCTACTTAGGAGTTGTGATAGATTGTTTAGGAATATTTAGAAACATAGTTTTCATATGTATTTGCGTTGTAAGGACAAGTTTTTCCATATTTTTTTTATAAATAAAGTAAAATTTGATTTTATCTTATTTTACATTTCCTTGCAATAGCATTTGTGAACATTGGTGTTTATATTTCTATTGTTAGCAATGTTGAAATGGATTTGATTCTATATATCTTTTGTGGCAGTGTCATAATTTACCAAGTAATGAAGGATTCTCATCACCCAAGTTTCAATTGGACAGAAACTTGGAATCATATGATTTGAATTATATGATTTATGAGAATCTTGATCCTTGGGAAATTAGGACTAACTCCTTGTTCACATCTATATGTGAGTCAAGTGAAAGATGTGCACTGGTCAGATCCACCACAAAGAATGATAAAGACTATTCGTCATGATTTACAACTGGTTCAGTAAATATGGTTATGCTTAAAAGTTTAAGTACAATTCTAATACCTTGAAAAGTTTCAAAGTATAAGCAGAACGGATAAGAAGAATCAATTAGGCAGAAAGATAAAAGTTTCTTCAATCTGAAAGGAAAAGAGAGTACTTTAGTATCGTGTTTTATGATCATCCTAATGATTATGGAACCATATCACGATTAATCCTCTAAGGACATCTTAGTGCGTTAGAATGGCTAAGAATAGGAATATGGAATTATTGAACTGGTTAAATCAAGAAGATGAGTCATACTTCGTTCCAAAATCGAGTCTTAGAGTTACACTCCAAGATTGTGCCTTGAGTGACATATCCTAATTAGGTTTTCAACACCTCATAAAATGTGGAGTAGAAATGTTTTCTTACTCTTGCACATTTGAAATTGGTAGTTGTGGTGTTTTGGCTAAAACAAAGACCAACTTAGACCAATTACATGAAGTATTATCTTGATAAGGATCCGCACTAACTCTTAAATATTTGTTTGTTGAAGAAATGTTCTTTGACAAAGAATCTTATATGGCAGGAGGTTAGTGGGAGTCTTAAATGGACTTGAATAGTTTCAAGAACTAATCAAAAATAAACCTTTTAGTAATCACTAGCACACGACTTAAGGTTGACAACCTATCGTGTTGACATATTCTTATTTCTGTGCCTATTCCAGTTAAATTAACTATGCATGTGAGTTCTATGAGTTCTCATTTGATTACATAAAGGCAAAACACCTTGATTAGTGAAAGTACATTGATCTGTATGGGTGAGTTGCTCAATAACTTGGAAGCACTGGTAGGCCCATGTGCTGCCAGATGACAAGAAATTAAGATTAAGCAAGTTCAGTCCATATGAGTATGAATTTGTCATAAACCTTGTCTTTATGATAGTGGTTGGAGATGACGAATTCACATGGATATGAACACATACACCATAAAATCTAAGTGGTAAGAGGTTTCTCTCTACTTTATAAAAATGATTGTGAGGAAACGCTTTCACTAGTGGGTTTTAAAAGGATTAGAGTTAGCAGTTGTGATAATTGCATTCTCAAATTCGAGTATGATTACGACATCCCTTTTCAAAGTTCGAATTGTGAGAAATGACATATAGTTTGAACATTCGGGACTTATTGCTATGAGTTCTGAAAAGGTTTAGACACACACATAAGCTATCTAATGAAAGGTGTATGAGCTTAAGAAGTCTAGATAAAGACTTATGAAAGCATCACGTATCAAAAATATGAACTTTGGTAAGAAAGTCAATAGGTATTGATTTCTAGAAGTCCGGTTCATTTCTGGATACATGTCAAAGCTAGTGGGAGCATAATTGTTATGCTGGTAAAAACATAATTGTTATGCTAGTGGGAGCGTGATTATTGTGTTAAGTGTTGGAAGTAAGCAATGTTGTTTATAGGAAACAAAGTTCTAAATTTGCAAAGTTACAGAATTTGGAAAGTGTTTCTCTATAGTAAGGCTTAAGGGAGAGGACAATTATACTTCATTTCAAATCTAAAAGTTTAGATTGATATTTTAATCGAACTTAGTCATGAACATATATGAATGTCATGTTGAAATGTTTCAACATAGGAAATTCTATATATGGGAATATTTTAGCAAGAGATTGATTTAGTATCATGTATTTGTGTAAGACATTATGAATCATATCCCATATGCTTCAGGTATAAGATTGATTACATATGCTATAATATTCGACTGTTCTGATTTTTCCAAATTCCTAGCGCATTATGAGGAAAAAGGACTAGAACCATATATGAGTAGGGTTGTTAAACAACTGTCAAGGACAATCTAAGGTTTACCAAAGATTGGTTGCTTGTGGACAGTTGGAAATATAGTAATGGATGGACCATACTGATATAATTATGAATATATAGGATTCTATTTATAATGGATTGTTATATGGAAAGTATGGAAATGTTTCCATAATAGGAGTTGGATATTAAGAATTTATGTGTAAGTTAGAAACTTTAATGGAAAAAGGATGTTTAAGGAATGCTCTTTGGATGTGAGACTTCGTTTTCAGGGAATTGTATTGTAACAATCTCTAATGGAACGTTTTGTAATATCGTTGGTCAAGTCTATGTGACTTTTGTGCCTAGACATTACAAAATGATCATTGCATGTAAGTTTAGAATCTAACAGATTCTAGTAGTGGCAAGAATTTGGTATTCTTAAGCTTATAAGGATTAGGGAATTTTGAAATGAGCATCATTAGAAATGTGTGTTCAATTGATCTATTTCACAAGGAAAGGACCATAGATAAACATAGTGTGCATGCTTCGAGCATAGGATGACTATTGTTTTAATAAAGGTATTAAGATCATTGTTCGAAACATTATACAATGAATAAGGTCTAATCAATGTGGTGATTAAATAATAAGTGTTTTATTTATATTCAAAAGTTTTGAGACCATATTGAATTAGGTTATTCTTGTGTTTCACTTCGCGTGTTTTTACTTCCCAAATAATAAGATTACTCAAAAATCCACAGTGAATCATACTTTGGAAGTATGTAATGAGGTAAGACTGACATGAATCCGAATGTAGATTGTCTAAGTGCTTAGACATAGCAAATGTTTGCTGCAATGTTTGTGAGTACTCCTGAAATAAGAATTTGAGTATTGGATTAAACCCACGCTCATTTAAATCACTTCATGGATTTTATGACGAGTGATTATGAGACGATAATATCTTATATTCTTGAAACGGAGACATATAGTTATTGTTTACAAGTCGGTTGTGCATTGATAATACATAAACGCATCAGTAACTTGATGTTATAAAACATATTGTTATGTGTTATTTAATGAGTAAATAGTACAAGCATATGAGTCGAAGTTTATCCGTTTCTTTAGCCCTAACGGGAAAAGTGATATCTGTGGGCCCCTCGATGATTTAGTGATGGCACCCTAAGCGCTTGGTCAAGCCAGGACTAAGTGGATGTGTTCAATTGTAGTCTGAGTTAGTTGTCGTAAATCTGAAATCGGGAAACAACACATGAACAGAGAGAATAATTATAATCCATGTCTCATGTCCATACGATATCTTGTAGAGCGGAGGAGTATTTGATCCCTTATATAAAGGACGCATTACTGATAAGATCAGAGTTCGACAACGGCTTTTGAAAGCTACGATTGTTGATTAGATTCTGAAGTCGTACTTGCAATTGTAGTTATTAGACTTATCCAAGTAGGAGAAAACTATTGGATTAGGTGTCTAAGCCCATAACTGTATTTGGTATGTACTTGATTTGATTATGAGCATGGTCCTTTTGGGTTGCCTTCACTCATGCAACTTGATAGGATGACAAGGAGAGAGAGAGAGAGTAGGATTTATTATATGAATAATAAATTGGTACTCAGAATGATTTTATTAATATATTACAAGATTAATATATTATTTGGAAATAATATTATTAATTAGTAATTAATCAGAAATTATTCTAGTATTAATTTTGGGATTAAAAGGAACTGATTAATAATTGAGGGACTATTGCACAAATCATTGATAGTTGCATAATTAGGCTGATGGACTCCATAGAGTGGAGTGTATGAAATCCTAAGGGGGAAACCCTATATATTTCGTCCAAAGGGCTGTAAGGAAGGAGTCCATGGGCTGCTTGGTGCCTAAGTAAGTTATTAGGGTTTACACCTAAAAACCTTAGCAGCCACAACTATTTAAAGACCCTCTAGTTAGGATTTTCGGATCTATGCATTCTAAGAAGAACCCTTGCTGATTTTCCTTACCTCTCCAAGTATTCCTTTGCATTGAGTGTTTGTGACTCCATAAGAGGTGCAACACTTGGGGCATTAGGATTTCAGAAGTCTAGATCAAGCAAGGACTGTACTTGTTATTACAATATAACAAGTGAGGTAATAACTAAACCCTAATTTATATGTCAATTTCGAAATTATGTATGCTAGTTATAGGGTTTATGCTTTGGATGATTATTTGCATGTATAAATTGAGAAAAACCTAGATCCAAAGCATTAGGGTTGCATGCACACCATAAGAATGATGTAGTAAAACCCATCAGTTCAATGATCCGGAGAAGGTGTACAATATCATATCTCAATAGGCGATTTGTAGGAACTTAGAAGATAAAGTGGTTTTGAGGAGTGATGTCATGGCTATTTGTGATCTCTATTGTCATTTTATGACTTGTGCCAAAGGCACAAAGTCTTTCCCGATGGAAATCATGTTGGAATAGTGTCTAAGGCTGCAACTATATTAGACAAGTAATTGACCCGGTTGTGCATGGTCCTTTTGGGTTGCCTTCACTATAGCAACTTGATAGGATGATTTATTAAGAGAGAGTAAGTATTATTAGTATATTATGAGAATAATATAAAGAATAATATATTGTTATTTGATTAATATAAGTCATAGAATTAATTGGAATTAATTTGGTGACTTAAAGAGATTAATTAAATAAGAGGGTATAAACTGTCAATTGTTTGATAGTTAAACTTTAGACTGTAAATCCATATAGATATGGATTGGACGGATTCTAGAAGCTAAAGGATAGCTTGAATCGTCCATTGCTTATATAAGGAATGGATTTGGATAGCCTTAAGAGAAGATTATCCAATTAGGGTTTAGGTTGTAACCCTTAAGGAGTCTACAAGTATAAATAGACCCTATGGAAAAGGGAAATCGGCACTTCATCTAAAGTAAGAGAACCCTGGCCGATTTCCTCCCCTCTCCTCTCTCCCAAATCATCCTCCTTGCTATTTGGTGTTTGTAAGCCATTAGAGGAGTGACAATCGTGACTCTAGAAGCTCCAAGACAACAAGATCAACAAGGAATTCAAAGGTATGATTCTAGATCTGTTTCAATAGTGTTATTACACCTAAATAGTCATTAGAAGTCTTGGATTCAAAGCATGTTTAATTAGAAAGCCTAGATCCAAGCATTAGGGTTTTGCATGCGCACATAGGAAAGTTCTTATGGCTAAAACCCATCAGTGGTATCAGAGCCTAGCTTGGTTTTCATTAAATTGTTGCTTAATTGTCTGAAACCAAACTGCAAAATTCGATTTTTGTGTTTCTGAGTCATGGACTCGGCGAGTTCCATAGTGGACTCGGCGAGTTGGCCTGACTCGGCGAGTCCCTTGGTGCACTCGGCGAGTCCAAGCGTCAGGAATGGCCAGATTCGGGATTTCTTCATGATTATCTTATGGAAACTTACCTTAATCATATTAGATCAACCCTAATCCGATTTTTTTGATATATATGATTATTATCTTGATCTAATTAAAAATATTTATCAACTAATAAAATATTTAATTTCCTTATATGATAATTAATTAATTATTTTGATTATTTTGGTAATTATCTTGCAAGAAATCTTGAATAAATCAAATATAGATAATTAGGAAATTAATTGTTAATTGAAATTATTTGTTATTTGATCCTCCATGTTTTAAATGTTTAAAACTTGTCCTCAAGTTTTGAAATTTATATTTTGTAATTAAAAGTTTTAATTTAGACAATTTAAATTTCAAACCCTAGATTTTAAAATGTTTAAAATACAACCCTATACTAATATAATATTACAAGATTAATATATATATATATATATATATATATATATATATATATATATATATATGTATGTATAACTAAAATGCTAGTCTTACCGTTAGTAGGCCTCATTCACGAAGCCGATCTATAAGGTGGGTATAAGGTTGCGGCCTATAAAATGGCGCTTAATGGATGTACACTCACACCCACCGCTTGCTTGATCGGTGGAGGGTCGTTAGCCGAACGGGTAGGATAGGGCAACTTCATCCTCTCATTAAAAGTATAATAGGAAATACAAAGTAACTACACATATTTTAAAATTTCCCACTCTTAGTTACTTTAGGAAAAGTGAATTGATGCAATCCCATGAAATTACACTTTGCACCCTTGCTAAGAAGTTAGTGGAGCGTGTGTGGTTTACCGGCACACTAATTGGTTCTAAGCAAAGGTGGCAAAGGGTGATTCATTGTTTATCATAGTTCGATGGAGCGTGTGTGGTTTACCGGCACATCGAATAGGTGATCGTTACAATGAAGGCACCATGTGAATTTGCATGGTAATTCACACCCGCCTTCTGATCCTCGGTATCCCAGTCACAAACTAGAGGGGCATATCGAGATTTAAACATGCCATTGAATAGTTTCAATGAATCTCATCCGAACCTAGGAATTCTCAATACATTTAGAACTAATAGTTAGGTTTTATGGTGGAGAATTAGTGAATTGTCATTCACTTACCTTCAATTTATTTGCATGTTAGATTACGGCATCCATTTTCTCATATGTAAATGTTATTGTCGGATCCTAGCCCTAATTTTTCTTATTGGGTGATAATTAGGGATTCATATTCTAATCTATCTTTGTCCTTTCTATTTGTAGATGTCGAATGCAAACAACGTTGCTGCTAGTTCTTTCACGTTGATGAGCCTTTGCCAAAAGGTCACCTTCGATGGAACGAACTTTAGTGAATGGATAAGATACATTCACACCATTGCTCGCTATGAGGATAAGGAGTATGTCCTCGATGAGAAGCTCGAGAAGATCAACCCTGAAATCGCTACTCCGGCTGAAATTACCGCTTTTGAAACTCATGAGCGAGATGCAACGAAGGTACATTGCATCATGATAGCCACCATGAACTCCGAATTCCAAAAGTCCTACGAGGACATGTACCCGTATGAGATGCATCAAGACTTATTGGAGAGATACCACCAAAACGCGAGACAAGAGCATTATGAGATTTTCACTAACATGATTTCCGCTAAGATGGGTCATGGAGAATCTCTTACCGTGCACCTGCAAAAGATGCAAAGGTATGTCGACCGCCTTCGCAAGTTAAATGTTGACTTTGGGGAAGACTTGGCGATCGACATGCTGCTTCACTCTTTGCCTCCGATGTACAATCAATTTAGGATGACCTACCACATGAACAAAGAGGAGGTCACCCTAAGCAACCTCCAAGGTCTCTTGAGGGTCGCTGAGAGCAACTTCAAAGACAAGTCTGTTGCACCAACTCTCAATCCACCCGCTGCTCCTGTCTTGGCTATTGGTCAAGGAAAGGGAAAGAAGAGGAAGGCTTCGTCTAAGAACTATCGCAAGGTTAAAGCCCGAGATGGTGCCTCTTCTAGTGGGACCAAAGTTGATCCCGCTAAGCCCTGCCCTAACCCGAAGGAGGCAGAGTGCCACCACTGCCACAAGATAGGACATTGGAAGAGAAGTTGCCCGGAATACCTGCAATCCATCAAGGAAGGAAAGATCAAGCCATCTTTCGCAGGTATATATACAATCAAATCTAACGATTCTAATCATGCTATTTCTTGGGTTCTTGATACCGGTTGTGGTTATCACATTTGTTCTAATGTGCAGGGACTAAGAAGAAGTAGGGATGTGGAGCAAGGAAGAATCAATCTAATCATGGGGAACAGAAGATCGTCGCCTGTGACCAAGATTGGAGTGTATTCTTTAGTGCTTAGGAATAATTTATGTTTAGATTTGAACAATTGTTGCTATTCGCCAGAAATGGCTAGAAACATCATTTCATTTCATGGTTTATATAGACAAGGTTTTAGATTTTCTTTTAATAATGAGAATGGTTCTATTTTGGCTTATCTAAATGGTGTCTTTTACTTTGAAGCTATACCATGTAATGGAATTTATGAAACTGTTATGATTGTTGATAACTTAGGAAATGATGTTTTGAATATAGATTCTTCCACTAGTATGGATAAAGCATCCTTGTGGCATTGTCGTCTTGGACATGTCAACAAGAAACGCATAGCCCAACTCCAAAAGGATGGAGTGTTGGAGTCATTCGACCTTAGGGAAGATGACACGTGCGAGTCTTGTTTACTTGGAAAGATGACTAAATCACCCTTCACGAGTACGTGTGAAAGGGGTGAGAGTATATTGGACTTAATACATACCGATGTATGTGGACCGTTTAGATCAACCACGAAGGATGGGAACCGCTTCTACGTGACTTTTACCGATGATTATATTAGATATGGGTATATCTATTTAATCAAGCAAAAGTCAGAAACTTTTGAAAAGTTCAAAGAGTTCAAGAATGAAGTGGAGAATCAATTGGGCAGGAAAATCAAGATGCTTCGATCCGATCGAGGAGGAGAGTACCTAAGTCTTGAATTCCACAATTATCTCAAGGAGTGTGGAATAGTTTCGCAATTGACGCCTCCTAGGACACCGCAGTTGAATGGTGTGGAAGAAAGGCGTAATCGAACCTTATTGGATATGGTTCGCTCTATGATGAGTCGTGCTTCACTACCTATCTCTTTTTGGGGGTATGCCTTAGAGACTGCCGCCCATATCCTTAACCGAGTCCCTACTAAGAAGGTTTCCAAAACACCTCACGAGATGTGGACAGGGAAAGTTCCCTCGTTGGCACATATCAAGGTTTGGGGTTGCGAGGCTTTCGTAAGACGAGATACTCACGACAAGCTCGAACCCCGAAGTGAGCGATGTATTTTCATCGGCTACCCGCATACATCCTTTGGATATCTCTTCTATAGACCGAAGGACAATGTTGTCTTTGTTGCGAGGAGAGGAGTTTTCCGAGAGCGAGAACTCATAGGCCAAGGAGACAGTGGGAGGCAAATCGAGCTTGAAGAGATTCAAGAGTCGATAGATGAAGGAACCTCTACCGCTGGCACTCAACCCGAGGAGGAAACTCCGGTTGAACCGATTGACGAATCCTTACCTCTTAGACGTTCCGATAGAGTTAGAGTTCTACCCCAGTTTTATGGTTTTCATATTACTACCGAAGGGGACACGTATATTAGTGATGGTACACTAATAAATCTTGATGAACCTAATAGCTATAAGGAAGCCATGGCAGGCCCGGAGTCTGCGAAATGGAAAGAGGAAATGGATAGCGAGATCCAATCCATGTATGATAACCAAGTTTGGAATTTGGTTGATTATGTGCCCGGACGTAAGACCGTTGGGTGCAAATGGATCTTCAAGAAAAAGACCGACGTGGATGGAAACGTACACACATATAAAGCGCGATTGGTTGCGAAGGGCTTTACTCAAACTCCCGGAGTTGACTATGATGAGACCTTCTCACCAGTTGCGAAGACAAAATCTATTAGAGTGATGTTAGCGATTGCCGCATTTCATGATTATGAGATTTGGCAAATGGATGTCAAGACCGCTTTCCTTAATGGAAAGTTGGCTGAGGCTGTTTACATGGCTCAACTAGAGGGGTTTGTGGATCCGAAGCATCCGAATAGAGTGTGTAAACTTGAGAAGTCCATTTATGGACTTAAGCAAGCGTCTCGCAGATGGAATCTTTGCTTCGATGAGAAAGTCAAAGAGTTTGGATTTGTACGAAGCGAAGATGAGTCTTGTGTATATGTCAAAGCCAGTGGGAGTATAGTAAGCTTCCTCGTTCTATATGTCGATGACATATTACTCATAGGAAACGACATCCCGACTCTGCAGGAGGTTAAGTCCTGGCTCGGGAAGTGCTTCGCTATGAAGGACCTCGGAGAGGCTTCTTACATTTTGAAAATAAGGATAGTAAGAGAAAGAAGTAAGAGACTAATTGGACTTAGTCAGAACACTTACTTGGAGAAGGTATTAAAACGTTTTAGTATGGAAAACTCAAAGAAGGGAGAATTACCGATACAAAGTAATGCCAAGTTGAGTAAGACTCAAAGTCCGAGTACCGAAGCTGAGATAGCAAAAATGAGCCGAGTTCCATACGCTTCCACAGTTGGCTCAATCATGGACGCTATGACTTGTACTCGCCCTGATGTAGCCTTTGCTTTGAGCATGGTTAGCAGATATCAAGGGAATCCTGGCAGAGCACATTGGATTGCGGTGAAGAATATCCTTAAGTACCTTCGGAGGAAAAAGGAATGGTTCTTAGTCCTCAGAGGGAATGATGACTTGAAGGTGCGAGGGTATAGTGATGCCAGCTTCCAAACCGACAGGGACAACTATCGTTCGCAGTCGGGCTGGGTCTTTACCCTGAATGGAGGAGCAGTGACATGGAAAAGTTCCAAGCAGGAAACCGTAGCTGATTCAACGTGCGAATCAGAGTACATTGCAGTGAGCGAAGCGTCGAAGGAGGCAATATGGCTGAAGAACTTCATCGGTGATCTTGGAGTTGTACCTGCCATAAAGGAGCCCGTGGAGATTTTCTGTGATAACAAAGGAGCGGTTGCCTTGACCAAGGAACCGAGGGATCATGGTAGATCACGACATATCGACAGAAAATATCACTTCATTAGACATCGTGTAGAAGAAGGACAACTCGTAGTGAAGAGGATATCATCAGAAGATAACCCAGCAGATCCGCTTACGAAGGGACTGAGTAGGGTTAAGCACTTGCAGCATGCTAGGAGTATTGGGCTGAAGGGTGATATTAGCATAGATTAGATAGTATTAGAAACGTGTAATAGATAAATGTAATTAACATTTGATGATTAAATAAAGGAGTTTTATTTATGAGTAATGTTACTATCTTATGTTAATTGTTTAGCTATTGTTTCACTTTGCATGTTTTCACTTCCATAATAATTGAGTTTATTAGGAATAATCGAATTGTTCAAATTGTCCACAATCGTTCATATGTTGGAAGTAGATATGAATGAAGATTGTCATGAATCGGTGCGTAGATTGTCTAAATGGTATTAGACATAGCAAAGGGTTGATGCGACATTCATGAGTGCTTATGAACTGGTTTTGAGCATTGGAACAAACCCGCGCTTGCTGGAATCACCTTATGGAATATGATATAAAAGGGTGATCGCGAGACGATAATATCATATAGTCTTAAAACCTAGATATATGGTTTGTTATTTGCTAATTGATTGTACATTGATAATGCGAAAACGAATTGGTAACTCAATGTTATAAAACGCATTGTTGTTTATAGTTGATTATTAAATAAGTAAATGCATATAAGTCGAAGTTTATCTGTAACTTTTATCTAAGAAGGTAAAAGCGATATCTCGGCCGCTCGATGATTTGATTTGACTTATGTGTCGGGCCCGGTCAGAACTGAATTGATGTGTTCGATTAAGTTCTATGTCGAATAAATCAGAGATCGAGAAACCTAAATGCTTGACTAACCATTCCATAGGATTGTCAGCATGATATCTAAAAGAGGACTGTACGATCCCTTATCTAAAGGACAAGATTGATTAGATCAGAGTTTGACAGCGTCTTTGAGAGCTACGATTGCAAACCAAATTGTACTTGTGCATATAGTTACTAGACTTATCCAAGTGGGAGACTGTTGGAATAGTGTCTAAGGCTGCAACTATATTAGGCAAGTAATTGACCCGGTTGTGCATGGTCCTTTTGGGTTGCCTTCACCATAGCAACTTGATAGGATGATTTATTAAGAGAGAGTAAATATTATTAGTATATTATGAGAATAATATAAAGAATAATATATTGTTATTTGATTAATATAAGTCATAGAATTAATTGGAATTAATTTGGTGACTTAAAGAGATTAATTAAATAAGAGGGTATAAACTGTCAATTGTTTGATAGTTAAACTTTTGGCTGTAAATCCATATAGATATGGATTGGACGGATTCTAGAAGCTAAAGGATAGCTTGAATCGTCCATTGCTTATCTAAGGAATGGATTTGGATAGCCTTAAGAGAAGATTATCCAATTAGGGTTTAGGTTGTAACCCTTAAGGAGTCTACAAGTATAAATAGACCCTATGGCAAAGGGAAATCGACACTTCATCTAAAGTAAGAGAACCCTGGCCGATTTACTCCCCTCTCCTCTCTCCCAAATCATCCTCCTTGCTATTTGGTGTTTGTAAGCCATTAGAGGAGTGACAATTGTGACTCTAGAAGCTCCAAGACAACAAGATCAACAAGGAATTCAAAGGTATGATTCTAGATCTGTTTCAATATTGTTATTACACCTAAATAGTCATTAGAAGTCTTGGATTCAAAGCATGTTTAATTAGAAAGCCTAGATCCAAGCATTAGGGTTTTGCATGCGCACATAGGAAAGTTCTTATGGCTAAAACCCATCAAATCATACTTCACTAGGGTGGCCATTAGCCCCATATCTTCGCTCTTATCATAGACGAGAGGCCTCATTAGATTTAGAGGGAAGTGTCATGTTGTATGTTTTTTACCCATGACATTGTGATGGTGGCTAAGACTAGGACCAAGTTGAATACTATGTCAGATACATGGATGCCAATTTTGGAAGAGAATAGGTTACATATCAGCACTGTTAAGAATGAGTATATTTGGTGCAATTTTAGGGGACATGAATGAATAAGAAGTAAATGTATGTATCAAGGAGCAAGGTTTACATCTATAGAAGAGTTTCAAGTACTCTTGGGTCTATGATCCATAAAGGGATGACATGGAAGTTAAAGTTACCCGTCACATAAAGAGTGGTTGCTTAAAGCAGGTGGAAACCACATAAGTCTTTTGTGATAAAAAAGGTTATGATTAAACTAAATATTTTTCTACTAGGTGACAATCAGGCATAGCTGTCTTTGGGGCGAAGCCGCTAGTTGTATGAGTGAGACAAGTGGTCATAATCAATTTTAGGTCTGAGGTGCTACTCGCAAGAGTGGGATAAAATATGAGTGGTAGTGTAAGAATCAACCTCCAAAGATTTTCCAAGTTTGCTAGCAATGAGACTTACATCGTTCCTATTAAAAAGTTAAAGTAGAATGCCAAAAATATTAACCAAACCGATACCCAAGCATGATTTTATTTTTCAATGAAAACGTCTGAATCCCATTTGCGGAGAAAGAGCTGGATACCTTTGATTTTCCATATGCCCTTTGGAAGTACATAGTTCATAGCCGCATCGTTGTAAAATTTAAAATTAGACTTGGGGTAAAACTGTTAATATTTGACAAACTTAAGGGATTTGTGACAATATTCCTATATTTGTTAAACTTTTCATTTTGTTTGTCATCTGACGAATACATTAGTAAAATATGATTACTAACTACGATACAAATAAAACTCAAATGGCTTCTAGCCCAATAGTATTAGGTGCTATTCTCCCTTGTTAAGATCAAATGTTCAAGTCTTGTCTGGGACGTAGGTGAATTCAAAAATAGTTTAGACATAGATTATATTTGTTGTTAAAAAATGGAAAAACTAAGATACAAACAAATATATTGACATGCGTTAGGGTATGGTTGGCTTATGTGGGTGTAATAGAAATTTTGTACTTTGAGTTTTATTAATAGGAGCTTGTTTGAGTTGGCAAAAATTGTTAGGTCTTTCTGCCAAAAACACGAATTATACTTAGACCATCCTTCGTCACCTTCCTATTGAACTTTAGTGCAAGATCATCACCTTCCTCCATCTTTCACCAAGTCTTTAAAACTATGTTACACCATCTTTCATTTAGAGTATGTGTGACATCCGAAAATTCCAACAATTTTAAACTTTTCAAAACGACCCCTTTTACTATTAAAATGTTTATAAACATTAATGTTCTCAAAACATTACTTAAAAATCAATGCCTCCCAATATCAATGACATAAAATCAGGATGTGTACGGTCACACCTTCGCCTTGCCACAAATTTCTGAACCACCTGAAACCAAAAACCAAAAACTGTAAGACCAAAGCTTAGTGAGTTCCCCCAAAGTACCAACACACAAAAATATAACATATACCGACAAAAATCATACATACATGGCCTTCAACATGACTGGAATGCCCCCACCAGCCTACAATCCATCTGGTAGGCCCACAAAGCCTTTAGTCTGACCGAAATGCCCCACCAGCCTGCAGTCTATCTAGTATACTCACAGAACCTTCAACATGACTGGTATGCCTCACCTGGCCTTCAACCTATATGGAACGTTCTCCGGGACTTCGACCTGACTGGTACGCCCTACCGGGCTTCAGTCTATCCGGGACGCCCTAGGTCTATTGGCCTTCAACACAAAGCAGGACCGCCTCAACCCAACCACAAACGATATTTCAACATATACATATCAAAAACACAATAAGCCCAACAAATCATAACAACATATCAACATAACATTTTTGGGTTTGTTGACTGACATCACAAAGAAGTGCAATCTCAACCCACCCACGCTATGGTAAAATATACACAACTAATCATATAACCAGTCAACAGACAATCAAACAGATCTATAGAGCACTAAGCATAACATCATCCTATCTACCAGGATACAGATCTAACAGATCACTACAATACTCAATCATACGATAACATGTATAATAATTCAAAGGGACGACCTTGGTGCCTTCAACCCGAAAGCATAGTAAGGAAAACTCACCTCGTATTGTCGAAACATACAAACGATCCCTGGCTGCTAGCACCCCATCAATAGTTGATCCACGAATAATTTCTGACTGCAGATCCGCTAAAATCCATGCGCTATCAAATACCACAATAACAACCCATCAAAATCTAGCCCCTAACTCACACTATGAGTCCAAATTAGGGTAAAAGACCTTTTTACCCTTCCTCAAGCTTGGCCCAAAGCCAAGGCCCAAACTACATGACCAAAGGCCTAAAAGATATCCCAAAACCAAAATGACACCATAAGGCCCAAGAAGGCCTAAATATCCAAATTGGGCCCAAATCCATCATGGACCTATCCCGAGAAAGCCTAATATCCAAAAAGGCCTAAAATATCCAATGGTCAACCTTACTCCACTTCTGGTCAATGTCTAAATGTCCAAAAAGTCAACAAATCAAGAAAACCCAACTTGACCGAGTACGTCCCGCGTATTCAGCTGGTACACCTAACGTAAACCCTTTGGTGCCAGTACACGCAACGTACCAGATAGGTATGCCCAATGTACTCCTCTGAATCCCAACTTCACCAAAAAGCACTTAATCACTTAAGCCCTTGCTCCAAACTCTCAGATCTGATTCCTATAGATGACTTATCACGTAAAGTCGACAACTTTACTTGCATGCATGGCTTAATAGGGCTCTTGTCACACCCCCGAACCAGACGGCGGAAACGTCCGGGGGCTGTCGTGACTCAATTGAATACCATAACATTGAATATATATGAAACAAAACAACATTCGTCACCATTCATCAACATAATACAACCAGTAGTGTTTACATGTCATACATTGTTCGAGATATTACATTTCCAAAAATTTATATTGTTTGGTTCATTCAAAAATAAACTGCAACCGTCACTGAGCATGATTTCCCTTGACTCACTGGTTTCCTGAGAATACAAGTATTTTGAAAAACGTCAACATATGAAATGTTGGTGAGTTCATAGGTAGCGTTTGAAATCGAATGTTTGTATTGTTTGAAAAACCACCAGAAAATCCGATATTTTCTGAAAAGAAAAGCTTTTGAAAACGTTTGTGAAGATCCATAGGTATGCTTGTTTGTTTCTATACTTGTAAAAAAAAAAAATATTCATTGAAGATGTATGCTTTTCAAATCTGTATGTATTGAAAACCCTAGGAAAACCCGACGTTCTCCTAGTTCCTTGAATTACACGAAGTTACATTGAAACCGTTGCATAGCGTATAGTGTCAGTCCCAGGCGACGTTGGAAGGTTCTCGAGCAGGATTATTTACTACAAACCCGCGTTACACAAACGCTTAGTTTATAGATATACTAACGAACCCGAAGGCGTCGTCAGTACTAATCGCGTTATCCAATCGCCCGGACTAGGTGTAGCCCCACATCCGAAGAGAAAGAGGTCACGAAGACCCCGGTGACTCCATTAACCGGTTGGGGAAAATATGCGTGCGAGGGGTCCCCGACCCACCTCGTAAAATATGCAGACTCTTCTAGCAATACCATGGACCCTTGGGGACCAGTGGTACAAGCCATTGAAAGTCACTCTACGTTGTGCCGAGTCGGTAAAACTCAACACTCCGTAGAAAATATGTGTCTTCGGGCCTTAAGATCAGGTCATTGGGCTAGCTAGGCCCAACAAGCAAGATTTTACACTTTTGGGGCCCGAAGATGGTGCGTAGACGTCTGTGCACACTCGTATGTATGTGTATTACCAATCGTTATTTGTATGTATCGAAGAGTTAGTAGTTGTAGATTTCCATTGGCTCGAGACCGAGCCAATTCGTTTAACAACGACTTTTGGTATTGTAATGAGTTGTATTTCGTTGATATTTGAGGTGTCATTATTTGATCACATTGTACATAATGAATCAGCCTTGAAATATTTCTGTTTTCAGCCCCTCATTATTTGTAAAGTTTACATTTTTCACCCTTTTATTTAAATATTTCCCGGTTTGGTCCTTAAACTATTTTTCTTGACATTTTAACACCAAAAATTATTGAAATTAATATTTTCCAGCATATTTTTCAAAGAAAACAGTTTAAGTCCCTGAAAATGCAGTTTTTCTCGGTTTTAGCCCATCTTTTCGCAATTTTGACAATTTTGGCCCAAAGTGGAAAATTTTTGCAACTTTGGTCCTTTTTAAATTTAAAAAGCATTTTAAACCTTTGAAAAGGGTTTGGGACACTTATAGTCCACTGTTTTACAGAAAGTTACAGTTTTGGCCCTCCAAAACAGAAAAATTCGCATAATGGGCCTTATTGGGCCGAAATTTACATTTTTAGCCCAATAGGCTTGAAATTTATGTTTTTAATCCTCAAAATGAATAAAATTCCAGAAATAGCTTTATTGAAACTGTTTTGACACATTTCAACTATCAGAATCTGTAAAATGTCATTTTGGGCCCTAAATTTTGTATTTTTCACATTTTTGGCCCAAGATGTGTGTTTTTAGCTTAAAGAAAATTGTTGCTAACCACTTGGCTATTTATCTAGTATCACTTATTATGTAGTAACATATTTGAAGCTAATATCATAAAACATGAGTTATATCTCGGTTTTGAGGGGTTTAATGGCTAGATCCAACATTAAAACACATATAAGCATACATATAAGCATGGAAATCATACAAGGCATACAAATACATATAGATCTACACTTTCACTTGTATTCCCCCCCACAAAAACTCTTAAAAACAGAAAATAGGGGTATGAATCTCACCTTGAGTGGGTAGTTTCGGTTCTTGAAGAAAAATTGGAAGAAATGAAGTGATTTTTGGCCCTTGCACTCCTTGAAGAACTTTTCGAGATTATGGGGTTTCTAGAGTGCAAGATCACGGTTTTTACATGGATTAGGAAGAGACTTTTGATAACAAAAGAATTTAAATCATAGATCTATGCATAATCTTACCTTAGGTGATGATTTACTTGCAAAATCCTCTTGGAAAGCCCCTAAATTTCGAGATCTTTGGAGAGGGGAGGGAAGGAGAGTTCTTTGAGTGTTCTAGAGAGAAAGTTGAGATATTTTGGTGTGTGTGATGATGCTTGGCCGAGAGTGAGAGAGGAGAGAAGAAGAAATGACTTTTGAAGTGATTTGCATGGAGATATGGACTAAGATGCATGGAGACATGTTGGGTAATAATGAGGTGGCAAGCAAATAGTCAACCCTTCTTCTTGGGCTTTTCTTTTGGGCCGAAAATAGGAAGGAAAAAAAAGGTTTTTGGGCTTTTTGCTCCTAAGCCCAACATTAGTGTTAATTAGGGTATTTATTGGACTTATAAAATAAAATTGTGATTTTTGTGCTTTATTAAGCTAGGTTAGGTTTAATTATGGATTAAAACTTGTGTTTTATTTCCTTCTAGGTTCTACCTAGCCCAAAATATTGAAATAGACGAATGTGGGTCCAATTAGAGCCCAATTAGGGTCCTAAACCCATGATAGTCCAATTGGAAGCTTATTGGTCCATTTGGATCCAATAAAGAAGTTCTAGCCTAAATTAGACTTAATAAGAACTTCTAGGGTCTCCAATTGTTTGATGACTATTTGTACTCCTAGCATGTTGTATTTGATTGAAGTTTTTGATTCACATTAACTTGAATGTATAGATTACATAGCTTAAAATTTACAGTTGTGACATCATCCCCCCGTTAGAGGGAATTTCGTCCCGAAATTCTGTTTGAAAGCTAGATTTGAGAAAAACTAGAATAGGTGAGGGTACTTCTGCTTCATTTGGTCTTCGCGTTCCCACGTGAATTCTGGCCCACGCTTTGCGTTCCACCGTACCTTCACGATCGGGATGCGACTCTGCTTAGTACGCTTCACCTCCCTGTCCATGATTTCGATTGGTTCTTCGACGAACAGGAGATTCTCATTGATTTCGATTTCGTCAAGAGGAATGACAAGAGTTTCATCTGATAGGCACTTTTTCAGATTAGAAACATGAAACACGGGGTGCACACCGTTTAGCTTCGCGGGTAGTTGTAGTCTGTAGGCTACCGGACCTATTCGGGCGACGATTTCGAAAGGTCCAATGTACCGTGGGTTTAGCTTTCCTCGTTTTCCGAAACGTATAACCCCTTTCCAGGGTGAGACCTTCAACAATACACGATCACCGACCTGGAATTCTAAGGGCTTTCGCCGTTTATCAGCGTAGCTCTTTTGCCGGTCGCGCGATGCCTGTAATCGAGTTTTGATCTGGACAATCTTTTCTGTGGTCTCGCGAATGATTTCCGGTCCTGTCATTGCCCTATCCGACGTATGTGTTCTTGCTAGCTGGGTGTCACCTACTTCAGCCCAACATAACGGTGATCTACATTTACGCCCGTACAGTGCTTCGAAAGGGGCCACCTTAATGCTCGAATGATAACTATTGTTATATGAAAACTCGATCAACGGTAGGTGGGTATCCCAAGACTTTCCGAAGTCTATCACACAAGCACGAAGCATGTCTTCAAGCGTCTGAATGGTTCGTTCGCTTTGACCGTCCGTTTGTGGGTGATACGCGGTGCTCATATCAAGATGAGTTCCCATTGCCTTGTGGAGCGACTGCCAAAAGCGTGACGTGAATCTACTGTCCCTATCCGAAATGATGGATTTTGGCACTCCATGAAGTCTTACAATCTCTCGTAGGTATAAACGCGTCAGCCTCTCCATCTTGTAGGACTCTTTGATTGGCAGGAAATGGGCAGATTTTGTCAGTCGGTCGATTATTACCCATATGGTGTCTAATCCGTCCGACGTCTTGGGCAGCTTGGTCACGAAATCCATAGAAATCCCTTCCCATTTCCACTCGGGAATTGCCGGTTGCTGTAACAGTCCAGAAGGTTTCTGGTATTCCACTTTTACTTTGGCACACGTAAGGCACTTACTAACATAAGTTGCGATTTCCGCCTTCATGTTAGGCCACCAATAGTGCTGCTTAATGTCCAAATACATCTTGTCCGAACCAGGATGAATGGAGTATCGTGTCTTGTGGGCTTCCTTCATGACGGTCTCTCTGAATCCTCCGATTTTTGGAACCCAAATACGGTTCATGAAGTAGTATACCCCATTCTCTTTGACTTCCAGGTTCTTCTCCATTCCGCGTAATGCCTCGCTAGTTCTATTTTCCGCTCTCATGGCCTCTGCCTGGGCTGATGCAATTTGAACGGTCAGATGAGACTGAATGGTTATCGAGTGCGTTTTCGTACGGCGATTTGTGTATTCCTTCCGACTTAATGCGTCAGCTACCACGTTGGCCTTGCCTGGATGGTACTTGATCTCGCATTCGTAGTCGTTTAACAATTCCACCCATCTTCGTTGTCTCATGTTCAGCTCCTTCTGATTCAAGATGTGCTGGAGGCTCTTGTGGTCCGTAAAGATGGTGCACTTTGTACCGTACAGGTAGTGCCTCCAAATTTTTAGGGCGAAGACCACAGCTCCCAGTTCTAGGTCATGGGTTGTGTAATTTACTTCGTGCGTCTTCAGTTGACGGGACGCATATGCTATTACTCTTCCACGTTGCATGAGAACGCAACCTAAGCCTTGATTTGACGCGTCACAGTAAACTACAAAATCTTCCGTTCCTTCAGGTAGAGATAGTACAGGAGCGCTGCAAAGAGCTTGCTTCAAGGTTCGAAACGCAATCTCTTGTCGGTCTGTCCACTTGAATGGCACGCCCTTTTGCGTAAGCAAGGTAAGTGGCTTGGCGATTTTCGAGAAGTTTTGGATGAATCTCCTATAGTAACCTGCTAGGCCTAAGAACTGACGAATTTCTGTGGGCGTAGTCGGAGTTGCCCATCCTTCCACAGCTTTGACCTTAGAGGGATCCACATGAATTCCATCTTGGCTAACTATGTGACCGAGAAAATTCACGCTCCGTAGCCAAAACTCACACTTAGAGAGTTTGGCGTAAAGCCTTTCCGATCGCAGCGTCTCTAGGACTTGTCGGAGATGTTGGCCATGCTCCTCTTTGCTTCGAGAATAGACGAGGATGTCATCGATAAACACAATGACGAAGTTGTCCAGGAACGGTCGACAGATTCGATTCATTAGGTCCATAAATGCGGCAGGTGCATTTGTTAGACCGAAGGGCATTACGACGAATTCGTAATGTCCATAGCGGGTTCGGAAAGCGGTTTTAGGAATATCTTCTTCTCGGACCTTGAGTTGATGGTATCCGGACCGTAGATCTATTTTAGAAAAATAGCTAGCTCCTTGGAGCTGGTCGAATAGATCATCGATTCGCGGGAGTGGGTAGCGGTTTTTGACAGTGAGTTTATTCAACTCTCTGTAATCGATGCACATTCTGAAGGATCCGTCCTTCTTTTTGACAAAGAGCACCGGAGCTCCCCATGGCGAGTAGCTAGGTCGGATAAATCCCTTGTCCAGAAGCTCACTGAGTTGGCTGGATAATTCCTGCATTTCAGCAGGAGCCAGTCGATATGGTGATTTAGCGAGGGGAGTTGCTCCTGGAACGAGGTCGATTCGGAATTCAACCTGTCTCTCTGGGGGTACTCCTGGAAGATCTTCGGGAAACACGTCCGGAAATTCACACGCTACCGGAATGTCTTGAATGTTAGTTTCTTCTTTTGTCTTGTCCACTATGTGGGCCAAGAACGCTAAGTTGTTCTTTCGCAGATGTTTTTGTGCCTTGATGCACGAGATAAGACGAAGATTCGTGCTAGGTTTGTCTCCGTAAATTACTAGGGTTTCGTGATTCGGGAGACGAAGGCGAACGGCCTTCTCGTGGCACATAATCTCAGCATGGTGGGGGCTTAACCAATCCATGCCGATAATCACATCAAAACTCCTAATTGATACTGGCATTAGATCTATTCGAAAGACGTGCTGGTTAAGGGTTAGGGTACATCCAGTGTAGATTTCCCTAGTGGATTCGGTCTTCCCATTGGCCATTTCCACCGTATAGGTTTCATTTAGCTTTTGGGGTTGTTGTTTTAATAGATGTTTAAACTTCTCGCTTACGAAACTTCGCTCCGCTCCGGTATCAAATAAGATGCATGCATAAGTGTGGTTTAGGAGGAACGTACCGGTCACAACTGCGGGATCTTGAACTGCATCACTCTGACCCATAGTCAGCATTCTTCCTGTTCCTCTGTTTCCGGAGTTGTTGTTGTTGTTAGGGCAATCTCGACGGAAATGTCCCGTCCTTCCACACCCGAAACAGGTGTGGCTAGGCCCTGTGTTGTTGCCGCCAGCATTGGTGTTGTTGGTGTTGCGGTGATTGTTGTTGTTGTTCTGGTTGTTTCCCTGACTCTGGTTCTGAGAAGGATAAGTCCTGCAGAACCTTGCAGTGTGTCCCCTTCGGTTGCAGCTGGTGCAATGGGGTTCTCTGCATTCTCCTTGGTGATGGAAACTGCACTTGTTGCATTTGGGAAGACTACCGGAATAGGGTCTTGAAGCATTGGAAGCAGCTGAGGCTGGAGCATGTGGGGTGACTGGAACCGGCGCAGTGACAGCGTTAACTGCCACTGTTTGCTGCTTTTTAGAGGTCTCGGGGCCCTGACGCCCCTTTCTCTTGTGGTTCCATCCTTTCTTACCATCGCTCTCCTTCTTCTTCTCAGTCTCTACCGGTTTCTCGCCTTTTTTGTGGTTATGGTCATATAGCCTCTTTGCCAATCTCTTCGCACTGTCAAAAGTTTCAGGGTTCGCAGCTATCACATTCCCTTGAATGGGGGATGTCAGTCCCCAAATGAATCGTTCAATCTTCTTCCCCTCTGATGTGATCATACCCGGGCACAACAGAGATAGTTCGCTGAATCTCGATATGTAAGCATCGATGTTCCCATTCTGCACCGTGAGATTCCATAGTTCCTGCTCCATCTTCTGTATTTCGCCTCGGGGGCAGTACTCAGCCGTCAACATCTCTTTCATCTCTGCCCAGGGAATAGAGTTGGCGACAGGGAGTGTCATGGCTTCCACATGACCATTCCACCAAGTGAGCGCTTGGTCCACAAAAGTGCAGGCCGCGAACTTCACTTTCATCTGCTCGGGGCACTCGCATATCTCGAATACCGACTCTACTTTCTCGATCCATCGTTTTAGGGCGATCACTCCTCCGGTACCGTTGAAAGTTCGGGGTTTAGCGTTCGCAAAATCCTTGTAGGTGCACGTTTTAGTGAGTCCTTGGTTCGTCCCGTTGTTCGAACTTCCGGATCCTTGCCCGTTACCTCCTCCGTTGTTCCCTCGGTGAAGTTGTGCCATAGCCGCTGTGACCGCAGCAGACACGGCTGCCTGGAAAGCAGTGGAGTCAACTTCCGGCGGGGTTGGTTCGGGATTTCCGCGAGTAGATGGACGAGGCATCTTTCTGTCATGAAACGGAAAGATGTTGAGTGTACGGGATTTCTGTGAGGTTGTGATCCTACTAACTAGGGGTATGGTACGGACTTAAGAACTTCTATCATTTAGCACACAATCCTAGATTCGCAACACATAGCAAACACGTAAAAGTTCACTAATATTATCCTATGTCTCTTTCACTATTGCAGACTAAACATACGTTCTCTTTTTGGTGATAAAGGGGTATAGTTTTAGGTTCCCTAGCTATCCCGATCTCATCAAGACGTGTGTTAGTTTTACTTTGGAGAGAATGTAGTTGATCAGGCTACATTCACTCCTTGGTATCACTAAGAACAGTCCCGAATTAACCGAGATACCAGCGTTATTGTGTTTGATTCGGTGTTAGCTTCTTATCTCTAATGCAAGCAAGTGTATTTTGTTTATTTGTTTTGTTCAGAGTTATGTTAGTCCTTCTTTTTGGTTTATAGTTGCATATCAATGTATGGCTCGACATGCTAGTTCACTATAAACAAAGCTCTGATACCAACCTGTCACACCCCCGAACCAGACGGCGGAAACGTCCGGGGGCTGTCGTGACTCAATTGAATACCATAACATTGAATATATATGAAACAAAACAACATTCGTCACCATTCATCAACATAATACAACCAGTAGTGTTTACATGTCATACATTGTTCGAGATATTACATTTCCAAAAATTTATATTGTTTGGTTCATTCAAAAATAAACTGCAACCGTCACTGAGCATGATTTCCCTTGACTCACTGGTTTCCTGAGAATACAAGTATTTTGAAAAACGTCAACATATGAAATGTTGGTGAGTTCATAGGTAGCGTTTGAAATCGAATGTTTGTATTGTTTGAAAAACCACCAGAAAATCCGATATTTTCTGAAAAGAAAAGCTTTTGAAAACGTTTGTGAAGATCCATAGGTATGCTTGTTTGTTTCTATACTTGTAAAAAAAAAAATATTCATTGAAGATGTATGCTTTTCAAATCTGTATGTATTGAAAACCCTAGGAAAACCCGACGTTCTCCTAGTTCCTTGAATTACACGAAGTTACATTGAAACCGTTGCATAGCGTATAGTGTCAGTCCCAGGCGACGTTGGAAGGTTCTCGAGCAGGATTATTTACTACAAACCCGCGTTACACAAACGCTTAGTTTATAGATATACTAACGAACCCGAAGGCGTCGTCAGTACTAATCGCGTTATCCAATCGCCCGGACTAGGTGTAGCCCCACATCCGAAGAGAAAGAGGTCACGAAGACCCCGGTGACTCCATTAACCGGTTGGGGAAAATATGCGTGCGAGGGGTCCCCGACCCACCTCGTAAAATATGCAGACTCTTCTAGCAATACCATGGACCCTTGGGGACCAGTGGTACAAGCCATTGAAAGTCACTCTACGTTGTGCCGAGTCGGTAAAACTCAACACTCCGTAGAAAATATGTGTCTTCGGGCCTTAAGATCAGGTCATTGGGCTAGCTAGGCCCAACAAGCAAGATTTTACACTTTTGGGGCCCGAAGATGGTGCGTAGACGTCTGTGCACACTCGTATGTATGTGTATTACCAATCGTTATTTGTATGTATCGAAGAGTTAGTAGTTGTAGATTTCCATTGGCTCGAGACCGAGCCAATTCGTTTAACAACGACTTTTGGTATTGTAATGAGTTGTATTTCGTTGATATTTGAGGTGTCATTATTTGATCACATTGTACATAATGAATCAGCCTTGAAATATTTCTGTTTTCAGCCCCTCATTATTTGTAAAGTTTACATTTTTCACCCTTTTATTTAAATATTTCCCGGTTTGGTCCTTAAACTATTTTTCTTGACATTTTAACACCAAAAATTATTGAAATTAATATTTTCCAGCATATTTTTCAAAGAAAACAGTTTAAGTCCCTGAAAATGCAGTTTTTCTCGGTTTTAGCCCATCTTTTCGCAATTTTGACAATTTTGGCCCAAAGTGGAAAATTTTTGCAACTTTGGTCCTTTTTAAATTTAAAAAGCATTTTAAACCTTTGAAAAGGGTTTGGGACACTTATAGTCCACTGTTTTACAGAAAGTTACAGTTTTGGCCCTCCAAAACAGAAAAATTCGCATAATGGGCCTTATTGGGCCGAAATTTACATTTTTAGCCCAATAGGCTTGAAATTTATGTTTTTAATCCTCAAAATGAATAAAATTCCAGAAATAGCTTTATTGAAACTGTTTTGACACATTTCAACTATCAGAATCTGTAAAATGTCATTTTGGGCCCTAAATTTTGTATTTTTCACATTTTTGGCCCAAGATGTGTGTTTTTAGCTTAAAGAAAATTGTTGCTAACCACTTGGCTATTTATCTAGTATCACTTATTATGTAGTAACATATTTGAAGCTAATATCATAAAACATGAGTTATATCTCGGTTTTGAGGGGTTTAATGGCTAGATCCAACATTAAAACACATATAAGCATACATATAAGCATGGAAATCATACAAGGCATACAAATACATATAGATCTACACTTTCACTTGTATTCCCCCCCACAAAAACTCTTAAAAACAGAAAATAGGGGTATGAATCTCACCTTGAGTGGGTAGTTTCGGTTCTTGAAGAAAAATTGGAAGAAATGAAGTGATTTTTGGCCCTTGCACTCCTTGAAGAACTTTTCGAGATTATGGGGTTTCTAGAGTGCAAGATCACGGTTTTTACATGGATTAGGAAGAGACTTTTGATAACAAAAGAATTTAAATCATAGATCTATGCATAATCTTACCTTAGGTGATGATTTACTTGCAAAATCCTCTTGGAAAGCCCCTAAATTTCGAGATCTTTGGAGAGGGGAGGGAAGGAGAGTTCTTTGAGTGTTCTAGAGAGAAAGTTGAGATATTTTGGTGTGTGTGATGATGCTTGGCCGAGAGTGAGAGAGGAGAGAAGAAGAAATGACTTTTGAAGTGATTTGCATGGAGATATGGACTAAGATGCATGGAGACATGTTGGGTAATAATGAGGTGGCAAGCAAATAGTCAACCCTTCTTCTTGGGCTTTTCTTTTGGGCCGAAAATAGGAAGGAAAAAAAAGGTTTTTGGGCTTTTTGCTCCTAAGCCCAACATTAGTGTTAATTAGGGTATTTATTGGACTTATAAAATAAAATTGTGATTTTTGTGCTTTATTAAGCTAGGTTAGGTTTAATTATGGATTAAAACTTGTGTTTTATTTCCTTCTAGGTTCTACCTAGCCCAAAATATTGAAATAGACGAATGTGGGTCCAATTAGAGCCCAATTAGGGTCCTAAACCCATGATAGTCCAATTGGAAGCTTATTGGTCCATTTGGATCCAATAAAGAAGTTCTAGCCTAAATTAGACTTAATAAGAACTTCTAGGGTCTCCAATTGTTTGATGACTATTTGTACTCCTAGCATGTTGTATTTGATTGAAGTTTTTGATTCACATTAACTTGAATGTATAGATTACATAGCTTAAAATTTACAGTTGTGACAGCTCTAGAGCTCAAAAGAGCTTAATAAAAGATCTTGACACATGCATGAGTCTAAATAAACAATAAAGATCACATTTTTGTGCCTTGGGGACTCCTAAAACGTCCAGATCTACAAGATCAAGCCTCTGAAACAACCTTAGCTCACAAGGACCAACCAAAGGAGGCTACAATGACCATAATCAAACCCAAAAGAAGATCTAACCAAAGAGATGACAATATCAAAGCTTTTTACCTTAAATAGATTGCAAAAGATGGAAAACTTCTAGGTCTACAAGCCCCCCCCCCCCCCCCCCCCCGATATGGTGATTCTTCAACAAGCTCCAAGCTCTTCAAAGTGCACACAAATACTCTAAGATCCTTCACAATGTTTTCAAAGCTCCAAAATAAAGGCTAAGGGTCGACTTCTAGGGTTTAGGAGGCTGAGAAGTTGATAAAAGACGAGCTTCATGAAAGAAATGAGGTTTAAATAGGGTCAATGACCAAAAATTAGGGTTTCATGCCTGAAGGGAGTACGCCACGCATACCCCTTGGTACGCCCGACGTATTTAAGGACCACCCGCGACCATTTTCCCCAGTATGCCCCGCGTACTAGATTGCCCTCCAAAACTCTCAAACTTCATTCGGCTTTAACTCCTTCGTCCTAAGTCCGTTTCCAACGAACTTTATATCCACGGAAAGGTGATGAGAAGCCCTACACTTCTAACAACTCACCCTTGCCTTAAAACTTCCCAAACAAGAACCCAAAATTCATAAAGACTCGAACTACCCAAATTATGAAAATACCCTTGGGCTCTGAAACACCATTAAACTCTTGGATAATCTAATCTATAATACCCACATCTATAAAGGGCCAAATCTTTTCTTACCCAAGGCCCTAAGCCTTATGATAACTGATGATCGGGCCACAACCCCGAATAACGAAGCATTTCGAAACCGGGTGTTATAGTATGTTTGGCAAAAATATCTAGTAACCGGAAGTTGTAGCTTTTATTTGTTGCTGCTACAGTATGTTTGGCATGTCATGGCATGAGGCACAAATTCGCCATTACAAAAAGCCTCATAACTTTGCTGTTAGGCGTGGAGCATGGCAAGGCGTGATATGGCATGCAATGACGTTTTATGGCGTGTGTTTTTTCATTTGAGACATTTTTTTGCTCTTTTTTATGCCTTTTCTAATTGGATATAGAAGTGTTCTGTTTTTGTTAACTTTTTGTTATTAGTTGTTGATATCATACTTCTAAAACTTTTTATATTTGATATAAATATGTATTTATGTGGTAATATAATTATAAATTAATACAAAATCGCCGTCTTACATCACGCCTTGAAAAATGCCATGGCTCGTTAAGCTTGAGGCTTGGCCTTGCCACCACGCCACGCCTCACGCCTTTTAGAACCTTGCCCATACCAATATTGAAGAAACCAAAAAATAGCTTCCAACAACACCAAACTACCAAACTTAAGCCATAACTTTAATGACTAACCTACAATGATAATCCCAAAACAACACACCCAAGGAAAAGAATATAACACAAAAGAACCAGCTTCAAAACCCCCACATGAAAAGATAATACACTAGAACAAAGAATAAAACTTTCGCACCCTAAATATGATAATTAACTACCTTTAAAGAAAAAAGGGCAAAATTGATGGCGTAGCAGTAAGAGTAACTTGGTCTATGCAATAATAAATCCATAAAAAGAGGGTATTATAGGGAATGGGCAGCAAGAACTTCGTTTGTGATATCTCACAATGGTTTCATTGTGGCTGTTGTCATAATCGCATGTGACATCCCCAAATTTACGGTCATTTTAAAACTTTTTGTTTATGCTTTAAAACAAAGTTTATTTATGAAATGCGGAATTTGGTCCTATAAAGTATTTCCGAAGAAATGTTTTTCATTCATATTATAAAATCTTGGGATGTCATGACTGATACAAAACTAGACGCAGGCCTTACATCATCTTTTATTATATAGCCTATATTTCCTCGAATATCTCATCAGGTCCGAAATATATTTGTTCTGCTTCCTGTGATACAAAGAAGTTGAGTGGGTCCGGTTGGGAAACCTGGTGAGTACATAGGGTTTTCAACCCACAATAATATAGTTAATATGTTTTATTATCAAAAAAATAACCCGATTTATCTATCCCCATTTTCTTACTTATTCTTCCCTAAGGGTTATCGTAGTCATCGTTGCTGAAAGTGTTGTAACACGAATTTCTCCGCAATACATGTCAGTAGGTTTCTTTCTATTTTTATTCCTAAGGAATTGTCCTAAGGATCATCTTAATCATCGTTACTAACGTTACTATTATAGGGATTTCTCCGCAGTATGTGTCAGTAGGGTAGAGTACATCAAATGGGCATGAAGTCCATCACTTACATGTTATAAACTTGTCTATTTTCCACGGGATGGTCATGAAGAGTCTGGTGGTTTTTACCTATACTCTGCTAAGTGACTACATCGTTGGTACACTAGTACCATTCCTACATCATTGGCACAATAGTACAATATCTACATCGTTGGCACACTAGTATCATTCCTACATCGTTAGCACACTAGTACTGTTTCTAAAGTCGTGGAATACTATCTTTGCCTACATATTTCATTATACTATGACATCTATTACTAACCTTCGTTAACCAGTGTATTCTATTTATAAAATACATATACGATATATATATATATATATATATATATATATATATATATATATATATATATCATATAAGATCTATCTTTATAATATTTCATCTAACACATAACATCTTTGCACATAATAACATATATCATTAAATTATCTAAATACTTCATATCTATGTGTAAGATGAAAGTAACTATGCCCTCACCTGAAAAAATGTATGGTGATTGGTGAATCGGACATAGCTTCGCCTTACACCTTTTCCAGAATAACTAGATGTACATAATTCTAAGTCTTAGTCTAATTTTATATTTCATGGAGCTTATTATTCTAAGGACTTAGATTTCTCAACAATTCCAAAGTCTCCATCATGATCTATCAAATAAGGATCAACCAGGTGGGACAATCAGGAGGCATGATCATTTCAGCGTATAGCCTTTCTGAAATCCAATAACTAAGCCGACATTACCGTTCTAGTCATCTATCTCATAAGTAGATCAATAAGTATAAAGACTTGGAATCATTGATAAATCTTAATTATAAGTTCCTAGTAACGACTTATAACTATAATCATAGATTATATGGAAGTAGAGTAAGTGTATCTCACTTACAGAGTACTATTGATGAGAAATGGGATCTAAGCGGGCATAATACTGACTCGAGAACTCCTACTCGAAGGCTACTACTCAGATGAGTGCTCAGGGGTGTCGTAGGGATTCGTCGTAGGTCAGAAACGAATGAAAATGGCTAAAACCGAAGAAATATCGATATATATATATATATATATATATATATATATATATATATATATATATATATAGAGAGAGAGAGAGAGAGAGAGAGAGAGAGAGAGAGAAAGGCACTAAGGGTAATGTGTGAGGAGATTATACGACAAGGACTATTTATATGTGATTTTTCCAAGTACGCATCATGAATCTGGGGTGTGCGTCATGCGCTTCTGCGACGACGCTCCTCCCAGCTCATTCCACATGTCGCGATATCGGTGGTCCACATACATCTCTTCTCGAAGGTGCCACATGCCACATTCCTATGGTGCCACACGTTACAACCTCATGGAGACATGTCGACATGTCTCTCGGAGGAAGGCGACTCCTGACCATGCCACGTGGTGCCCTCTCGTGGTGCCATGTCATCACGCGCGGGACGCACTTTGCACACACGATTTTTTAGATTTTCAAAATGGCATAACTTCTTCATGTAGGCTCCATTTTTGACGTTCTTTATATCATCGGAAAGCTCTCGACGGGATATACAACTTTCCTTTAGACCTCAACAACTAGTTCTCATTCTCTCAAAAATTTATATATTTGATAGGCTTAGACTGTTAGGAATCGCTGCAGAAAGTATACCTCCTACATATGGACTCTGTGCTCAACTGTCTTTATCTTGACGGGTTCATATTTACGAGATCTTCAATTCTCGTTTAGATTGTTTCGACTAATAATCAACCGATTTGAATTCCGATTTCTGGGCCCACACTGCGGCACTGAAACTTCGAAAAATCATATCTTCCTCTTACGAAATTAGATTTGGACGTCTCTATATGAACACTCTCTGTTGAGGAAGATTTGGACGTCTCTATATGAACACTCTCTGACTACTATGACTTTTGTTTAGATCTCTTAGGCTAAAAAGTAACCTATCGAAAATTCATTTTTTACGATACGTAGAGTCATGCGAGTTTAATCGCGAAACTTCGAAGAAACATAAATTCTTCATACGAAGTCGGATTTTAGCGTTCTTTACATGTACAAAATCTTTGTCACAACACTATAACTTTTGTTAAGATTATTTGTCATAATAATTTTCTATCAAAAAATCATTTTTAACATTTATTATCTCTAAATTGGGTAGTTCGAATCTATGTGTGTTACATCGTAGGCATAAAGAAATCTAGAAGAAGATGGTATTGTAGGTGCCAGCAACAAAAACCTACTATGCAACGTGCCTTTGTGATTGTGACATAGAAGATGATTCCAACAAGTATAGGGTTAGGGATAATATTGACATTTTTTTTATAATTATAACGATTTTAAAATATTTAAAATTATCATAAAATGTTTAAAAATTTCTAAAAAATTGATTTAGGGAAATTTGATATTTTGAAATTTATTTAGGATAAATATGATATTTCGAGGTTTAAGAAAGGTATATATATGACATTCTCCCATTATTCAAAAAGGAAAATGAAAATTTATAAAAGTTAAGGGACAAAAATAAAACTTTTAGAAACTGATTTGTAAGGAAAATCTAAATGATGGGTAGATTTTGAAGCATGGAGTATTATAAATAAGGGTTCAAAATATAATTTAAGAAAATTTGATCAGATATTGATATTTAGGAATCGAACCTGCTTGTTTGGCAACAAAGAACCACTTAATATTTATTTAGGAATCGAACCTGGTTGTTTGGCAACAAAGAACCACTTAATTGTTATGTATTTTCTTAATACGATTACATATATTTACACGGTTAATCTGTTTATTTATTATACGGTTGATAATAAAAAATTATATAAAAAAATAATTATTTAATAATACAATTACAATTTTTTTTATATAATAATTGATGTATATTGTTAAAGCTTATGAAAGTTATGTATAAATAACTAGGTGTGAACCTCATGTATTACATAAGTATATTTAAAACAATTAAATATGTATAGATATTTGAGCAATTTGAATTTATAAGAAAAATGAGAAAAATATTAAATTACTAAAATTAAAGTGTTTTTTTTCTCTTTTAAATCTAAACAAATCATTTAGATAAAATAATTAAATCAAATTAATGAAATTTTATTTTAAAATTTTGAAATTATAAGAAAAGTCCATTAATGAAATTGATATGCATTTATTATTAAATTTAAATACAATATGAAATTTAATAAAATAGGAAAACCACAAAATTAGATATGGAATAAAAATTAATTCAAAATAACCACAAAATGACATGTGACAAAATGAATGAGAGTGACAAAATGCAAAAAAAACCTTCATTTATTATAGGAAATATGTGGCATATCCGATATTCTTTTAGAGCCGGACATGATTGTAGTTAAGCTATTAGCTAGGACATATATGTATGATATAGTATTTTTATTTATTTATTTATTTATTTATTTTTATTTTTTTTATTTTTAACTTTTTTTCGTATTCATGGTTAACAATTGGGATGTAGTATTTGCTATACTTTGAAAAATCGATGTAACTAAGGAGATATTTTAGTTAAAACTTCTGATTTTAGGTTTATGATTAATGATTCTGTTTACGGCATATGTACTTAAGAAACGTTCAGAAGACACAATATTAGATTTTTGGTATGTGACATTTTGTACTCATTCAATTACCTTTGGGGAAATTGAGTAATCTTACTATTTTTTTAGGTTTTTTATTTTTATTTTTATTTTTACTTTTTTTTTTAAATATAATTATTTTTTTGCAAAATAACCACATATTCCGGAATGGGTCTTACCGGAACGAATTTTGGATTATTTTTCGGGTGGTCCGACCCATTGCATTGGATCCAGAATGCTTATTCTGGATCAACCGTATATGTTCCGGATCGGAATCTTGAATTTCAAAATCCGGAATATAATTTGAGGCGACAATTTTATTCTGGAAATGTGCATTCCGATTCCAACATTTTGACTCGATTCCAACATTCCAACTCGATTCTAACGTTCCGACTCGATTCCAACGTTCCGACTAGATTCCGACGTTCCGACTCCATTCCAACACGCAACACAACTCCCATCTCCCACACGCATCGACACCTATCTTCGACATGAAATACGAGCACTACGACCCCGTTATTTTACAGGTACGTTCTTTGTTTGTTTAAGATTCCTATTTTTCTACTGTTACTATTCTGGAATTCGTAGACCACCTCCGAAATGAATTGAAAACGTTCTGAAGTTTAAATTAAAGATGTCATTGTTGTAGGACCAACTGAAAAGTAGTTTAGATGTTTAGGTATTGTTGATTTACATCGAAATATCGTGTTCCGGATCTTAAAGTTTTATTCCGGAAGCCTCCGGAACGCGAAGAACTGTTTCGGAACACGATGAACTTGTCCGAAATATGAAGAACATGTGCGGATTTGGTCCAGAATATTGGTCATTTTCATTTTAGAATGAAGTGATAACACCTTTTTTTATTTGTGCTACACGACATGGTTTTTGATGCATAAATTACACTCTCGTGTAAACCCAAAATCGGCGGGGAAATTCTTGCGGCATTTAGAAACAGACCCGAATGCAAGACTATGTTTCAGAATACATGTTTCGAGAGGTGGTTAGACATTCTTAATGTAGATGGGGATCCTTTGCTTCTACATTACGTCTTTTGCCACGAAGTTGTCACCGACCCCCGAAGCCAAGTACAAAAAATGATTTTTAAGATTGGGGGTTACGAGCTGTCTTTCAGGAAGAAAGAATTATGTCTCATCACCGGCTTCCGGTTTGGTGACTATTTTCCTGCTACTGCATCCGACGCCGCCTTCCGTTCCTGTACCTTTCCCATGCTCCCGACAAATGTCTCGGTCAATTAAACCATGTTACGAAGGTGTTTCAAAATTCACTTAATGAGTTATCGGACGAGGACGCAGTTCATGTATGTATTCTATACCTATTAGAGAAGGGTTTCAATGGGCAATTGGCTAAACAGCCTGTTACAAAAGAGTATTTCGCTTTGCTATCCAACATTGATGAATTCAACATGTATAATGTCGTGTATTTTATAATTATTGATTATAATTACTTATCGTTACTAATACTTTTTAGAAACTTAATTGTTAACTAATTTTTTATGTGGCAGATATACATGGGGGAGGATAATTTGGGATCAATTGTACAAACAACTTTGTACCATTCAATAAGGTTGACAAACTTATACATACAAAAGAACCGAAAGAGAACGAACCTTAAAAATTGACCTACACACTACACTTGTTTTTATACGCTTTTAAGGTAAGTATATGATGAAAAAATTATTATTTATTTTTATTTGCTAACATTCTAACTATTTTTTATTTATTTGTTTGCTAACATTCAGATATAGATTCTTGAGACTTTCCGGTGAGCAGTTTGTTTGGTACCCAACAACAGAATGTGATCCCTCAGGCTGATTCATGGTAAAAACTGAGGTCGTTACAAAAGATCACTCACTACAACCAGTTTTTACAAATCGACGACGTATGGTTTCTTTATTATTTAAATATTTATTTATTTTATAATTTATGTTTATTTATAATTTTTATAATGTTGTTAGCAGGGTAATAGACTCGTACAGAAGTTGGAGCCGACCGAAGATGAGATGCGTGTTGAATGATGGATTGTTAGCTCAACGTGGATTGATCGCCCTGATTTCCCCAACACTAAAGTTCACAGGGCACCTTCCCTAACACCATCACCCAAAAACTCCCATACCCATAAGCCTTGAGAAAAGAAGGCACGTATAGATGATCTATCTCACCCGCCACCACTACCACCGCCAGCCACTAACCCATCAACTGAAAATGATCGAATTATTAGTGAATTGTAGAACGAGGTCGGTCAATTGAAAAACAAGGTTCGTGAATGTCGCGAACAGTTGCGGTCTCAGGAGGAGCATTTAGTAGAGCATGAGGCTACTTTAGCCATGGTTCTAAAACTTATCAATAAGATTTCCGAAGGCGATGTTGGTACCTCAAAAGGGATGGAGGTATATTTTTAATTATTTCTTCGTTTATGGTCGTTATGTTTTTGCATCGTTTACAAATTTACATTATTGAAACGTTCAGGGATACTACAATGACAATGAGTTATGGTAGCATGATTATGTCTTAAGCACCCCCGAAAACCCGCTGAATGACAAACCTGAACCGCTGCTGAATGTCGGCCCTGAGCAGTCGTCTCGTCTCTAATTATTCAGTCGTCGGATGTAAAAGAGATTCCGCGGGATGAATACAAAACACCGTCGCCATCACCTCTTAGGCGTTCTAAGTGCCAAAAAGTTATGTCCATATGGTATAAGTCGCCATGGATACAAATGAAGAGGAAATGTGTTATATGTCAACAACTAGCACTATTGGACAATCTTTTAGATCCTACCGTACACACTGTTTATAAAGAACGTGATGGCTGGTTGTTGTTTGGTAACAATTATTTGACCGGTTTTGCTATGCTTCAGTTTTGGACACGGTTATATGCGGATAGTCATGGAGGATGGATGTCATGTGATGTAACTAATATAATTATTTTCTTATTACATAATATGCTTCTAATAACAATACTTACTTTACTGCAAAAGAATTAATTAGTAGCACATCATGACATGGATCTTATTGTTGGTAGAGCGTAGAACGGATAATGCTTATTGGACGGTTGTGCCGTCAGCTTTCAACACCGATACATTTGACTGGAGTGACATGGCTGAAAAATTCGTTTACCCATTTTAGGCAGAGTGTGATACGATATAATTTTGTTTGGATTACATTACATAGGTATTTATATACTAATTAATTATTTCTATTTTTTTGTAGCTTTACATTCCAATCAATATACCACATGCTCATTGGTTTTTGGGTTCTTTGGATTTGAAGACATTCCAAATGACTAGATAGTCATCGGAAGGGCGGCTACTATTCGGAAAATGAGGATTGGTTTATAGGTATGAGAGCCTGCATCCACAAACTGCTAGTGTGAGTCAACTATTGGGGTACCAAACCAACTGATTCAATCCCACTCGAGAGCTTCAAGATGAACCCCAAAAGGCCCCATACGTACCAAAACAGATTGACAACAAAGGGGATTACAATATATTTTTGTGTTGGTTCCTAGAGGCGTTGATCACCGGGAAATCAATTTCTATAGAGGGTAAAACCACCGGTCCATGGGCTATGGGTTATAGAAAACGATTAGTAGAAATATTTTAGGGTACAAGGACAAAGATTATTTGAGCATCGTATTTATAATATGACCTACACACATCATTTATTTAGTTTATGTATTTATTAGTTGTTTGTTCATTTTAATTGCATTTTATATTTTATAAATCCAAAAGTTATATATTTTATGAAAGCAAAACTTATACATTATACTCCAGAACCATGTATTACAAATGTATTCCGGAACCATGTATTACATATTATATAAAAAAAGAAGTTAAATGCATTCTGAAACAATGGTCCGGAATCGTATTTCGGAATTCCGAAGACCTTTTCGGAACAATGTGATCCGGAGAATGTGGTTACTTTACCAAAAAAATGGTCATTTTTGTCAAAAAGATCGTTTATAAGAGTTAGATTACTCAATTTCCCTTACTTTTGCCTTCACTCTCTTTGAAAATATAATATTACATTTTTATTCCATGATCTTTTCTATCTGTTTCATATTCTACTCCATCTTTTAATTGAAAATTTCATATCACACTTTTTCAAAAATTTCATTTTTAATTGGTTTTAAAATGAAATGTTACATTGTTAGTTCCTAACATTCATTCGGGGGGGGGGGGGGGGGGTAACTAGCATAGAGTCAGGGTAGAACATGCTACCCCTCATAATTTTTTCAAGAAGCGCAAAATTTTTGTATGATGCTGAGGATAATACAAGACGCTACAAGATGCTACTCCTTGATGATATATTAGGTACTACTCCTAATTTCAAATGGATTCCTTAGTCCTTACTAATAACCATGGTTTATGTGTTGAAGTGATGTCTCTTGCACATATTTTGAAGATGGAATAAGGCAATGATGCAAAAAAGTTACTATCTACAAAACTGCTATTCATGTATATCTGTAGAGTGCCAAAGATCATATACACTATGAAGATAACTTGTGTTGATTAGAGTACAATATCTAAAGAAGTTTACAAGGTACGTAAGTTTGTTTGTGTTTCACTCACATTCTTAATTGTAGTACATAAAACTATTAAAATATGATTACAGATTTGTACTCTAGCGTTTCTTGGATTTGATACCAAGTGAACTTGTGACTTTGGGGTTTGGGATAATAGTGAGGATGATCATGATTGTTTTGGGTTCTTCCAACTCTATATATATTTTCTCCTATTATTACATATTATTATAGGTAAAAGCTTGATAAATTTGTTTTTCGCTTATCTTTGATGATCATCATTTATTTTTGATCTAATTTAGTTTTATAGTGAAAGAAATTGTGCTATCCCTAATGAAAATTTCTGGTTCCGTCCTGTTGACATTCTATTTTGTTTCATAAACTATCCTAAAATTTATTTCTTTTGTTGATCGGAATTTTCATATTATCCTCTCGATTTTCCGTAATCTATCATTTGTTTTATTGAAATAAATTACGAATATTTTCCATGCAATTTGGTGGTTAATAATGATTACACCGATGTAATTATTTTCGAAATCGAAAAATATTTTTGATATCAAAGTTTAATGGAAAATGTCAAATAATTTATTAAATTCATGTGTAGAACCTTATATTTCAACATTATAAAATACATAAATATATTTTTTTTCACAATTCTAGCCCAACTTTTATTTTTTACAAACTTAGTTTTTCTTTATAATGATTGCCCAACTTTTAATTCTTTTTACTAATTTTGTCCAATTTTTTTCTCCACTTTGTTTTTATATGTTTGTAAGAATTTAGGTTTTTTTTTTAAAATTACTTTATTTTTAACTTTTATACATCTTATTTTACGACTTAATTAGTTTTTTACGAATCCAATTTTTATATTTTTCTTTACATATTTGTACTAGTTGTGAGACCCATGTATTACATGAGTTAATTTTAAGAAAAGTTAAATATAAAGGTCAAAATATTAGAAACTTTGAGTTTATAAGAAAATAAGAAAAATAATAAATTATTATAATCGGAATGTTTTTATCTTTTAAATTTAAACAAATAATTTAAATAAATAAACAAAAGAAACTAATTAACTTTAGTTTGAATATTTTGAAATTAAAAGATAAGTTAATTAATGAAATTGATATCTATTTATTACAATATTTCTTGCAATTATTACATTAAAATATTATGTCAAATTTAATAAAATAAAAAAACTCATAAAATGACATGTAAAAAAAATAATTCAAAATAACCATAAAATGACCTTTGGCAAAAATGAATGATAGTGTGACATGTAACAAAAAACCTTCATTTATTAGAGTAGAAGATGTACACAAGTTTTTCCATTTTACAATTTCTTTTAATTTATTTTCTCATAGCTTTCTATATATTCTCTAGATTGTATATTTCAAATAAACATATGGTCTCTACAAACCCTAGTTGGTTACTAAAAAAAATACTTCAAGCAAAACTAACAACCCAAGATAATCTCATTTTTACAACGGGTTTGATCTTTGAATGTAATTTACTAATTTTAGTGATTTAGCAATTAGCATGACTCGGGCTTATTACCCATGTAGTTTAGGCAAAACTTATAATTCCATGTGCATGAATGGAAGCTTTCATTTCAATTGCACATCAAAGTTTGTTGTTATTGAAGAAAATTGCACCATTAATGACTATAACACGAAAGTGGCTCTGTCATTTAATTAAAGCAAAGTCCCCACACAAGCATTTTAGGTGTATGGCTAATAGTAATCCAAGCATTGTGTCTTTACATCCAAGATAGGTAGGTTTAGGACAAAATTTTTATCTTCTTCTCTTCAAATAATAGAACTCAATTAGAATACATTCTCTAGTAAAGTCAACTCAAAACTAGTTCATTTACTTATTTTTTGCTTGGATATTTTTTATGAAGTTATATATTATGTAAAAAGACAGTTTTTTAATATAATATAACTTTTAGATGGTACACAAAAATTATAAAAATAAAGATGCTTACGAACAAGTTGATTAAATATATTGTAACATATGGTATATTGATGAATAATATGGATAAAATCAATGAAGCTTCTTTTGCTTAAATGTAAAGCATAAACTATATTCATATTTCGTTCATTGGATATTTTGTAGTTTTATAATTGTTACATCTATTAACACATAAAAACTTTTATAATAGTATGAAGTAAAGAATATCAAAAATACACCTAAATATAGATGCTTCTACAAACAATCGAAAACAACACTATAATGCTCATGGGTATGAGTCACATCCTTCATATCGTTTTGTTTGACACATCATATGTCATGTCATCTCCACACCCTTTCATATTTGCTAGGAAATACCCACTACACCACCATACCATAGTAGAAACCACTTGTACCCTCGTGTATATTCGAGCTGGCGTTGCCTTGCGTTGTATTCTTAATGGAAGAGATGAGGAATTAAGGCGGGGCGGTGTTCCATGAGCCTCAACGTCGTTGAGGCTGTCCACCTGAGTCTCTCAACTGCGTTGACGAGCCTATACCGAACAACCTAATAGAAAAAATATTACCCAAACAACCATATTAGTTTCAACTCTAGTATGAAATATTATTGGTGAATGACCATTGAATTTTCTATATTCTTTCATCTTTCTCCATCATTAGTGAGCATTAGTAACAAATATTATTAAGAGTTTTATGAGTGTAGCTGTGTACCACTATAAATTGCATTCGTAACATAGCTTACATTTCATCTTCTTTTGCTAGTATATATAGTGAGTAACATGTATCAGAAAAGATTGTTGGTTTTTTCATTACAAGTAACAGAGTAAACTTCTTTACAATCTCATTTCCTACTTTATTATTTAACTTAGTTTCATATATTATAATAAGTTATCAGCACGACTGTACCATAGAGCGCTAACTCCGTATTGCTTTAATCATTTTCGATATTTTCACTAAAAATCTTAGAAAACTTGAGTATATGGCTCTTGACATCAATAGAAAGAATTATTTATTATAGATCCTTCATGCTGAAATCCACCTTGATGCTATGGGTATTGGAAACACTATAAAAGCTGCAAATGCATTAAATGAAACATCAAACCAAGATAAGGCTAAGGCGATGATTTTCCTTCGTAGCCATCTCGATAAAGGATTGAAAGTTAAATACCTCACTATCAAAGATCCAACTCATATTTGGAATAATATCAATGAAATGTAAGATTATCAAAAAACAGTGGTACTTCCTAGAGCTTGTTTTGATTGGTTAAACCTTTAATTACAAGATTTTAAATTTGTGAGTAAGTACAATTCAGTCATGTTCAAAATTACGTCTTAACTAAAATTATATGGCGCAACAAAAACAGATGACGACATGCTAGAGAAAACTATCTCTACTTTTCATGCCACTAACATGCTCTTACATCAACAATATCGTGAGAAAGGTTTTAAGAAATATGCTGAATTAATCTCATGTCTTCTTGTGGTTGAAAAAACAATAAGCAGTTGATGAAAAATCACTAATCATGCTCGATTGGTTCTAGTCCATTACTTAAAGTTAATGCAACATCATCTAATCATAATGGTTGTAGGTCTAACCATGGTGAATGTAACACTGTAAATTTTCAAATAAAATTTTCATTTTTAAAATCACATAAACTCAATATCATATTCCCTAGAAACCACAAAATGTATAAGTTGTCAAAACATAAGTCAACAATGTTTGATAAAATCCCAAAATCCTCAAAACATGATCTCTAACTGGTGTGTACAATCAAGCCGGCGCCTTCCCGGATTCCTGAAAAATACATGAAACACATATCACACAACATGGTAAGCACGAAGCTTAGTGAGTTCCCCAAAATACCACACACATATCATTAGCCTCTCATGGCTAAATCTCAGTAAAGACCCTCCGGTCAAGTGTCTCAGTGGAGACCCTCTGGTCCCACAACTCGGGTTGGACCCTCCGGTCCTAACTCAAAGAAGCTCAGAATAATTCACAACATAAATCACAAAGACATAATGCATGATATCTCAATACTCAGTAATAGCATACAAGACCCTCCGATCACACAAAGTTACCACTCATGGTAAGTATATTGAGAAGACTCACCTTGCGGAGCAAAGCAATATATTCCACACTCGAACTGTTGGTCTAGCCTCCGCCTACGCATATCACAAACATCTCTACTCAATAATTATATAAAGTGTTAAGCTAACTCCTCTACTAAATCTCCGAAAAGGGTGAAAGACCTTTTTACCCCTCCATGATCTCCGAAGTCCATAACTTGACCCAACCCTAAAAGTCAACAAAAGTCAAGACTCAAGTCAACAGTCCATGTTGACTAAACTCGTCGAGTGCAGCTCATGAACTCGTCGAGTCCTCAGTACTCAGAAATCAAAAAAACCCAAGTCAACTCGCCGAGTTTCTAGTCAACTCGTCGAGTCCATGCATAGTCCAAAAGACTGTGGAAAAACCCTAACCACTCGTTGAGTTATCTCATCAACTCATTGAGTTCACCCTGAATCCAGAAACGGGAAAACCCAACTCAACTCGTCGAGTTGGATGCCCAACTCGCCGAGTTCCTCAACCCTTTCTCATTAAACGCATTCCAGTCGATTCCAATGCTCCAAACTCCAAATCCAACCTCCTAGGATGAAGTTAGCACGTAAAGTTGCTAACTTTACGATCATGCAAGGCCTCACAAGGCTAAATCACCCAAAACTAAGCTCAAGAAGGGGTTTAGGACATGAAGATGGTTCAAAGCTTCATAAAGCTTGAAGCTTTATGTACATGGGAACTAGAGAAGTCAAGATCTGAAACTCATACCCCTTGGGAAAGCTTAACTCGAGAATGGCCCTCATTTTGCACCAAAAACCCATGAACTCACATAAGAAGAGATCTAAGGAATGGAAAGCCAAGGTAAGGACTTTTTACCTCTAGATGGATGCTACAACTACATGAACGCTGGATCTAAAGACTCCTTCTTGTTCCATGTTCTTCACTCTTCATATTCCTTCAAAGGAATGCACCAAAATACTCACTATTAGCTCCAAACACTCTCAAAATGGAAGGTACCCAATTAGGGTTTGTCTCAGGGTGGTAAAATGACGAGGGAGGCGGGGTAAAGGATTTAAAGTCCTTTAAATGGGGTGCAAGACCGAACAATTAGGGTTTCATCAAACAGACTCAACTCGCTGAGTCCAGTCCTCCGACTTGACGAGTAGAGTTCATATTCCACGCTTGCTTATCAACTCCTACACGACGAGTTGGGGCCAAGCAACTCGTCGAGTAGGCCCTTCCACTTGCACTAAATCCTCAAGTTCCACATCTAGGAATCGGGGTGTTATAGTGAAGGTCGTCATAATTATTGTCACGATAATAACAAGAATGCAAATAACTACCAAAAGTGGGAGAATAACTAAAACCCACATCCCAATGGAGAAAGTGGTCAAGGCAAAAAATAATGTTGAAAATATGTGTCACCAATGTGGAATGACTAGTCATTTGGTCTTGTACATGCCTCACTCTAAAGCATTTTTTGATCTTTATGAAGCTTCTATAAAATCTAAAGAGAAAAATGTTGAAACAAATTTTATTCAAAGTGATTTTTCCCTGATGATCAACCAGAAATGTACATTTGAATGTTTCCTGTAAGTCCCCAAAATGCTTGTGTATCAATCAGATCCGTTTGATGGTGCGGAATCCCAATCAAACGGATGATGTCAGATTAAATAGAAGAGAAGGAGAAGAAGAATAATATGAATCTTGTATGTATTGATGATATGATTGAAGTTCCTTTACATGAGATTCATACACACTAACACACACTTGTTCTTCTCTCGACCGTACACTCTTTTCTGTTCATCACTCTACTCCTCACCCCTTACACCTATATTTATACATGAGAAACATGGGCTTGGTGAACACGGGCCGTGAATGGGTTTACGGCCGTAAACCTGTTTACGATCGTAAACACAACCGTAAACACGTATACGGCCGTAAACACCAAGTTTTTTACTGTCCAAGACACAAAAATACATTTTTCTAGAAAAGTAAAGTATAAACCATATTTTTGACCCAACAATCTCCCCCTTGGTTTATAGCTTTCTTTTCTTAATTGACTCAACAAGCTCCCCTTAAAAAGGGCTTTTCTTGTCAATCTTCATCGAGAGATTGGCTTCAGCATTAATCTTCAAATTCATCACAACATCAAGATGAACTTGATGAATCTTCAATGAATGACCTCATCTTGAGCAGTTGGGCTTTTCTTCAGAATTTGACATTGAACGCACATTGGGTGGGGAGGCTTAGCGTACTGATTCTTGAAAGATAACACTTTCAGCTTGAGAATCTTCAGAGAGAACATCAGAGAGAACAAATCTTCTGGATCACTTCAGCAGGTTTAAGATAGTAGCAGACTGATTGAGGAGGCTTCAATGCAATCCATCACATAATCTTCAATTCCAGCTTCACCTTGCTTCTGGGGTTGAAAGATTGAATGTTGAAAGAATAATCTTCATTTATTGCTCCTTCGAATGAGAATTCTTCGATGATCACGGATGAAGCTTTGGCTCAGAAATTTTCGACACAAAGTCCATGAGTTTCATCTACACCTGAAATCACTTTTCAAGATAAAACAAAACTAAAAGAAAACTTAAAATAAAAACAAAATAGAAATAACACTATTTTTGGATTTTTAATTTTCTGATTTTTGTTTGATTTTTGAAAATTTCTGATTTTTCTTTGATTTTGATTTTTTTTAATTCTCCCCTTAAATTTTTGCATAGAGGAAAACTATGAACAAATTTAACAAAAAGAAAAATATTTGGGATCAAAGTTGTGAGATAGCCTGAACTTGTTTATCAGTACCTTCACTTTCATGAATAGATCTGGTCAATTGTCGGTATTGTGGTCCACTTAAACACGAAGAGTATCGACAAACTTTTCTAAATAAACCATTTAGCTGACGACGACCACGAGTATTGTTGCCCACTTAAATTAAGCAGCGAGATCTATATGCAAACTCTAAATGGTTCGATTTTAGTTGCACTAGAATGTGTTCCCCACTTCCCGATATACCCTGGTTATCAAGAACTTCCTAAGGACTCCTTACTTTAGGTGAGTAAACAATTATTAAGGAGGAAGACAAATTTAGAGATAGATGCATATGTTGTGTCCCAGGTTGGATATATTTCAATCACACAGAGGGGACAACATATGACTAACAGAGATAGAGGGATATAGAGATAGTAGGGTGCATATTCTGTGTTCCAGGTCAGATCTTCCGATCACGCAGCGGAGACAACATATGGCTAACAGATAGAAAGAATTTTATAGATAAAGAGGTGCGTAAAAATAGAGTTGCATATGTTGCATTCCAGGTCGAATCTCTTCAAATCACGCAGAGAAAGCAACATATGACTGACAGATAGAAAGCAAGAAAATAATTTCCTATAGACCTACTTTATCAGAACCCCCCACTCGTCCTATCAGAACCAGAATTAAGGACATAAGTCCATACATCAAGGAAAAGTTGAACCACTATTCTAGATGCATATTAATTTAGTGTATCCTGTAAGTTCCCGTGTTTATCTCACTACTCAATCTACCCAAGCATCGTATGGTCAGTCCAAACAATCCTAACTAAATCCACACTACCAAATCCTTCGTGCCTACCAGCACATTGAACACAGAGTCTAGATAATTCAGATTCAGTCCTTTACACATGTTTTAGACTGCCCGTTATCACATTCTTGATATCACTTCCCAACAGACACCTACTAAAGAAAAACTATAAAAGATTGTCTTTAAAGCGAATCAGATTAAGACAAAATCAGGAGTATAGAGAAGAATACTCAAACCATAATTCACTGATTGAATTTGCATCCAGAAGGTCTGAGAACAGCACGCATAATCTCAGAACAGATCCGAAAATTCTTCATGTCATTAAGCGCTAACCCTATTTGTGATCCCATCCTTTCTTCCCTTCCCGCAAAGACCACATACTCTCGAACAAAATTATGAATGTTGCATAGTTGAGAGATGTCCCCTATCATGTGCCTGGAACAGCCATTACCAACAAACCGAAGTCTGGTGATATGCCTCCATAGCTGCTCTGACACAGAGCAGGATTAGTTGGTCTTTGGAACCCATTCCATTTTGAAACTGGGTTGACCTTTTTCATCCTTGCACAATACTCTCTCCTACGACATATCCTGTTTATCACAAACAGAAGATGTAGAAATATTAGAATCGTTAGAAGATTTGGGAGATTGAGCCTTCGGAACCCATTTGTAGTTGGGTTTAACCCATTTCTTTTTCGATTTGATGAGTGGCTCAGTACTTGCTTTTAATCTTGATGTCGGCCGTTCAGATGACTTTGACCTAACCGGTCTTTGTTTCACTGGAGCATCTCTTGGATTGGGCTTCTTGGCTGACATTTCCTTCTTGCCCTTGGGATTCAGATTCTTGGCCTTGTGGGTTTCATTCTTGTTCTTCTGCACATTCCAGTCACCATTGTCTGAACGTGACCTTGAGGGGTTTCTTTTGGAGTATCTCCCTCTTGGCACGTTCTGCCACCCTTGTGCATAGTAGGGAATGTATGCACGACTAGGACAATTTCTGGCAATGTGTCCAGGTGTTCCACAGTGAAAACATGTCTTTTTCTTCACTGTGAAGTTGTTTCTTCCTGCCCCTGGTGGCATATCCATGCCTTGTTTCTTATTGATCCCACATGCACACTTGCAACAAGCACTCTGTTGCGCTGGAATTGAAGGCCTGTATTTCTCAACGGCAGGTTTGTTAGGCGTAATAGAATTTGAAGCAACAGATTCTGAGTTCAAGGCGTCATTGGTTTGTTCAGTAGTGTTCTTCTTGTTCTCATCTTCTGCTACTTTACCTGCACATGAAGTAGAAACATTAGTATTTTCAACCTGAATACTTCCTGACACAAATCCAGCTGGTTTGCAATATTAAAGATGTGCCTCCTTGTCAATTTCTTCCTATGTCATATGGATGGATGTGTAGTTATGATTGAAAGGTGGAGGAACACTATCATACCCTAGACCCTTGTTTTGATTATCTTTGAATTTTAATTGGCTTTCAAATAAGGACTCGACTGTCTGACTTGACGCAGTATAATTTTTGAAACTAACATCTGTTTTTCCACACTAAATTTTCAAAGTGTCAAGTTCTTCTGTTATAGCAGCAAGTTGTCTCTTAATATAATCATAATTTTCACACTTGTTGCTATACTCTTCCTGAAGCTTTCTAAAGTCTTTGTTTTTTGCTTCTAATTCATCCTTCAGGGGTTTCTGTCCTTTCCTAAGTTGATATCCTTCGTATTTTAGGTCCTCGACTTCCCTTTTTAGTAAATCATTATGTTCACGAAGAATTTTAATCGTATATTCACAAGATGGAGTACATGAAACCTCATTGCCCGGGATGTTTGTGGAACTCATTGTTTTTCCACATTTCAAAGCATTAAGCTCTTCAATTACATCAGCAATACTAAGACGATTGAGATCTTTTGTCTTCTTGATGACAGCTACGTTCATATACCACGATTTCGGAAGTGAATTCAGTAGCTTTTGTTTATCTCATATTTGGTCAAGAAGATTCCAGGTATATTCATCTTAGTAGTGAGTGTGGTAAATCGCTGCAACTGAGCTTCCAGGGTTTCTCCGGGAATGTAGTTGAACATGTTGAAATTTTGTCTTAACATATCCTGACGATTCTCTTTCATGTCTTCAATTCCCTTGTTGACCTCAAAAGCCATTAAAAGCACAACTAGAAGCCAAAATCAAACTTAAAAGTCAAACCCTTTGACTACAAACCTCAAAAGTCAAATTTAAAAAAGTCAAACTCAAAAGTCAAACTTGAAAAGTCAAACCGAAAAGCTAAATTTGAAAATTTAAAGGTTAAATGAGAAAGTCAAAGTTTAAAGTCAAAGGTCAAAGTTTAAAAATCAAAGTCAAAATTTTAAGTAAAAAGTCAAAAATTAAAAACTAAAATTTTATTATATTTTTTTTATATTTGGTTGAAAATGGAATTTAAAAATAAAAGAAATTTGAATTTTGGGCTAAAAGTGACAAAGTTGCGAAACTAGAATCGACAGGGAGTGGTTTTGAATTAATTTTCAAAGGAATGTTCCATCTTGGAAAGTAGATCAGTTGGTAAGGCACGTTGTTGATTAATCAGAGGTCGCAGGTTCGATCCCCGACACCCTTAAATCCGTTTCCCCTTTTTTTAATATGCGAAGGAAGATGTTGCTGCGAACTTCGGATCCTATGAGAGGCTGAGAAGCGATGTGAGGATGCTTGGATGCGAGGACGAGGCCGTAAGCGTTGCTGAGCCGTAAACCACCGAGGACCGCAAACCGAGGCCGTAAACTCCGAGCCGTAATCTCGGACCGTGAACCTCGGGTCGTGAACTCCGGAAACCCTAGCTGCTAGCCGCAAACTCCGCCACCCCCTCGCAGGTTATGATCAAAAACAATGATTTTTGCCCTTTTTGCTCCAAAACTCGATCAAAAACCCATTTTTATGAAAAACGCGAAGAGCAAACTGCCCTAATTTTCAGAGATCTATCCAAAAACGTAAAAACCTTTTGAAAATAAGATCAAATAAGCTCCAGATCTGACAAAATTGACTGATACAATCCAAGCTCTGATACCAATTGTAAGTCCCCAAAACGCCTGTGTATCAATCAGATCCGTTTGATGGTGTGGAATCTCAATCAAACGGATGATGTCAGATCAAATAGAAGAGAAAGAGAAGAAGAATAATATGAATCTTGTATGTATTGATGATATGATTGAAGTTCCTTTACATTAGATTCACACACACTAACACACACTTGTTCTTCTCTCGACCGTACACTCTTTTCTGTTCATCACTCTACTCCTCACCCCTTACACCTATATTTATACATGAGAAACATGAGCTTGGTAAACATGGGCCGTGAATGGGTTTACGGCCGTAAACACAACCGTAAACACGTATACGGCCGTAAACACCAAGCTGTTTACGGTCCAAGACAAAAAAATACATTTTTCTAGAAAAGTAAAGTATAAACCATATTTTTGACCTAACATTTCCATTTTCTTGTCTATCCGAAAGGGACAAATGGTGCTATGGATGTTGATGTACATATCCAGTTCTTCCCATAAAGAGAGATGGATCGCCGCCTTATCATGAAGTTGTTAGTTTTCTAGTATCGTTTGATTTTTGCATTATGACCTTTTAGAGTCATTTGATGTTCAAGAATAATATGTAGTTTTGTTTCATGTCGTTTCATATGTTTCTTATGTTTTTATGTCATTTTCGTGGGATATTAGTTAAATTAGTCATATAATCTAGGTAATTATTTTAAAATTTAATAAAGGAAATTGTAATTTTAGGATAAATATGCTACAAAATTTTTAATATATGATAAATATGGTCAAAATCTTGAAACGAGGCTAAAAGGAGAATAATTGGGGAAAATATAGAGTAGATAAGGAAGAAATTCGAAGTTTCCTTAAAACACAGAGTTAGCGTTGCGACTGATAAGAGATAGAGCCACGAAGAAGACTTTTACTTCAGGAAGAATCTACGAAGCTTACGTTTAGCGAGACTAAGTTTAATTTTCTATAAACACAAGTTTTTCACATCCTAATTCTGTGTGCAAAAAAGAAACCTACTTTCTTACGAAAAATCAACCCTTCTATCGTTCAGAAGTCAGAAGAATAAGAAGAAATAGTATATTTGAAGAGAACTTGAAGATTTCATTAGGTTTGGAATGTTTAGCATTCTTCTTATGTTTTATTCCTTTTTTTCTGGAAACATTAGAGGCTAAAAGCCTTTTCTTTTGTTTAGATGTAGATGAAATAAAGTACTATGGTGAATAAGTTGATTCGAGGTTATGAAGTTGATTATTTTACTTTTTGGAATTAACTTACCACTTATTAAAGTTCATATTTTTATTGCTTTGCTTGTATAAATTGCATGTAATTTAGACTATACATCTGATTATTGTAGCTTGAATTTTAACAGTTTTGAACATAAATTGTTAGAACTAGCGACTAAACAAATCCTAGGAGTTAAGCAGTATGAATTGGTAAATTTAGCATTTAAGATAGCATTAGTTTAACCAACTACGCTAGGTTTATCTTTATGATCAATATTAACTTGATCCTTAAGTAATTCGATTAATTAAAGTTGATTTTTAGGGTGCTAGTTTTATAACCATTAAATTAGTTGTTTATTAATCATTCGTATTAGTAATTAGATCTTAACTGCTAATCATTTTATCCATCGATAATTGTTTCATAAACTCAATGCACTATCAACGAAATCACCATATGAAAAGAGGTTCAAAATCTAAGTAAAGTTCTCTAAAATTATTGTTTTCATTCAAATTCTTTATTTGCTCGATAAATTCAAAATACACGTTTAAATTCCCTCCCCCGCATTTTTATTTTTCATTCAGTTAGTTTTATATGTTTATTACTCGTAGATATTCCCTGAGAGTTCGACACCCTTATATACCGCTACTATGTTATATTCGATCAGATTCATTGTTTGTAATGTGTATTGGTTTAGATGCGATGAATTAAAGAAGTAGTGTATTAAAAAAAACACTTCAAGTTTTTGGCGTCGTGTCTAGGGAACAATTTAATCTATATTAGATTGATTTAATTGTGCAAACTATTAGATAGGTTTTAATTTTCTGTTTTAGTTAGTTTTTTATTGTCTGAATTCAAGATAATCGCGACATGAAACCAATAGTACTGCGATGTGACTTTCACTGATTCCAAATTATCTTTTATTTTACGTTTTTGCTTAATTTTATGCTTGATTTTTTTGTTTTATTTTTGTAGTAGCAGTTATTGACCATGGGATTCAACTTTAGTGTCACCTCACTATTCAAAGAGCCCGAACAAGAACTTCACAAAAGACAAAGGGAGAAGGATCAAGAGGACACAACTTTATTGAAAAACAAATCATGCAGAAACAAAAGGCGACCAAAGCGATCAAGACAACATGCCTGCCACACTGACATTAGAAGAGTACGCAATGCAAATAAGAGATGGCACCTGACCTTGATTAGTTCGACCATTTATCCCTTCACCGACCAATTTCGAGCTAAAAGGACAATTCTTGAAGATGCTAAAGGAGACACCTTTCTTTAGATAAGACCACGAGGACACCGACAAACATATTGATGATGTATTGGAGATCGCCGATTATTTAAATATTTTGGGTGCATCGAAGGATGAAATAATGTTACCTGTACTACCAATAACATTCAAGGATACAACTGAAAGTTGGCTTAAGTATTTACCACCTGATATGATTACGACATGGGACACTTTGAAGAAAATTTTTTTACAACAATTTAACCCATCTTCAAAGATAGCCAAGATAAAAGCACAAATTCACAATTTCCAACAAAATGGATGGCGACACTTTATTTTGAAGCTTACGATCATTATAAAACAATGTTGAAAAACTTACTACAACATAATCTCAATCAACATCAAATAGTTCAACCGTTTTATAACGGTATTACTTCATATACCAGATAATTAGTGGATTCACAAGGACCAATCACTAAGAAAATACCAAAAGCCAGTAAAGAAATCAACGAGGATTTGGCAAAGCATTCTCGAGAATGGCACTCATAAAAGGGAGGAAGGAGTACGATCAAGAAAATTGAGTGATGGATCGGATGGATACGCAACATTGAATGTGAAACTTGATAAAATGCACCGGAGCATAAAAAATATGAATAAAATATTTCATGTTATCCAAGTGGGTTGTGATAATTGCAGTGGACCACACTTGACAAAAGATTGATACCTTTATAAAAACGAGAATCGTGAACTACAAGTTTGTTATTCTAGTAGTGACTGGTTTGATCAAGATTAGAGACAACCCAAAAGAGAATGGAAAGCATATGAGGAGTATAAAAAAGAAAGAGATGAAAAGCACAAACAAAAATTTTGGAGGATTTATCAAATAGAGCAACCGACTCAAGAGAAAAAGGCTAATTTAGAAGCTCTTTGGCTAAATCTGCCGAGACTACCAAAAAATGCCACAACACAACAAATGCAACTCTCAAAAATCAGTAGAAACCAACAAGCTTCTATACTTAGAATAAAGAAACAAAAGGGTCAATTGTCTAGGGTTTTACAAGAACATCTCCCGAGCATGTTTCCTAGCAACACGGAAACAAATCCAAATTGAAGGTACCAATGTTGAACCATTAAAACTTATAGATATTGATATTTCACTAGTTGTGCAGTTCAAAGTAAAGATCAAAAATGGCAGTCCTACTGTTTACATTTTGTTCCACCATACACAACCTTTCATGCCACGAAGTAGCTGCTAAAAGCCAAAATCGGACTTTAAGAGTTTCAAATGACCTTTACCCTATCTTGCTAGAAGAGTACACAATGAGTTAGAAGAAGAGCACAAAAAGTTCCTAGAGAAGATTAGACTGAAATTGAGCAATATTTCAATTATTAAAGCATTAAATAAAATGATGAAGTAATGCACTTTTTTCAAACTTTTGAAGCATAACCAGAAAATGTTGGAGGGATTAGCAAAAGAAGCCAACTAAAAGCAATAGTTGACTGAAGTTTTAAACCAAATTCCAGAAAAGAAATAAGATCCAGGAAGTCTTACTTTACCATGTGAATTCGGAAATACAAAGACATATGCTTTAACATATTTCAGTGTAAGTGTGAACCTTATGCCACATTCATTTTTTCTAAAGTTGGGATTATCATAATGGAAAAACACAAGAATGTCGATACACATGGCCAACAAAATGGTGACTTATCCGAAAGGTATTATTCAAGATGTGTTGGTAAAAGTAGTGTCACAACTGTAAATTTTGGGCCATGTAATCTATACATTCAAGTTAATGTGAACCAAAAAAAACTTCAATCAAATACATCATGCAAGTACTATAAATAGTCATCAAACAATTGGAGACCCTAGAAGTTCTTATTAAGTCTATTTTGGACTAGAACTTCCTTATTGGATCCAAATGGACCAATAAGCTTCCAATTAGACTATCATGGGCTTAGAACCCTAATTGGACTCTAAGTGGACCCATATTTACTTATTCCAACATTTTAGGTCATGAATGAAATGAATTAAGAGCCTTGATACATGAATAACCTAAAACTAGTTCAAGAAAAACATAAAAATCCTACTACACTCCTTTAGACTTAAAACACACTCTAACTAATTCCAATTTTTGGGCTTAAGGGAAAATGCCCAAAATTTTCTTTTCCCTCTCTAAAATCTCGGCCCAAAGGCCCAAATACAAGGGAGGTTGACTTTGGTTGCCACCTCACTATTATCTAATGGATTTCTAGGCATATCACATACCTCCATGCATGTATCACTTCAAAGTCACTTCCTTTCTCTCTTCTCTTCTTGTTTGGCCGAGAGCAACACCACACACACCAAAAATATCTCAACTTTCTCTCTAGAACACACAAGAACTCTCCTTCCTCCCCTCTCCAAAAATCTCGAAATTTAGGGGCTTTCCAAGAGGATTTTGCAAGTAAATCATCATCTAAGGTAAGATTATGCATAGATCTATGGTTTAAATTCTTTTGTTATCAAAATCTCTTCCTAATCCATGTAAAAACCGTGATCTTGCACTCTAGAAACCCCATAATCTCGAAAAGTTCATCAAGGAGTGCAAGGGCCAAAAATCACTTCATTTCTTCCAATTTTTCTTCAAGAACCGAAACTACCCACTCAAGGTGAGATTCATACCCCTATTTTCTGTTTTTAAGAGTTTTTGTGGGGGGGAATACAAGTGAAAGTGTAGATCTATATGTATTTGTATGCCTTGTATGATTTCCATGCTTACATGTATGCTTATATGTGTTTTAATGTTGGATCTAGCCATTAAACCCCTCAAAACCGAGATATAACTCATGTTTTATGATATTAGCTTCAAATATGTTCCTACATAATAAGTGATACTAGATAAATAGCCAAGTGGTTAGCAACAATTTTCTTTAAGCTAAAAACACACATTTTGGGCCAAAAATGTGAAAAATACAAAATTAAGGGCCCAAATTGACATTTTACAGATTCTGATGGTTGGAATGTGCCAAAACAGTTTTCATAAAACTATTTCTGGAATTCTATTCAATTAATGGATTAAAAACATAAATTTCAAGCCTATTGGGCTAAAAATGAAAATTTCGGCCCAATAAGGCCCATTATGCGAATTTTTCTGTTTTGAAGGGCCAAAACTGTGAAATTCTGTAAAACAGTGGACTATAAGTGTTCCAAACCCTTTTCAAAGGTTTAAAATGCTTTTTAAATTTAAAAAGGACCAAAGTTGCAAAAATTTTCCATTTTGGGCCAAAATTGTCAAAATTGCGAAAAGATGGGCTAAAACCGAGAAAAACTGCATTTTCAGGGACTTAAACTGTTTTCTTTGAAAAATATGCTGGAAAATATTAATTTCAATAATTTTTGGTGTTAAAATGTCAAGAAAAATAGTTTAAGGACCAAACCGGGAAATATTTAAATAAAAGGGTGAAAAAATGTAAACTTTCCAAATAATGAGGGGCTGAAAACAGAGATATTTCAAGGCTGATTCATTATGTACAATGTGATCAAATAATGACACCTCAACTATCAACGAAATACAACTCATTACAATACCAATAGTCGTTGCTAAACGAATTGGCTCGGTCTCGAGCCAATGGAAATCTACAACTACTAACTCTTTGATACATACAAATAACGACTGGTAATACACATACATACGAGTGTGCACAGACGTCTACGCACCATCTTCGGGCCCCAAAAGTGTAAAATCTTGTTTGTTGGGCCTAGCTAGCCCAATGACCTGATCTTAAGGCCCGAAGACATTTTTTTTCTACGAAGTGTTGAGTCTTACCGACTTGGCACAACGTAGGGTGACTTTCAATGGCTTGTACCATTGGACCCCAAGGGCCATGGTATTGCTAGAAAAGTCTACACATTTTACGAGGCGGGTCGGGGACCCCTCGCACACATTTTTCCCCAGCCGGTTAATAGAGTTATCGGGGTCTTCGTGACCTCTTTCTCTTCGGATGTGGGACCACTCATAGTCCGGGCGATTGGATAACGTGATTAGTACTGACGACGCCTTCGGGAATCGTTGGTATATCTATAAACCAGGCATTTGTGTAATGCGGGTTTGTAGTAAATAATCAATGCTCGAGAACCTTCCAACGTCGCTTGGGACCGATACTACTATTTTTGTAATGGTTTCAACGCAACTCAACGGATTTCAAAAGAACTCGGGGAACATCGGGTTTCCCTAGGGTTTTTATCACATACAGATTTAAAACGCATACAACTTAAATGAACAATTTTTGCAAGTATAGAAACAAACAAGCATACCTATGGATCTTCACAAACGTTTTTGAAAGCTTTTCTTTTCAGAAAATATCGGATTTTCTGGTGGTTTTTCAAACAATATAAACATTCGATTTCAAACACTACTTATGAACTCACCAACATTTCATATGTTGACGTTTTTCAAAATACTTGTATTCTCAGGAAACCAGTGAGTCAAGGGAAATCATGCTCAGTGACGGTTGCAGTTTATTTTTGAATGAACCAAACAATATTAATTTTTGGAAATGTAATATCTCAAACAATGTATGACATGTAAACACTACTGGTTGTACTATGTTGATGAATGGTGACGAATGTTGTTTTGTTTCATATATATTCAATGTTATGGTATTCAATTGAGTCACGACAGCCCCCGGACGATTCCGCCGTCTGGTTCGGGGGTGTGACAGGTTGGTATCAGAGCTTTGTTTATAGTGAACTAGCATGTCGAGCCATACATTGATATGCAACTATAAACCAAAAAGAGGGACTAACATAACTCTGAACAAAACAAATGAATAAAATACACTTGCTTGCATTAGGAGTAAGGACCTAACGCTGAATCAAACACCATAATGCTGGTATCTCGGTTAATTCGGGACTGTTCTTAGTGATACCAAGGGGTGAATGTAGCCTGATCAACTACAATCTCTCCAAGGTAAAACTAACACATATCTTGATGAGATCGGAATAGCCAGGGAACCTAAAAATTATACCCTCTATCACCCAAAAAGAGAATGTTTGCTTAGTCTGTGTAATAGTCATAGTACCCTAGGAATAATGTAGCATAATTACGTACTCGCGCAGACAGCATGGCTGGTTTTCATCACCCTGGAGACCCCTACTTCCCTAATCAGGGAAACAACGGGTGGCTAGAGGAGGAGGAGGAGCCCGAGGAGGAGCAGCAGGGTATCCAGTTTCATCAGGCCTTAGTAGCTCACGGGATGCTTGTGGATGAGCCGGGAGAGAATCCAGGAGAAGCACACGACGTCGAACCCGACGAATATGTAGACACTGACTATGAATTTGGAGAGCTCGACGATGACGACGAAGACGGCCGGGACGGGGACCAGGACCCCATCCCGCCATGCGAGGACGAGGCACAACCAGATCACCCTACCCCACCAGTGAACCCCCCAAGAGAGAACCGTTCCCTCGAAGTTGAGATCGCTGCACTGCGACAACAGCTGTATGCTATGGAGGCTCGGGCAGTGCAAGCAGAGCATGAGAGGGATGAGGTTATAGAAGACATGGCAGAGATGGCGCAGCTACTGGCACAACATTTCGGCATATGACCTCGGCACCACCTCCTGACACAGCTCATCGCGGTTAGGGATAGACCTATCGTAGTAGGATATTAGTAACTATGTTATGTACTCCGGCTCTATGTTTAAGTGACTACACTACTCATGGAGCCGTTATGCTGTCGGATTAGTGTTACTTATGTATGCTCTTACGAGCAAATTTTCTTGTACGAAATGCGGTTTCCATCACCAAGGAGAATGTAGGGAGTTCCATTGCACCAGTTGCAACCGAAGGGGACACACTGCAAAGTTCTGCAGGACTTATCCTTCTCAGAACCAGAGTCAGGGAAACAACCAGAACAACAACAACAATCACCGCAACACCAACAACACCAATGCTGGCGGCAACAACACAGGGCCTAGCCACACCTGTTTCGGGTGTGGAAGGACGGGACATTTCCGTCGAAACTGCCCTAACAACAACAACAACTCAGGAAACAGAGGAGCAGGAAGAATGCTGACTATGGGTCAGAGTGATGCAGTTCAGGACCCCGCAGTTGTGACCGGTACGTTCCTCCTAAACCACACTTATGCATGCATCTTATTTGATACCGGAGCGGAGCGAAGTTTCGTAAGCGAGAAGTTTAAACATTTACTAAAACAACAACCCCAGAAGCTAAATGAAACCTATACGGTGGAAATGGCCAATGGGAAAACCGAATCCACTAGGGAAATCTACACTGGATGTACCCTAACCCTTAACCAGCACGTCTTTCGAATAGATCTAATGCCAGTATCAATTAGGAGTTTTGATGTGATTATCGGCATGGATTGGTTAAGCCCCCACCATGCTGAGATTATGTGCCACGAGAAGGCCGTTCGCCTTCGTCTCCCAAATCACGAAACCCTAGTAATCTACGGAGACAAACCCAGTACGAATCTCCGCCTTATCTCGTGCATCAAAGCGCAAAAACACTTGCGAAAGAACAACTTAGCGTTCTTGGCCCACATAGTGGACAAGACAAAAGAAGAAACTAACATCCAAGACATTCCGGTAGCGTGTGAATTTCCGGACGTGTTTCCCGAAGATCTTCCAGGAGTACCCCCAGAGAGACAGGTTGAATTCCGAATCGACCTCGTTCCAGGAGCAACTCCCCTCGCTAAATCACCATATCGACTGGCTCCTGCTGAAATGCAGGAATTATCCAGCCAACTCAGTGAGCTTCTGGACAAGGGATTTATCCGACCTAGCTACTCGCCATGGGGAGCTCCGGTGCTCTTTGTCAAAAAGAAGGACGGATCCTTCAGAATGTGCATCGATTACAGAGAGTTGAATAAACTCACTGTCAAAAACCGCTACCCACTCCCGCGAATCGATGATCTATTCGACCAGCTCCAAGGAGCTAGCTATTTTTCTAAAATAGATCTACGGTCCGGATACCATCAACTCAAGGTCCGAGAAGAAGATATTCCTAAAACCGCTTTCCGAACCCGCTATGGACATTACGAATTCGTCGTAATGCCCTTCGGTCTAACAAATGCACCTGCCGCATTTATGGACCTAATGAATCGAATCTGTCGACCGTTCCTGGACAACTTCGTCATTGTGTTTATCGATGACATCCTCGTTTATTCTCGAAGCAAAGAGGAGCATGGCCAACATCTCCGACAAGTCCTAGAGACGCTGCGATCGGAAAGGCTTTACGCCAAACTCTCTAAGTGTGAGTTTTGGCTACGGAGCGTGAATTTTCTCGGTCACATAGTTAGCCAAGATGGAATTCATGTGGATCCCTCTAAGGTCAAAGCTGTGGAAGGATGGGCAACTCCGACTACGCCCACAGAAATTCGTCAGTTCTTAGGCCTAGCAGGTTACTATAGGAGATTCATCCAAAACTTCTCGAAAATCGCCAAGCCACTTACCTTGCTTACGCAAAAGGGCGTGCCATTCAAGTGGACAGACCGACAAGAGATTGCGTTTCGAACCTTGAAGCAAGCTCTTTGCAGCGCTCCTGTACTATCTCTACCTGAAGGAACAGAAGATTTTGTAGTATACTGTGACGCGTCAAATCAGGGCTTAGGTTGCGTTCTCATGCAACGAGGAAGAGTAATAGCATATGCGTCCCGTCAACTAAAGACGCACGAAGTAAATTACACAACCCATGACCTAGAACTGGGAGCTGTGGTCTTCGCTCTAAAAATTTGGAGGCACTACCTGTACGGTACAAAGTGCACCATCTTTACGGACCACAAGAGCCTCCAGCACATCTTGAATCAGAAGGAGCTGAACATGAGACAACGAAGATGGGTGGAATTGTTAAACGACTACGAATGCGAGATCAAGTACCATCCAGGCAAGGCCAACGTGGTAGCTGACGCATTAAGTCGGAAGGAATACACGAATCGCCGCACGAAAACGCACTCGATAACCATTCAGTCTCATCTGACCACTCAAATTGCATCAGCCCAGGCAGAGGCTGTGAAAACGGAAAACAGAACTAGCGAGGCATTACGCGGAATGGAGAAGAACCTGGAAGTCAAAGAGAATGGGGTATACTACTTCATGAACCGTATTTGGGTTCCAAAAATCGGAGGATTCAGAGAGACCGTCATGAAGGAAGCCCACAAGACACGATACTCCATTCATCCTGGTTCGGACAAGATGTATTTGGACATTAAGCAGCACTATTGGTGGCCTAACATGAAGGCGGAAATCGCAACTTATGTTAGTAAGTGCCTTACGTGTGCCAAAGTAAAAGTGGAATACCAGAAACCTTCCGGATTGTTACAACAACCGGCAATCCCTGAGTGGAAATGGGAGGGGATTTCTATGGACTTCGTGACCAAGCTGCCCAAGACGTCGGACGGATTGGACACCATATGGGTAATAATCGACCGACTGACGAAATCTGCCCATTTCCTGCCCATCAAAGAGTCCTACAAGATGGAGAGGCTGACGCGGTTGTACCTACGAGAGATTGTAAGACTTCATGGAGTGCCAAAATCCATCATCTCGGATAGGGACAGTAGGTTCACGTCACGCTTTTGGCAGTCGCTCCACAAGGCAATGGGAACTCATCTTGATATGAGCACTGCGTATCACCCACAAACGGACGGTCAAAGCGAACGAACTATTCAGACGCTTGAAGACATGCTTCGTGCATGTGTGATAGACTTCGGAAAGTCTTGGGATACCCACCTACCGTTGATCGAGTTTTCATATAACAATAGTTATCATTCGAGCATTAAGGTGGCCCCTTTCGAAGCACTGTACGGGCGTAAATGTAGATCACCGTTATGTTGGGCTGAAGTAGGTGACACCCAGCTAGCAAGAACACATACGTCGGATAGGGCAATGACAGGACCGGAAATCATTCGCGAGACCACAGAAAAGATTGTTCAGATCAAAGCCCGATTACAGGCATCGCGCGACCGGCAAAAGAGCTACGCTGATAAACGGCGAAAGCCCTTAGAGTTCTAGGTCGGTGATCGAGTATTGTTGAAGGTCTCACCCTGGAAAGGGGTTATACGTTTCGGAAAACGAGGAAAGCTAAACCCACGGTACATTGGACCTTTCGAAATCGTCGCCCGAATAGGTCCGGTAGCCTACAGACTACAACTACCCCCGGAGCTAAACGGTGTGCACCCCGTGTTTCATGTTTCTAATCTGAAAAAGTGCCTATCAGATGAAACTCTTGTCATTCCTCTTGACGAAATCGAAATCAATGAGAATCTCCTGTTCGTCGAAGAACCAATCGAAATCATGGACAGGGAGGTGAAGCGTACTAAGCAGAGTCGCATCCCGATCGTGAAGGTACGGTGGAACGCAAAACGTGGGCCAGAATTCACGTGGGAACGCGAAGATCAAATGAAGCAAAAATACCCTCACCTATTCTAGTTTTCTCAAATCTAGCTTTCAAACAGAATTTCGGGACGAAATTCCCTCTAACGGGGGGATGATGTCACAACTGTAAATTTTGGGCCATGTAATCTATACATTCAAGTTAATGTGAACCAAAAAAAACTTCAATCAAATACATCATGCAAGTACTATAAATAGTCATCAAACAATTGGAGACCCTAGAAGTTCTTATTAAGTCTATTTTGGACTAGAACTTCCTTATTGGATCCAAATGGACCAATAAGCTTCCAATTAGACTATCATGGGCTTAGAACCCTAATTGGACTCTAAGTGGACCCATATTTACTTATTCCAACATTTTAGGTCATGAATGAAATGAATTAAGAGCCTTGATACATGAATAACCTAAAACTAGTTCAAGAAAAACATAAAAATCCTACTACACTCCTTTAGACTTAAAACACACTCTAACTAATTCCAATTTTTGGGCTTAAGGGAAAATGCCCAAAATTTTCTTTTCCCTCTCTAAAATCTCGGCCCAAAGGCCCAAATACAAGGGAGGTTGACTTTGGTTGCCACCTCACTATTATCTAATGGATTTCTAGGCATATCACATACCTCCATGCATGTATCACTTCAAAGTCACTTCCTTTCTCTCTTCTCTTCTTGTTTGGCCGAGAGCAACACCACACACACCAAAAATATCTCAACTTTCTCTCTAGAACACACAAGAACTCTCCTTCCTCCCCTCTCCAAAAATCTCGAAATTTAGGGGCTTTCCAAGAGGATTTTGCAAGTAAATCATCATCTAAGGTAAGATTATGCATAGATCTATGGTTTAAATTCTTTTGTTATCAAAATCTCTTCCTAATCCATGTAAAAACCGTGATCTTGCACTCTAGAAACCCCATAATCTCGAAAAGTTCATCAAGGAGTGCAAGGGCCAAAAATCACTTCATTTCTTCCAATTTTTCTTCAAGAACCGAAACTACCCACTCAAGGTGAGATTCATACCCCTATTTTCTGTTTTTAAGAGTTTTTGTGGGGGGGAATACAAGTGAAAGTGTAGATCTATATGTATTTGTATGCCTTGTATGATTTCCATGCTTACATGTATGCTTATATGTGTTTTAATGTTGGATCTAGCCATTAAACCCCTCAAAACCGAGATATAACTCATGTTTTATGATATTAGCTTCAAATATGTTCCTACATAATAAGTGATACTAGATAAATAGCCAAGTGGTTAGCAACAATTTTCTTTAAGCTAAAAACACACATTTTGGGCCAAAAATGTGAAAAATACAAAATTAAGGGCCCAAATTGACATTTTACAGATTCTGATGGTTGGAATGTGCCAAAACAGTTTTCATAAAACTATTTCTGGAATTCTATTCAATTAATGGATTAAAAACATAAATTTCAAGCCTATTGGGCTAAAAATGAAAATTTCGGCCCAATAAGGCCCATTATGCGAATTTTTCTGTTTTGAAGGGCCAAAACTGTGAAATTCTGTAAAACAGTGGACTATAAGTGTTCCAAACCCTTTTCAAAGGTTTAAAATGCTTTTTAAATTTAAAAAGGACCAAAGTTGCAAAAATTTTCCATTTTGGGCCAAAATTGTCAAAATTGCGAAAAGATGGGCTAAAACCGAGAAAAACTGCATTTTCAGGGACTTAAACTGTTTTCTTTGAAAAATATGCTGGAAAATATTAATTTCAATAATTTTTGGTGTTAAAATGTCAAGAAAAATAGTTTAAGGACCAAACCGGGAAATATTTAAATAAAAGGGTGAAAAAATGTAAACTTTCCAAATAATGAGGGGCTGAAAACAGAGATATTTCAAGGCTGATTCATTATGTACAATGTGATCAAATAATGACACCTCAACTATCAACGAAATACAACTCATTACAATACCAATAGTCGTTGCTAAACGAATTGGCTCGGTCTCGAGCCAATGGAAATCTACAACTACTAACTCTTTGATACATACAAATAACGACTGGTAATACACATACATACGAGTGTGCACAGACGTCTACGCACCATCTTCGGGCCCCAAAAGTGTAAAATCTTGTTTGTTGGGCCTAGCTAGCCCAATGACCTGATCTTAAGGCCCGAAGACATTTTTTTTCTACGAAGTGTTGAGTCTTACCGACTTGGCACAACGTAGGGTGACTTTCAATGGCTTGTACCATTGGACCCCAAGGGCCATGGTATTGCTAGAAAAGTCTACACATTTTACGAGGCGGGTCGGGGACCCCTCGCACACATTTTTCCCCAGCCGGTTAATAGAGTTATCGGGGTCTTCGTGACCTCTTTCTCTTCGGATGTGGGACCACTCATAGTCCGGGCGATTGGATAACGTGATTAGTACTGACGACGCCTTCGGGAATCGTTGGTATATCTATAAACCAGGCATTTGTGTAATGCGGGTTTGTAGTAAATAATCAATGCTCGAGAACCTTCCAACGTCGCTTGGGACCGATACTACTATTTTTGTAATGGTTTCAACGCAACTCAACGGATTTCAAAAGAACTCGGGGAACATCGGGTTTCCCTAGGGTTTTTATCACATACAGATTTAAAACGCATACAACTTAAATGAACAATTTTTGCAAGTATAGAAACAAACAAGCATACCTATGGATCTTCACAAACGTTTTTGAAAGCTTTTCTTTTCAGAAAATATCGGATTTTCTGGTGGTTTTTCAAACAATATAAACATTCGATTTCAAACACTACTTATGAACTCACCAACATTTCATATGTTGACGTTTTTCAAAATACTTGTATTCTCAGGAAACCAGTGAGTCAAGGGAAATCATGCTCAGTGACGGTTGCAGTTTATTTTTGAATGAACCAAACAATATTAATTTTTGGAAATGTAATATCTCAAACAATGTATGACATGTAAACACTACTGGTTGTACTATGTTGATGAATGGTGACGAATGTTGTTTTGTTTCATATATATTCAATGTTATGGTATTCAATTGAGTCACGACAGCCCCCGGACGATTCCGCCGTCTGGTTCGGGGGTGTGACAAGTAGGAACTTTTGTTTTTCCTATTGACTTCGTAATCCTTGAATCGGAAGAAGACTTGGAGGTACCAATCAAATAAGAAGACATTTTCTCATCATTGCAAGAGAAATATTGCATGTTATTTAGTCAAAGCGTATACTTAGAATGGGAAAAAAATAACTTCCTTGGATTGAAGGATTCCAAAGTGGTCAAAGGGAGACTTGAAAATTTTAATGTGGATGCTTTTGAAGAAGAGGACGATGAAAAAGTCGAGAGCTCATAAGCTAATGGATGAAGAATACAGGTAGTATATGACATCTATAAAAGGTTTAGAATAATTAAGTAATGCAAAGTTTGAAGAAGAAATGAAGAAATCGAGAAATTTGAGCAATTATAAGTTAAAGAGGCTTTACGCCACAAACATATTATCCTCATGCTGTAAATTGTCGATATTTCAAAAGTTCACAAGGAACAAGAGTCCTTGTGCAACGTGCTCTACATATGTAGCGCTACGAGAAACGAGTATAAAGAAGGGGGAAATCTAAACCAAACGAATGGTACTTTACAAATTAATCCAAATTTTGAGTTTCAGGTACACAACCTGTAACATCCAAAAAATCACGGTAAAATTATCATTTTTCAAAAACCACCCAATGACTATAATTGTTTACACAACACCGTTTCCAAAAATTATAATTACAAATAAGAGTATCCCAAGATCGAATATCATAAAATCTGAAGGATGTGTACGATCAAGCATTAGCTTTGCCCTGATACTCTGAAGTACCTGAAACAATAAACTAAAACTGTAGGCACAAAGCTTAGTGAGTTCTCCCAAAATACCAGCACACAAACATATAACAACATGGATATTGGGTCCACAACTAACATATTGGATTACCCCTAAGCCCACAAGATGAGTTTGGCTTGCTTTCCAACCCACAACTCATGTCTGGCTTGATCCCAAGCTCACAACATAAGTCTGGCTTGCCTTACTGGCCTATAGCTTATGCCTAGCTTGCTCCCAGGTTTGTTAGCTTCCGCACAGATCATGATTGCCTCAAACTAAACACACTATGTAGACATATACATAATAGATAAAATGTATCCAACAAACAGATAAACATATAACCAGTCATCAAACAAACAGGAAAATCTACAGATCACTACCGCATAGCAATATCCTATACCAGGATTCATAATCTACTGGGCCGACATTGGTGCCTTTGACCCCCAAGTATAGTAAGGAAGACTCACCTCTCAGTCTGAATATATACCTGAATAGGTTACTGCTCCGAATATCATCTCTACCAGTCATATATATATATATATATATATATATATATATATGATAATGACAAATCTCAACTTCAACTCAAAATACCTAAAATACCCTTAGGTCAAACTTGGTCAAAATCTTGGTCAAAGTCAAAAATCAACGAAGTCAACCGAGTTGACTCAGGATGAGTACGCCTAACATACTCAACATGTACGCTTAGTGTACTCAAGGTCCAGACTAGGATTCCAAGGGAGTACGACCAACGTGCTCAGAAGTATGCCCAACGTACTCAGCCTAAAGTCACTTCCCCATTAAGTGCTTATTTCAAGAGTCCTTTCGTTTAGTTGTAGATCTAGCCCCCAAATATCATTCCAAACCATAAAGTTTCCATCTTTATGAGTTTGCATGCATAGAAAATTCCCAACAACAAAACCCTAACTTGCCTTAATCTCTTAAGCTCTCTAACAATTCCATGGAAGGGAATAAGGGACCAAGATTACATTTTTATGCTTCCTAATAATTCCAGAATGGATAAAGTTTCCATCTTTATCCATTTGAATGGTCCAAACAACCAAGATTTAGTCTTTAAGTCTCAAAGGGACCCAAAAGTGTGTCTTTATCAACTTAATCCATTAAGTCAAAGTCTCCAATGTTCAGATCTGAATCAAAATGATGCTTAGATAGATAAAGTTTCAAACTTTATCCATAACAAGGTCACAAACTTTCAAGATCTAAACTTTATGCACTAAATTGACCAAAAGTTCATAATATCCAAAACTAGCTAGATCTAACAAATGCATCATCAAGATTCAAGCTTTATACCTCTAGAAGAAAGATCAAGGTGAACAAAGTATGGATCTACAAGCTCCAATGCAACCAACACTTCCCCAATGAACTCCTTCTTCTCCAAGATGCACCAAGAACACTCCAAAGAACTTAAAAACACATTCTTTTTGTCACATGGCTCAAACTAGGGTTAGGGTTTCAAGGGAGGATGTTAGAGAGGTGAAGGCTGAGGATGGACTGGGTTTGGGGAAGTTAAGGAGCTTAAATGGGGCTCAAACATCGAAAATAGGGTTTGGGTTCTGATCGCGTATGCCTAACTTACTCCAGGTACGCACATCGTACTCCAAGTATGCCTAGTATGCCTAGAGTACATCTTGTATGCCTAACCTACTAGACTAAGCCCAAAACCTTCCTAACTTCAAATAGTCATAACTTCTTTCTTCCAACTCCGTTTTCGATGATCTTTATATCCAAGGAAAGGTATTGAAGAGCCCCACAATATTATCTAGATATATTAGACTAAAAAATTCCTTAAAAAATGCATATTTCATGCATGAAGTCTGAAACATCACTTTTCTCATTTTACCCTTTGATTCCAACACAAACCAAGGGCTTAGATCGCATAACCAATATTATCGACATCTAATAGGGTCTAAAACCTATTCCCTTGAAGCCCAAGGCCTTTACATGATCCATTTATTGTCCACAATCTTGAAATAAGAAATTTCTCGAAACAGGATGTGTAACTCTCCCCCATTTAAACTAGATTTTGGACTCGAAAGCCGTCTTAATTGCGATTTTTGAAACAACACCAACATATTCCATAAACTCCCTCTAACCATTTCGAAATCAAGGAATATTATAAAGAAAACTTGAGAGACCACTAGAAAAGCCATAACTGCCAACACATTTTCTTTCTCTCTCTAACTGAATAACCTAACTTCCAGAGAAAACCACACAAACCGGGAAATCTCAGTACTATAACCACTACCATCCTCGTCACTATACTTCCCGAAACCGGGAACCCATCAGTCTATTCTTCAGAAACCTTACCCTAAGACCAATGATCATCATTTTGTCGAATGTACCCCTAGTCCTTGACTAGGAACACCACCAAAACATACTGAAAGAATACTCAAAACATCCCGATCACGAATTCTACCTAAAAACTTTAAATATACTCTTGTCTTCTTGACAAGTGATCACCAACCCACTGCCCCCATAGGCATAAGGATGGTCAATCCAAGAATTCGCACATTGAATTGAAATCCCTCATTAGCTCAGGTGTACCTCCACCTGAAAATCACTTGAGACATCTACAACGAACTTCCTGACTCGAGATTTCAGGACCGGCTCCTCATACTAGAAACCAAACTCCTAAGAGACAACCTACAAGAAGATGGGGTCCACCATATAGCAACCGTCCATTAAGCAACTCCTAGTTCAGAAATAATATATCATTCTAAACAACTTTTTCTAACCACATGATCCAAACCAGCTGGTCACCGAGTCTCCCGACTCCCGAAAACAACACACTATCATCCAACCATGCCAATAAGACTAACGATCCGAGACATAAGAGTCTCAACCAAATTGTTATCGGGTCTCGCCCACAAGAATCATATATCCACTGGTTCACGATATATCATGACACCTTCTAACCACTAAACTGGTAAGCTCACAGTACTACTCTGTTCTTTCCGTCGTTCCATTACTAGCTTGAAGACTCACGACCAGAGCCACCGGGTCTAAAGATTTTTAATTAAACCACACACACACTGTAACACCGTAAAAATTAAAACAAATTTTCACTTTTGAAAAATACATTTTTAATTAAACCATTCATTCAAAAAATGTCATAACATCAAGTTTTCAAATCACAATGTCTCCCAAGATCAAAAAACATCCAATCCCATATGTGTGTATGAATCAAGCCGGCGCCTTCCCGCGGTCATCACTGGTACCTGAAACACATAACACCGAACACTGTAAGCATAAGCTTAGTGAGTTTCCCCAAAATACCACACTAATCACATAATAGCCACTCGAGGCTGTAACTCTGTTGACCCTCTGGTCAATGTGTCTCAGTGGGGCCCTCCAGCCCCAACTCTCTGTGGGCCCTCTGGCCCTAACTCTAGGGACCCGAAAGTCCCAACTCTGTAACTCTATAATCATGCATATCACATATCACAACAAATCACAACACATAATAACATGCAATCACACTGGCATATAACTCTATAATACTCTGTCTCTGAACTCTATTACCACACTAGGTAAAGTATAGTGAGAAGACTCACCTCGGGTGTCTCGGTAAATATCTGTCTCGGAATAGATGTGATCTAGCCTCAGCCTAATCACACAAAGTAATACACCCATAAATACAACTGAACTCAACCCTAAAGGTCAACAAGGTCAACGGTCAACTTTGACTGGACTCAGCGAGTGCACTAGGGCGACTCGGCGAGTCTATACGTGTCCACTGACTCCCTTGGATCCTCTCTTGACATGTCGAGTACTTCCCTAACTCGAAGAGTTCCACCTGGCATGAATCGCGTGGCCATCACGACTCAACTCGCCGAGTCTCAAGAACAACTCGGCGAGTTCCGGCTTGACTCAGCCCCCCCCCCCCTTGACTCTCCGTGACTCACCGAGTCGACCCCTCAACTCGGCAAGACCACTTGCTGAGTGGTTACGGGCAAACTTCATGCTACTCGCCGAGTCTGTTCTTCAGACTCGGCGAGTCCATGCCATGCATAAACTCAAACTCACTTATGAGGTCAGATCTGTTCCATACAATCATAGATTTGGCCTCCCCAGGCATGATAATCACGTAAAGTCCAAACCTTGGTGCTCAAACAACAACTATTTGCTCATAAATGATGTTTTAGCCCCATATCTCATAACTCTAGGCCAATACTCTCATGAAACCTCATAAAGCTTAAGGAATAAAGCTTCTCTGGACCTCTATGGATCTCATCTCAAGCCTCATCACAAATAGGGACGAAATGGACATCAAATCTAACTAACAAAGGGGTCAAGAAACCCTAAACCCCCATGTTCATCATAACAACAGAAGAGGGAGCCAAAATATACCTCCAAGATGATGCTCTGAGCTCCAAAATCGAAGGATGTCCACCTTCCTTGCCTTCTCTTAGCTAGAATCTCCTTTGCCTTGCCAAACAAAGCTTCAAAGGTCAACAATGGCCTATTCTCTCTCCCAAAACACTCAAATCTCTTTAGGGTTTCTCTCTAGGGGTTGGTGGCCGCAAATGATAGCCATAAGCCCCTTTAAATAGGTCTCAAACCCTGGAAATTAGCGTTTCATTAAACAGCGTGGACTTGCTGAGTCCACTTTTGGACTCGTCGAGTCCAGACGCGAACCCGCGCCCAAAACGGCGATCCTACTCGGCGAGTTTGGACTCCAACTTGCCGAGTCTCCTCACAAATCACCCAAAATAAAAGGATAAAATAATACCTGGGAATCCGGGATGTTACAATTCTCCCCCACTAGAATTAGACTTCGCCCTCGAAGTCTCGCTCTGCAAATAACTCCGGATGCTGCTCACGCATCTCACTCTCCGGCTCCCAAGTCATCTCGGACCCCTTCCGATGTTGCTACTGAACCAAAACCAAAGGTACCTCCTTGTTTCTCAAAAACTTGATTTTCCGATCTTTGATTGCCACCGGTCTCTCAGCTTAATTCAGGCTCGCATCCACCTGAATATCCTCTAATGGTACCACTGCCGACTCATCGGCTATACACTTCCGCAATTGCGACACGTGGAAAGTGTCGTGAATCTGACCCAACTCTGCTGGCAACTCCAAACGATAGGCTACCCTGCCTACCCTCGCGACCACCCTGAATGGACCAATATATCGGGGCCCCAACTTGCCCCTCTACCTGAATCGAATCACTCCTTTTCAAGGAGAGACCTTCAGGAGCACAAAGTCGCCGAACTGAAACTCAAGCTCGGACCGGCGTCTGTCCACATAACTCTTCTGACGACTCTGAGCGGTCAACAACCTCTGTCTGACCTGCTGGATCTGCTCTGTCGTCTGAAGCACGATCTTAGTACTACCCATAACACACTGCCCGACCTCTCCCCAGCAAATGGGGGTCCGACACCTCCTCCCATACAACAGCTCAAAGGGTGGCATACCAATGCTCGAATGATGGCTGTTGTTGTAGGAAAACTCTGCCAAGGGCAAATACGTGTCCCAACTCCCCCCCGAAATCCAACACACATGCCCGGAGCATGTCCTCGAGCGTCTGAATCGTCCGCTCACTATGTCCGTCAGTCTGGGGGTGATATGCGGTACTAAAATGCAGCCTAGTACCCAACTCCTCGTGAAACTTCTTCCAGAATCTGGAGGTGAAACACACATCTCGGTCTGAGACAATCGAGATCGACACTGCATGTCGTGATACCACTTCCCTCACGTACATCTCTGCTAACTTCTCTGCGGAAGAGCTCTCACTGATAGCAAGGAAGTGGGCGCTCTTCGTCAACCTGTCCACAATCACCCAAATTGCATCAACTCCCCTAGGAGTCCTTGGCAAATTGGTGATAAAATCCATGGTAATCTGCTCCCATTTCCATTCGGGAACCTCCAACAGCTGCAACTTACCATGCGGTCTCTGGTGCTCGGCCTTAACCCTACGGCAAGTTAAGCACCTCTCAACAAACCACACGACATACCTCTTCATACAGGGCCACCAATACTCTCTTCTCAGGTCTAAATACATCTTAGCGGCCCCAGGATGGATCGAGAATTTCGACCGATGAGCCTCTTCCATCAAAATGGTACGTGTCCCTCCCACAAACGGTACCCAGATACGCCCCTGGAATGTCATAAGCCCCCGACCATCGGTAACGAACTCCAAAACCAACCCAACAACTCGCTCTTTCTTCTGCATCTCAGGCCGCACAACCTCAGCCTGTGCCCCACGAATGGCGTCCAATACTGGAGCTATCACAGTCAACCTCAAACATACATTTCGCAACGGGGTGCTCTCCGCCCTGCGGCTCAGTGCATCGGCTACAACATTAGCCTTGCCCGGGTGGTACAAAATCTCACAATCATAATCCTTGACCACATCCAACCACCTCCTCTGACGCATGTTTAGGTTGGGCTGATCCATCAAATACTTCAGGCTCTTGTGGTCCGTGTATATCGTACACCGAACCCCGTACAGATAGTGACGCCAAATCTTAAGGGCGAACACCACTGCCCCCAACTCTAGATCGTGGGTGGGATACCTTGTCTCATGAGGCTTCAGCTGCCTCGATGTGTATGCTATCACATGCCCTCTCTGCATCAACACCGCTCCCAATCCCAAGATCAACGCATCACAATACACCACAAAGTCCTTCATCCCCTCTGGGAGGGCTAACACTGGGGCTTCACATAGCCTCTGGCGAAGCTTCTCAAAAGAGGTCTGCTGCTTTGGTCCCCATGAAAAAACGACACCCTTCCGGGTTAATCTGGTGAGTGGCACAACGATCTTGGAGAAATCCCTGATAAATATCCGATAATAACCTGCCATCCCCAAGAAACTCCTAATCTCGGACGGTGACCTTGGCACCTCCCAACTCATCACTGCCTCCACTTTGGCCGGGTCAACCAAAATCACCTTCTGGTTAATGAGGTGCCCTAGGAACTGGACCTCTCGCAACCAGAAATCACACTTGGAGAATTTGGCGTAAAGCCTCTCCGATCTCAGAACTCCGAGGATCTCCCTCAAATGCTCCTCATGCTGCTCTCTGGATCTTGAATACACCAAAATATCGTCGATGAACACGATCACCGACCGATCCAACATCGGCCTGCACACTCTGTTCATGAGATCCATGAACACTGCTGGGGCATTGGTGAGTCCAAAAGGCATCACCACAAACTCATAATGCCCATAACGAGTCCTGAACGCTGTCTTCTGGATGTCCTCATCTCGCACCCTTACCTGATGATACCCCGACCTCAAATCGATCTTGGAGAACCAAGATGCTCCCTGCAACTGATCGAACAAATCATCGATCCTCGACAACGGGTAACGGTTCTTGACCGTCAGCTTGTTCAACTCCCGGTAATTAATGCACATCCGGTGTGAACCATCCTTCTTCTTGACAAAAAGGATAGGCGCTCCCCACGACGAGCTGCTCGGCCGAATAAACCCCTTCCCCAACAGCTCCTGAAGCTGCGAGGATAACTCTTGCATCTCTGGAGGTGCAAGGCGATAGGGCACCTTGGCAATAGGCGCGGCCCCCGGAACCAAATCGATACTGAAGTCCACTTGCCTCACGGGAGGCACACCCGACAACTCCTCTGGAAATACACCCAGGAACTCATGCACTATCGGAACCTCCTCAACTGACCTCGGTCTCCCTGAATCAACCTACGTATCCATCACATATGCCACAAAGCCCTTACAGCCCTGCTGTAGACACTGCCTCACCCTAGCGGCCGAACAAAATGTTGACCCAGAACATGTACCCTCGCCGTACACCGTAAGAACTCCCCCACTAGGTTCTCGTATGGTCACCAGCTATCGCTCACAGTCGATAACCACACCGAATCTGCTCAACCAGTCCATACCCACAATGACACAGACATCACCCATCGTAATAGGAACCAAATCAATCGGGAACTCAACACCGAAAATCTCAAATACACACCCACGGATCACCTCCGTGGCATATATCACTCTCTCGTCAGCTATGGAAACTCTCAGAGGCCGACTCAACGCCTCACGACTAACACTGATATGCTGACTAAAAACCAGAGATACAAAAGACCGACTCACACCCGAGTCAAATAACACCAAGGCAGGTACATAATTCACAAGAAAATTACCTACGCATAACATAATATAAGCACAATATCTCAACATCAAAATAAATACACGAAAGAATACATACCAACCACGACATCGGGCGCTGCGCGGACCTCCTCCGCGGTTAACTGAAAGGCTCTCCCTCGTGCCCTCGGCGCCTCAGCCTTCACTGCCCGACTCTCGGTAGCTCTGATGGCGGCATGGGTAGATCCCTGAGGTGCTCCCTATGCTGATCCCCGTAACTGCGGACACTCTGCCTTCCGGTGTCCGGTCTGGTTACAGTGAAAACATACTACAAACCCCTTGGGGCAATCCTTGGCCATATGCCCCTCCTTGCCACATTGTAGCAAGACCCTGCTCTGCACACTCCGTCGTGGCTCTTGCCGCACTTGCCACAAGTGCGGCCCCTCTGACTCCCTGATCTCGAATCGGCGGGCTTGGCCCGCTTGGCTACCGGCTGAGACTGCACCGGTCGCCGATCCCTCCCCTGAGACTCAGCCTCCTCCCTAGCCTGAGTCTCCAGCTCTATCTCCCTCTTCCGGACGTTTGCCTGAAGCTCGACAAATGTCCGGTACGTCGAGTTCGCCATGAACTCACGTATGTCCCTCCTCAGAATGCTCAAATATCAACTCATACGTGCCTGCTCGGAGGACACGTGCTCTGGGCAGAACATCGCCCGCTCATGAAACATCCTCGTAATCACCGTAACAGACTCAGTACCCTGTTTGAGGGTCAAAAACTCCTGGGCCAAACGCTTCCTCTCCACCTGGGGAACGTACTCATCTCGGAACATAGCAGTGAACCTCTCCCAGGTCACTGCTGCAAGCTCAACAGGCGTATAGTGCGCCGTCACAAATTTCCACCAGTCCTTCGCTCCCAAGCGAAGCTGGTTCAGCGCGAACCGGGCTCTTAAATGCTCAGGAGATGAGCAAGTGAAGAAACACCCCTCTATATCTGAAATCCATCTCATCGCCGCAATCGGGTCCTGGGTCCCGTCAAACTCCCGTGGTTTTGTGTTGCTGAACTCTCAGAACAGCAACGCATCACCACCCTGCGGCCTCGTTTCAGCTATAGCTGCAGTGGCTGCAGCAAAAGCAGCCTCCGAAAGAGCATCGTACTTCTCATCAAATGTCTCTATCAACGTGGTCTTGATAGACCCGAACATCTCTGGTATCTCTGCCCTGATGGCCGCAGCCACCTCCTCCTGGATGATCCTACGGATCTCCTCATCCCTCGTATCACTGGTCCTGATGCTTGGCGAGTCCCAACCATGATCTCTCTCTCTGAAATACAACATAAGAATAATATCAGGGACTCGCTCGAGTATACTCACACTCAAGTACTCCATCCTACTTGTTCCTTGGTACTCCAAAGATTCTTACTTGGACTGTGCACTGACCCGGTGTCTTCAGTAGTACGGGCCCAATACTACCGTCCACACCGCATCAGCATCCACCCCAAGTCCTCCTCCCAGAGTCCCAAGTCCCAAGCTCTCTACTCTCTCTAATCATATGATACTCGCAACAGATCTCTCAAAATCTCCTCGCTGCTACCTAACCACTCTGAAATATTCATAGCAGCAAGACTCCTAGACTCAGGCGTCACATATCAGGCCACTCTAGTCCTAATAAGAATACCTAGTCTATTCTACCATGCATATCATAGCTCATCAGATAACATATCACATCATATATTATAACACTTATAATGATGGTATTTTGGGAAATCACCGTTCGGGCGTTGGCTGTTCGTACACACGACTCTGCTCCGTTTATCTCGTAAGTTCTTCTTTTGAAAACTTGTTTTATTATCAAAATTTTTCTCAAATCCTCGGTTTGAGTTCAGATACGCCCGAAGGTGAACCTGAATCCCTCAAACCTAGGCTCTGATACCAACTTGTAACACCGTAAAAATTAAAACAAGTTTTCACTTTTGAAAAATACATTTTTAATTAAACCATTCATTCACAATATGTCATAACATCAAGTTTTCAAATCACAATGTCTCCCAAGATCAAAATACATCCAATCCCATATGTGTGTACGAATCAAGCCGGTGCCTTCCCGCGGTCATCACTGGTACCTGAAACACATAACACCGAACACTGTAAGCATAAGCTTAGTGAGTTTCCCCAAAATACCACACTAATCACATAATAGCCACTTGAGGCTGTAACTCTGTTGACCCTCTGGTCAATGTGTCTCAGTGGGGCCCTCTGGCCCTAACTCTAGGGACCCGAAAGTCCCAACTCTGTAACTCTATAATCATGCATATCACATATCACAACAAATCACAACACATAATAACATGCAATCACACTGGCATATAACTCTATAATACTTTGTCTCTGAACTCTATTACCACACTAGGTAAAGTATAGTGAGAAGACTCACCTCGGGTGTCTCGGTAAATATCTGTCTCGGAATAGATGTGATCTAGCCTCCGCCTAATCACACAAAGTAATACACCCATAAATACAACTGAACTCAACCCTAAAGGTCAACAAGGTCAACGGTTAACTGTGACTGGACTCGACGAGTGCACTAGGGCGACTCGGCGAGTCTATACGTGTCCACTGACTCCCTTGGATCCTCTCTTGACATGTCGAGTACTTCCCTAACTCGAAGAGTTCCACCTTGACTCTCCGTGACTCACCGAGTCGACCCCTCAACTCGGCAAGACCACTTGATGAGTGGTTACAGGCAAACTTCATGCTACTCGCCGAGTCTGTTCTTCAGACTCGGCGAGTCCATGCCATGCATAAACTCAAACTCACTTCTGAGGTCAGATCTGTTCCATACAATCATAGATTTGGCCTCCCCAGGCATGATAATCACGTAAAGTCCAAACCTTGGTGCTCAAACAACAACTATTTGCTCATAAATGATGTTTTAGCCCCATATCTCATAACTCTAGGCCAATACTCTCATGAAACCTCATAAAGCTTAAGGAATAAAGCTTCTCTGGACCTCTATGGATCTCATCTCAAGCCTCATCACAAATAGGGACGAAATGGACATCAAATCTAACCAACAAAGGGGTCAAGAAACCCTAAACCCCCATGTTCATCATAACAACAGAAGAGGGAGCCAAAATATACCTCCAAGATGATGCTCTGAGCTCCAAACTCGAAGGATGTCCACCTTCCTTGCCTTCTCTTAGCTAGAATCTCCTTTGCCTTGCCAAACAAAGCTTCAAAGGTCAACAATGGCCTCTTCTCTCTCCCAAAACACTCAAATCTCTTTAGGGTTTCTCTCTAGGGGTTGGTGGCCACAAATGACGGCCATAAGCCCCTTTAAATAGGTCTCAAACCCTGGAAATTAGCGTTTCATTAAACAGCGTGGACTCGCCGAGTCCAGACGCGAACCCGCGCCCAAAACGGCGATCCTACTCGGCGAGTTTGGACTCCAACTTGCCGAGTCTCCTCACAAATCACCCAAAATAAAAGGATAAAATAATACCTGGGAATCCGGGATGTTACACACACTCTCTTTCTCTCTGCCTGCTACCTTTTCTTTCTGTCTCTTTTTTAGAACACACACAAATAAACACATACTATTAAGAACATATACACATAATCTCAAGAACACCTTTACCTCCATATCTATTTATGCCCGCTTCAACGTTTGTCACCACTAGTAAACCAGAAAACCACCATACCCTTCTTATCCCCTCATCAAGTAGCTTCTTGGAGAGATTGACAGATTTTTACAGAGACCAAACCTTCATGATTTGTGGATCTCTGAGGTATACATGAGAATGAACACATAGAAGGCGAGTCAAGCTCGCATTTGATCTAACTCAACTAGGGATTTTCTCTGATTGTTTACACTCAATCGACTCTAAAAATCGAAAAGAAGAAACTCTACAAGATTATATGAAACTCAAAATTTTAGAAGAAGACCTACGAAATTCAAGATCCTTGTTAGCTAAATACATGATCGAATTAAAAGAATGAGGGTTACCATATTTTTCTCTAATTTTTTGGACATTGAATTGCTACCTGTTTTGTGTGTGATTATCACCAATACCCCTAGATTTTTTTAAAAGAGTTTATCCTGTTTCACCATCTCTTTTACACTTCAATTTCGAAACATATATTGCCATGGTGGTCTTACTATATGAAGATAGTGGAGATGTTATTGTGATCGTGACAGTGAGTATGGATGGTGTAGCCAATGAATTAGGTTGTGTAGATGGAGGTGAAACCCACATACAAAATCAGAATTTTTAATCTGATAATTTCAAAATTATGATGGGGTATTAAGGAGGCGTGAAGGTGGTTGGATGGCGACATAGGATGTAGAGGCAATGTGTAGAAGGTGATCCGGTGATGGTGTGTAGATGATGAAGCTTAGGTTTTTTTTTTTTTTTTTTTTTTTTTTTTTTTATCTTTTTGTTTTTAATGATATATATATATATATATATATATATATATATATATATATATATATATATATATATATATATATATATATATATATAGAGAGAGAGAGAGAGAGAGAGAGATTTTGTTTTTTTTTACTTCAAATAATAAGAATTCAATTAAAAGAAATAGAAAAAAAAACAATTTTAACGACATATTTGTCATTTTAGGTTGGGTATGGATCAAAACCACATAAAAATGCCAACTATAAAGACCAAAAGCGCACAAATTATCCGAAATTGGATCACTGATGCACCATCAATTTTTTTAAAGTAACACCATATAATTTTAACAACTATATAAACAATTTTTTAAAATTGTGTCTTTAGAAATCATAGGATCTTCACCATCAGGAGTCGCTGGTGGTTGTCGAGGCCAACACAAATAATAACCCTAAATATTACACACTAAAATAGTGTATAGTGGTAAAGGGATCGAATCCACGGAGATTGGTTCAATTTATAACTCTATGAAAAATCTTTTTGTAAAAATAGTTGTAAAATGACAATAAAAATAAAATGGGGGGTTTTGTTGTTTTGAAATATTTGAAACAAACTAGAATTAACTATGATTTAAATAGACAAATGCAACAAAAATAAGAGTTTGATGTAAAATCAATGAGGGAGAGATGGTTGACTTAAAGTTTCCTCACTTTGACTTTTGATGAACATATCATTAGAATCCAATGGTGCAATACTTTGATTTAAATCCTTAATTTGGCTATAGTAATCCAAGGAGCTTGAGATTACCTAGACTTTTCTTAATTGTTGAAATGGCTAGAGAAGCTCATAACAATTTCCTTAGTCAAAGTCACTAATTCCAAATAGCATGTAATTAGTGAAAGTCAACTAGCATTAAGAACCAAAAAGTCACCAAATCCAAGAGGGGTCAAATGCTTTCACCACCATGTTGGAGGAAATGTTTTTATGATTGTGTGAAGCAAAAACAACACAAAAATCATTTGTTGCTTGCTAATTTGAGGATCCTTTACTTAATCAAGAAATTAGCCAACTAATCACCACAAACACATTTAAACTCATGAACTAAAACATACAAGTAGTGATAAGATGTTAAAACACAAAACATTCCCATAAAGATTTAAAAACATGTTCATGGATTCTTCAACATACAACAAAAGTTCAAAGGATTAACCAAAAGTCAACCAAGATTAGTTTAGCCAAGCATGGCTAAACCCAAAGAAACAAAGTTAGAGAAAATTGTACCAAACATTAAGCAAGAATCAAGAGGTAAAAATATGATGTTCTTCAAGTGTTCTTGGCCTTCAAAAGTCTTCAAAACTCCAGAGAGAATCTCCAAAAATCGGATGTCTAAGAGTCCCCAAAAGATGGGCACCAACCTTCCTCAAATAGCCTTCCAAATGGATTTCCGAAATTGCCCCTGCAGGAGGTTGCGCGACCCGCGTGCTGCTGCGCGGGTGGGTTACGCGGGTGGTGCCTGACATGGGTTTCTTTGAGATTTTGGGCCTCCAAAGCATGTCCCACTAGCCCAGATCGAATCCAATCACCTCCTAGCCCATTTTCTTCAAGTTTTTATTCATTTTAAGCCCAATTTGACCTCTCCAAATCCTCCAAAGCTCGTGCACTCTCCCGATTAAAAATCTACGTATGCTTGAATAAACTCCCGCATCTTGCAAATTTAAAGTTTATTTCTCTCCAAGCCTTCAAATAACCATCAAGCTCGCTCCATGCATAATCTCCACAATCACCAAGCCTAACATCCTTTTTGCCTATCAAATCTCATCGCTTCCCATACGTCCCGAACACTCCCACTCCGCTAGACCCGAAAACCTATAATTATGCTCACAAGATTCGAAAGTACCCGAAATAGTCATAAAATAACAAAATGGAAAATATGCATGGAAATTATCTAAATTATGAATGAAATATGCTAAAATAAACTATAAAAAGAAGTAAACAAAACTAACTATCAAATCACCCCAAGCTTAAACCTTACTTGTCCTCAAGTAAGGCAAGACTAAAATGAACTTGGGATGAACTATCTTAGAGAAAATAAAAAGAATGGATAGAGCCGCAGAACCTGATCACCGTTAGTCAACATGGTCAAAATTGATCTTGCTATTACCTCACGAATTTTTTTCATCCGATGACAATGGTACCATAAACCACAGCCAGGATAACTCCTTCAGGTGAGTAAGGAGGGATGAGCAGTCGTAGCCTCAATGGAACATGCATACAATGAAGAATATCTGTAGTAGGGAGAAAGCAGCTGGATGGGCTCGGGTGGAGCTCTTCTTTAAATGTACACTCTGATCTCACGTTTGCCGAATTCTCTCATGTGTAACTAGGTTTAATCGCTCGGGCACCGTTGTAGGAATCGGATCACTTGGTGTTGGCCCAAACCTCCCGTAGTATCTGACTCGACAGTCTCCCTAACATCACCAATTTGCGAAAAACAACTCGATCTATATACAATAAAACATACCTAAATAAATGAATATCAAACGTTGGGTGACCAAAATATTGGAAAATTTGTTCAATAATTGAACCGGTCGCCCATCTAAGATAATCGCCGCTTGGTTTTTTATTTTATTTTTTTTGTATTTTTTTTCTATTATTTTTTTGTTTTTTTTTTTTTGGAGGTATCAATATGATAACACATACTTGAAGGTAATATACTAACAATCGGAATTTTTAACAAGAAAACCCTTTGACTCAAAATTTGGTTCCTAAAGTGTGTAAGTGGAACCGAAAGGGTAGTAATATAATCCGAATGGTCTAAGCGAGAAAATGACCATGTGTGGAGCATAAAAATATAATGTAAGCTCCTTTTCAAATTTGTGATTTTTTTTTTCAAAAATAATGAAAATGTCCACATGCGGACTAAAAGACTTCTCTAAAATCCTAAGAAAATCGCAAAAAGATATGGTGATGTAAAGAGACCGGATATGGATTCTACTCGGGGACAAGCACTAGTGCTTCATCCTAACGGTTCAAACATGATCAAGTGTGATCCTCTCGGCGGTAGTGACCGCAAGGCTAAGACATCCATTGCTATAGTATATCCTACAGTCATTAGTATTGTATGCATAATTCTTCATGAAAACTACCTGTCCATGATCACTTACCCCTTTAAGCTACCAGCATCTGATCCCAAGTATGAGATCCCAAACTACAGCTAATGGTCCCCGTTCGATGGGTGAGATAACAACAAGATCCTGAACCAATAATGATACAATAACTGTGAACCTATTCCATGGCATCCAGGGGGTGAGAATAAACAGACAACAAAAATGCATGAATGTTAATGCCTAAGCTAAATGTTATGCAAAAATATAAAAGGTGAAAAAGAAGAAAATAAAATCTTTTTGGAATTTTATATAAATAAAAAAAATGAATGAAAATTAGCTTAAAACTAAAATGTTATGCAACCTAGTTAAAATGCATGAAAAAAAATAAAAATAAAATAAAAGATAAGGGATATGCCCCACCCCAAGCTTAAGAACAAGCATTGTCCTCAATGCTTAAGGAAAGGGCGGAAAGGACCTAAATCGGGGGGTCGGGCGGCGGGAAGTGCCCGTGGCGATAGTGGTAGTCCCACATATCCTGGACCTGGCGGGAAGTGTGAGGGAAGGACTGCTCCAATCGATCAACACGGCTTGCCACATCTTGGATGGTTCTCGTATTCTCTTGTGTTTGGGCGTCGATGCGCTGCACTGTGGAGAACATTGTGGCAAATTGGTCAAAGAACGTAGGGGGAAATATGGTGGGAGTTCGTGTCCCCCCTGCTGAAACGGCTGGTCAAAACGTTGTGGAGGGGCCTGGAATTGATCATGCTGAAACATCGGCTGCTGCATCGAAGGCTGGTCAAAATGGTCCTCAGCTTCGGAGGAAAAATAGCTCACATCTGTTGATTTGACCGGGCTCGAGGCGCCCGAAGATACTTGTCGTGAGAACTCGGTGAGCAATGCGCCAGCAGGGGTGAACGATGTGCTTGGCTCGCTGTCGGCTTGGGTTAAAGGTTGTGAGACCGGAAATTTGCATCCAAAAGTTTGCATCCGGGTAACGCAGAAAATCTTGGTACTCTTGATTTTGGGAGCTGATGCGGAATGGATCGTCTATACCCATGATGGAATCAAGCTCGTCGTATGTGAGCCTATGATGCTCCCCTTTCAACTGGAATGTGAGGACTTTCGTTTCATCATCTCGTGCATATGTGCTAAGAAATTCCATTGTGGGTTCCTCGTAAGTTCTGTCACAAAGTCGAAGAAAACCACGCCAACCCAGTTGTAGGAACAAATTGTATACACCATCATGCACCCCAAGCTTTTTCATGGACTTTCTATGGTAGAATTTTGTCGGCCGGATTGTGCGACCCCGAAGGTTGGAGCGATAGGTTTTGATTTCAGCATTTGTAAGGGAAGGATCGCTTCCCTCTTCTCCTCTTTTTTTTCGTTTACCGGCTGTTTTACGTGATGGACCGGCGACATCCTTCTGCGGGTTAGGATCGATCGATGATCCATGGGTGCGTGTCCGAGCCGCGGTTTTGCCCATTTTCAAAACCTACAATATCAAAAACAACTTCACCAAAGTAATCCCTCGCCTCACCACTCTCAAATCAATGCAACTATCTTCAAACCGAACACAAAAATATTCCAAGAAATAATGACACCCAACTTTTGACAATTTAAAATGGTTTCAACAACACCACTCGGTTAATTTGACAATTCCAACAAAAATTCGACAGCATTATGAGACAAAATGAGAAAATCCCAACCAAAGTTTAAACAATTTTTGAACAAATTTCCAGGCAAATCAACCAATCTCAACCATTCTCAAATCAATGTTTTCAAATAAACCGGGCAAGAACTAACGATCCTAGGCAATTTCCAAAGCATAATTGGATGCAATTATCGAATTGAAACAATGCAATGTAATAAAAACCAAGGAAAGAAAAAATACCCGAATTATCCCAAAATTGAACTTGAACCCGGAATCCGCTACCGTGCACCCCAAGCTTTGGTTATTCGTGGGTGCCAAAATGCAAGACTTGTTCACTGAAGGAAAATTTTTAACTTTATTTGTGTGAAAAATCCGACGGCGGCTCGTGGTGGCTCAAAAATTCCGGGAAAATTTTTGGTGAGATTTTGAGGTTTTGTTCGGTTAGATGTAAAGAGCTTGGAAGAAGAAACACTTTGGTGGTGTCGGAATTGCGAAAGGTGGTCGGAGTTAGCCGGAAAATGGCCGGAAAGCGGCGAGTTGGGTGGCGGTGGCGCCCCTAAACCCGACAATGGATCGGAGTAAATTTTGGGTGGGGTTTGTAGAGCACGGAAAATGGTGAAGAATGGCGGTGGTCTCGTCGGATTCCAACCGGTGGAACTCCAGGAAATCGATTTTTAGTGAAAAGTGGGTTTATGTGTTCTTGAGAGTTTAAGAGAGAATGGTGGGGGTTTGAGAGAATGAAATGAAGAAGAAGAGTTGCTGGAGGTTTTCAATCCATATTCAAGTGTGGTCAACACCCGTTCAACGTTGGTCAACTCATTAAACCACTTGGTTAACGAAAGTCAAAGCTGGTCAACAAAATAAGGGCTGGCCGTCAAGCAGCATGCGGGTCGCGCAGAGGGGGCACGCGGGTCGCGCAATCTATGCAGTTAGTGCCATTTTTATGTCGCAGTTTAAAGATCGGCCGCGCACACCAGCCGCGCACCCGTGCACGGGTCGCGCGGATCATGCAGTTAGGAATCCGGTTTTTGTCGCGAGTTGAAGACCGGCCGCACACACCAGCCGCGCACCCGTGCGCGGGTCGCGCATGGTTCTGATCCCGGTTTGCGATTTTTTTTTTTCATTTTCTTCACTAGTTCTTGATTCGGAAGGCCCCAAACACCTAGAAACTCTTGGATTCTTCAAAAATGACTTCAAAAGTTGCATCAAAACATTTTCAAAACTTCTTTATTCGAACGTAGAAATATGAAAGCATAAAGCTTTCCAAAAATGCCCCTCTTTAACGTCATAGGCGAGACGTCCTTCTAGCTTGGTTCAACACACCGGGACATCCAAGTGGATGATTTCAATAACACTTGCATTAAAACCTTCATAGAATGGCTTTAATCGGTGCCCATTGACTTTGAAAATTTGTCCCGTTTCTTCACTTTGGATTTCGACCGCTCCATGGTCAAAAGTCTTTATTACAACAAATGGGCCAATCCACCTTGATCTTAATTTACCCGGGAATAACTTCAATCGTGAATGGTAAAGTAAGACCCTATGTCCCGGTTCAAAATTCTTCCGGGTGATGGACTTGTTGTGGAAGAGCTTCGTTTTCTCCTTATAAATCCTTGCGTTTTCATAGGATTCGTTTCTCAATTCTTCTAGCTCTTGGAGTTGAAGTTTCCTATGCCTTCCCGCCTCGTCTATGTCGAAGTTGCATTTCTTGACCGCCCAAAATGCTCGGTGCTCTAACTCGACGGGAAGATGACAAGATTTTCCAAAAACCAATCTGAAGGGCGACATTCCAATCGGGGTCTTATAAGCGGTCCGATATGCCCATAAGGCATCGTCAAGTCTCAAACTCCAATCCTTCCTTGTCGGGTTCACCGTTTTCTCTAGAATAGACTTCACTTCACGATTTGAGATCTCCGCTTGACCATTCGTTTGAGGGTGATAGGCAGTAGAGACACGATGAGTCACGTGATACTTCTTCAATAGAGCCTCCATCATTTTGTTGCAAAAGTGCGTCCCTCTATCACTAATCAAAGCCCTAGGCACACCAAATCTCGCAAAAACATTAGACTTTAAAAACTCGATAACCGTTTTGGCATCGTCCGATCTTGTGGCTTTGGCTTCAACCCATTTAGAAACATAGTCAACCGCGAGTAAAATATAAACGTTGCCAAATGAGACGGGAAATGGGCCCATGAAATCAATCCCCCATACGTCAAAAATTTCACAAACAAGGATTGGGTTTTGGGGCATTTGGTTCTTTTGCGAAATGTTTCCCGTCCTTTGGCACCGCTCACAACTTTTGCAAAACATATAATAATCGCGTGACATGGTTGGCCAAAATAATCCACACTCAAGGACCTTTCTCAAAGTCCGGCTAGGTCCGAAGTGTCCCCCACAAGAAAATTCATGACAAAATTGCAAAATGGATTGGTGCTCTTGTTGGGGTACACATCGCCTAATGATTTGATCGGGACAATGTTTCCACAAATAAGGTTCATCCCACACATAGTATTTTGCATCACTTTTCAACTTGTCTTTTTGAGCACGTGTGAATGTGTCGGGATACCTTTTTGTGACCAAAAAGTTAACGATATCGGCATACCAAGGAATAGATTGAGTAAGGGAAAAGAGATGCTCATCCGGAAACTCGTCCCGCAATGGGAGAGGAGTTTCATTTGAAGTGATCCGGCTTAGATGATCGGCAACGAGGTTCTCGCATCCACTCTTGTCTCGGATTTCCAAGTCAAATTCTTGTAACAGTAGGATCCACCGGATGAGTCTCGGCTTTGCATCTTTCTTCATCATCAAGTACTTAAGTGCTGCGTGATCCGAATACACTATGACCTTGGTACCAAGTAGGTATTGTCTAAATTTCTCCAAGGCAAACACTATGGCCAATAGCTCCTTCTCCGTGGTAGAGTAGTTGCTTTGAGCATTGTCTAGTGTCCTTGATGCATAATAGATCACGTGGGAGGCCCTCCCATTCTTTTGACCCAAAACGGCGCCTATCGCATAGTTGCTTGCATCACTCATGATCTCAAAGGGGAGATCCCAATTTGGTGCTTGCATGATGGGAGCGGATGTAAGCAACTCTTTGAGCTTGTCAAAAGCTTCTTTGCACGCCTCATTGAACTCGAAATCGACCTCCTTTTGCAAGAGTTGGCACATTGGTCTTGTTATCTTTGAAAAATCCTTGATGAACCTTCGGTAGAAACCTGCATGGCCCAAAAAAGAACGAACTTCCCGAACACAAGTCGGGTAAGGTAAGCTTTGAATAACATCAATTTTGGCCTTATCTACCTCAATTCCTTTTCTAGACACAATGTGACCCAAAATGAGACCTTGACTCACCATGAAATGACATTTCTCAAAATTCAAAACCAAGTTTGTTTCGATGCATCTTTTTAAAATTTTTGTGAGGTTAGTCAAACATTCTTGAAAGGAGTTGCCATAGACCGTGAAATCATCCATAAAAACCTCAATTATGTTTTCAACGTATTCCGAAAAGATACTAACCATACAACGTTGGAAAGTGGTCGGGGCGTTACACAATCCAAATGGCATTCTCCGGTAGGAAAAAGTACCAAATGGACATGTAAATGTCGTCTTTTCTTGGTCTTCCGGTGCCACCGGGATTTGGTGAAAACCGGAATACCCGTCGAGACAACAATAATGAGATTTCCCGGCCAACCTTTCTAACATTTGGTCAATGAAAGGCAATGGGAAATGATCTTTTCTTGTGCTTGCATTGAGTTTGCGGTAGTCAATACAAACTCTCCACCCGTTTTGCACACGAGTGGGGACCATCATACCTTTTTTGTTCTCGACCACCGTGATTCCCGTCTTCTTTGGAACGACTTGCACCGGGCTCACCCACTTGCTATCCGAGATTGGATAGATCATCCCCGCATCAAGAAGCTTTAATATCTCTTTCTTCACAACTTCCATCATTGGCGGATTTAACCTTCTTTGCGCGTCTCTACTTGGCTTGCATTCATCCTCCATTAAGATCTTGTGCATACAAGTGGAGGGGCTCAAACCCTTGATATCCGCAATCGTCCAACCCATGGCTTCTTTATGCTCCTTCAACACCTTGAGGAGTTGCTCTTCTTCAAATTCGGTTAAATGAGTTGAAATGATAACCGGAAGGGTTTCATTCTTTCCCAAGTAGGCATACTTCAAATGTTGAGGTAAGACCTTCAATTCCAATTCGGGTGGTTGAACAAGGGATGGCGGCAATTTTGTGTGAGTTGGGGGCAATTCAATTTGCTTGACATCTAATCTTGTGAATTTTTTCATCTCCATTTTACTTACCAACTTCTCAACTTCCGGATCCAAAGAATAAAGCTTTAATTGTTCGGCTAGCTTCTCACAGTCGAATCCTTTGCTCAAGATCATCTCCAACATATCACCGTTAGACAACTCAAACAATTCTTGAGTAATTGGCTCAACAACATCAACAAAGTACAAAGATGAGACATCACTAGGATATCTCATGGCATCATAAATATTAAAACTTATTGTTTCGCCATCAAACTCCATTGTCAAACTTCCCGCATACACATCGATCTTTGTCCTAGCCGTCTTCAAAAACGGTCTCCCAAGCAAGATTATAGCCGATTTGGAGGACACTTGCTCATCTAGATCAATCACATAGAAATCCGCCGGGAAGACTAATTGGTTCACTTGCACTAGGACATCTTCTAAAACACCTCTAGGAAAGACACTCGATTTATCCGCTAGAGAGATTATGACACCGGTTTCACTTAAGGGTCCGACATTTAATGATTCATACACCGAATAGGGCATGACATTGATAGAAGCACCAAGATCAAGCATAGCACTACTAAAAGTGACATCTCCAATCTTGCAAGGAACCGTGAACATTCCGGGATCTTTGCATTTGGGTGGAAGTTTCCTTTGTAAAACCGCGGATGCGTTTTCATTCATCAAAATTTTCTCATTTCCCTTCAACTTCCTCTTGTTGGTACAAAGTTCTTTCAAGAACTTTGCATATCTCGGGATTTGCTTGATTGCGTCAAGTAGAGGGATGTTTACTTCCACCTTTCGGAAGGTGTCCAAAATCTCTTTCTCCTCCATATTCTTCTTTGAAGTTGAAAGTCGGGAGGGGAACGGTGGTTGAGTGGCTATTGGTGTTACTAGAGGGGCAGCCTTCTTTGGAACTCCGGCTTGTGCATCATTCTTGATTATAGGTACTTCAACGGGAATAACTTCTATCTCTTCCTCTTCTTCCCTCGGCTTCTTCTTTGAACTACTTTCCCCGGCTTGTTTGCCACTTCTCAATGTCACCACATTGACATTTGGGTTCTTTTCGGTTTGAGAAGGGAGTTTACCACGGGATTCCAACTTGCTTATGGATGTAACTATATCTCCCATTTGTGCTTCAAGGTTGGAGATACTAGTCCTTGTTTCTTTTTGGAATTGTTGGGTACTAGTGGCTAGAGATTTGACAATGTCTTCAAGAGACATTCCGGAGCTACTTGGTTGGGATTGAGGAGGTTGTTGATGATGATGTGGAGGGTGCGGTTTGGGTTGATAGTGTGGTTGTTGATGTTGGTAATGAGGTTGTGGTGGTGGATAGGATGGTCTAACCAATGCATTTTGAGGCAATGGTCTTGGGTTGTAGCTCATGTTGGGATTTGGCTTCCAACTTGAGTTATATGCATTTTGGTAACCGGATGGTTTGTTGTGGTAGTTTTGGAACTCTCCCGTGGCATTCACATGCTCCGCATATTCTTGAAGGATGGGACACATATCCGTAGGATGTCCCATTGTTGCACATATTCCACAAACCATCACTTGTGGAGTTTGTCCCATGGCTAGCTTTTGGACAACGGAGGTTAGATCTTTGATTTGAGACTCGAGATTTGATGTTCCCACTTCATTGACTTTGTGTTGTGTGTCTCTTTTCATATCTTGGCGAGGGCCAAAATGTTGTGAATTCGCGGCTATGGTGTTGAAAAGTTGTCTTGTTTGTTGTGGGGTTTTACTAAAGACATCTCCACCACTTGAGGCATCAACTAGTCTTCTCTCCATTGGCAACAATCCCTCGTAGAAGTGTTGAATGAGGAGTTGTTCCGGAATTTGGTGTTGTGGGCAACTATAGCACAAGTTGTTGAACCTCTCCCAATAATCATGGAAGGTCTCATTTTGACCTTGGCGGATTCCACAAATCTCATTTCGAAGACTTGAGACTCTTGAGGCGGGATAGAACTTATCAAGGAAAGCTCTTGCCATGTCGGTCCATGAGTTGATCGACCCCGGTGGAAGATAGAATAACCAATCTTTTGCTCTATCGGCCAATGAAAAGGGGAATGCCCTTAGCTTGATTTGGTCATCGGTTGACCCTTGTGGCTTCATGCTAGTGCAAATAATATGGAACATCTTCAAGTGCTTATGAGGGTCTTCGTTCTCCAATCCATGAAAAGTTGGTAGGTGGTGGACTAAACTTGACTTCAATTCCGAACCTCCTTCCAAAACCGGGTAATTAATACCGGTTGGAGTTTGTGTAACATCGGTCTCCATCATTTTCCTCAAGGTTCTCTCGGGAACTTCTCTTCCGTCCGCCATTACAATTGGTTCAATAATGGGCGGATTTTGTTGTAGGGGTGGTGTTTCGGGAATTTCTTGGCGAGGGTCGGGACTAGAATCGGGTTCTATATCACTTAATGAAGCGGTTTCAACCTCCGGGTCCCCGTGGGGGTTAGAAGTTTGACCACGTTCAACTCGTTTTTCCTTAGCCAAACGCCTTGCTTCTTTTTCGATTTCGGGGTTGTAAATCAAGTCACCTGTACGCTGAGATCTGGGCATAGAGAAACAAATTGATTAAAAATAAACCAATCCCCGGCAACGGCGCCAAAATTTGGTGGTTGTCGAGGCCAACACAAATAATAACCCTAAATATTACACACTAAAATAGTGTATAGTGGTAAAGGGATCGAATCCACGGAGATTGGTTCAATTTATAACTCTATGAAAAATCTTTTTGTAAAAATAGTTGTAAAATGACAATAAAAATAAAATGGGGGGTTTTGTTGTTTTGAAATATTTGAAACAAACTAGAATTAACTATGATTTAAATAGACAAATGCAACAAAAATAAGAGTTTGATGTAAAATCAATGAGGGAGAGATGGTTGACTTAAAGTTTCCTCACTTTGACTTTTGATGAACATATCATTAGAATCCAATGGTGCAATACTTTGATTTAAATCCTTAATTTGGCTATAGTAATCCAAGGAGCTTGAGATTACCTAGACTTTTCTTAATTGTTGAAATGGCTAGAGAAACTCATAACAATTTCCTTAGTCAAAGTCACTAATTCCAAATAGCATGTAATTAGTGAAAGTCAACTAGCATTAAGAACCAAAAAGTCACCAAATCCAAGAGGGGTCAAATGCTTTCACCACCATGTTGGAGGAAATGTTTTTATGATTGTGTGAAGCAAAAACAACACAAAAATCATTTGTTGCTTGCTAATTTGAGGATCCTTTACTTAATCAAGAAATTAGCCAACTAATCACCACAAACACATTTAAACTCATGAACTAAAACATACAAGTAGTGATAAGATGTTAAAACACAAAACATTCCCATAAAGATTTAAAAACATGTTCATGGATTCTTCAACATACAACAAAAGTTCAAAGGATTAACCAAAAGTCAACCAAGATTAGTTTAGCCAAGCATGGCTAAACCCAAAGAAACAAAGTTAGAGAAAATTGTACCAAACATTAAGCAAGAATCAAGAGGTAAAAATATGATGTTCTTCAAGTGTTCTTGGCCTTCAAAAGTCTTCAAAACTCCAGAGAGAATCTCCAAAAATCGGATGTCTAAGAGTCCCCAAAAGATGGGCACCAACCTTCCTCAAATAGCCTTCCAAATGGATTTCCGAAATTGCTCCTGCAGGAGGTTGCGCGACCCGCGTGATGCTGCGCGGGTGGGTTGCGCGGGTGGTGCCTGACATGGGCTTCTTTGAGATTTTGGGCCTCCAAAGCATGTCCCACTAGCCCAGATCGAATCCAATCACCTCCTAGCCCATTTTCTTCAAGTTTTTATTCATTTTAAGCCCAATTTGACCTCTCCAAATCCTCCAAAGCTCGTGCACTCTCCCGATTAAAAATCTACGTATGCTTGAATAAACTCCCGCATCTTGCAAATTTAAAGTTTATTTCTCTCCAAGCCTTCAAATAACCATCAAGCTCGCTCCATGCATAATCTCCACAATCACCAAGCCTAACATCCTTTTTGCCTATCAAATCTCATCGCTTCCCATACGTCCCGAACACTCCCGCTCCGCTAGACCCGAAAACCTATAATTATGCTCACAAGATTCGAAAGTACCCGAAATAGTCATAAAATAACAAAATGGAAAATATGCATGGAAATTATCTAAATTATGAATGAAATATGCTAAAATAAACTATAAAAAGAAGTAAACAAAACTAACTATCAGTCGCCGGCTAGAGATGCTGCCGGAGATGGCAGAGGTGTGGCCGCTTCGCTTTTTACCAAGGGAGTTTGTTCGTTTGGTAAGAAAGAAAGAACTAGGGCAGCTTTTTTTTTTTTTTTTTTTAATTTTTTTTTAAATATCAGTAAATAACCTTATGTGGTAAATAAGTTTAAAAGTATATCCATTAAGTAAATAAGTTTTTTAAAAATACGTGTTTAGTTAAAAACTTATATACTAATATGTATGTATGTAGAGATGGTTAAAATGAAACATTAAGGGCGTGTTTGGCTAGGAGCTTTTGGAAGCGTTTGGGAGCTTCTAGCTTTTAGCTTTTGACAAAACGCTTTAGTTTAAACAAAAAGCTTCGTTTGGCAGTACGAGCGTTTAGCTTTTAGTTTTAACAAAACGCTCCGATTCTAAAAGCTACTTCATGAACTTTTAACAAAACGCTTCGGAGCTTTTGAAATCAATTTTCATATATAAATATATATATATATATATATATATATATATATATATATATATATATATATATATATATATATATTTAATCAATTGTCCTTTTATGTAATTTTATATATCTCAAAAGCTTCCAACTACTTTTGCCAAACATTCATATAACAAATAAAAACTATAGCTTCCCACTACCAGCTTCCAGCTAACAACTATTTTTTCTAAACACGCCCTAAATGGGCAGCAATAATATTTTTTGGGGAAGTAAGAAAATGTTCACGGTCTACCATCGTCCGGCTTCAAAAACGACATCGCTACACACATGATGGGCCTCGTATAGTCATCCATGCCCGCAAGCCACATCAACCTCTGGTCCATGCCCGATGCATATAGGCTGCGTGGTCTTGCTTAGATCCGAGAACAAAAAATGACATATCTCATAAATGATTGATGATGATGCTATGGGTGTATTCCATCACGTGTATGATAAAGAGTTGAGCCCACCGCAATGATCTTTTCTTTATATTTATATAAATTGAATTTATTAAGTTATATCATATATAAAATTACATATAATATAACATAAAAACCAACTTTGAATAACATATATAGTTCTAGTTATATTTTATTTATTTAGCTAAAGTATATTATATAAGAATCTACATGAAATTATAAGAAAAGAATAATTTAAAATAGTAATTTGTATGAGCTGATATCTAATAAACTTTAAAGAAGGTCTTAAGGATATAAAAAAATTCATTATGACAGGTTTTATATTAAATATTCATGAGTTTTGCCTCAACGAAGGAAATCTCGATATTTTAGTGGCGTTCTTAAGGATAGCTTGATATTTTTTTTTGTTTATCCTTAACTTTTTAAAATGGTATTGTTAATTTATTCTTGGAAAACAGGAGTACACTAACACTATATCTACGCACATACCTCATACCTGTAATACCATTATCTGAATAGACGAATAGTGGACTTTAAGTGACTTGCATTTGAAGGGACTAAAGGAAGTGTCTTCTTCTTTATCCTCTTGCTTAGCTATTGTTTGTTTATATGTAAAACTCAACCAATGAAGCAATGGATCGAATTCCACTAGTGTTTTTAAAGGTGTCATGTAGTTCCCACCATCTTTGAAATGCAATCATATGATATTGAAGTATTCTATAGTGATTATTAAGATGTTGGCCATCACAAAAACCAAATGAAAGAAATTTAAAGAAAAAAGAAAACGACGAAGCCTCGGGGCATATGGATAGAGAATCTAATATCTGAATAAAAAGAGGTTAAAATTGTATTCAAATATATAGAAACTAAATAGAAAAGTTATTGTAGTCTTGGAATTTGATCTCTAATTATAAATTCCAAAAGATCTGTTTATTAGTAAATAACTTTATATTTAATGTAGTTGCCATGTTTTTTTTTCTTATTATTATTATTATTATTATTATTATTATTATTATTATTATTATTTACCATATTGCATCTTGAGTATTGGACACTACATTTCTTATCAAGTTATCAAGTTATCAAGTTATCATGTATATATGTTAACTTTTTGGTGAAGTAATGGGGCGATTTATATTTTTGGTTTCATCATGATGACAATTGAAAGTAGATGCAAGTTGTATATGCCACTGTAGTGGTAATCCGGTCGGCAAATGACTGTTGTAGTTATTTAATCCGGTCTTATATATGACTTGAAAATCCAAAGACAACATTTAATACGGTTAGAGAAACCATTTAATAGATTCAAATGACTTTATATTATTTTACTAGTTGTGTTATACGGGTTGGATAAAACAAAAAAAATTAAATAGGAAGGTTTAAACAAAAAATTATTTAAATTTGAAATTTAAAATTTAAAATTTAAATTTAAAAGGAAACATATTTAATAGTATATGAGTTATAATATTGTAATTTAGTGGTTAGTTTTAAATAAGACAATTATTAATTGAAGTGTAAATATGATATGTTAATTAAAAAAAAGATAAATAATGAGAAAATGACATATGGAAAAAACATTTATTCAAAAATACCGAAAAATGACATGTGTCCAAGTTAATAAGAGAGTGACATGTGGCAAAACTATTTTCATTTATTAGGGAGGATGGAAGACTAGGGTCGGTCCAATAGATTTTCATGTCCCGGGCAAAACAACACAATAATGCCCTTTGGAAACCATGACTACAACACACCAATATTTAACAAAACGGTTTAAGAAACAATATGACAATTTTTTATTTATTTATTTATTTATTTATTTTTATTTTTACCATTAACATGTTAGTAATTAGTAGTTGCTTAATCCATTTATTCTAGATATCATAATCGTTTCTGAGTTGATTTTTTCTCAGAATGAGATACATTAATCTTAGCTACACACTTAAAACCATGTTAGCAACATTGACATCGAGCCTTGCAACCGGATATATTCATATTCATTACTAGCAATCATATTAATTATTGACTGTTAGTATAGTAACTAGTAAGTTATGAACTTTATTTTGCAAAACCAACCAAGCCAATAAAAGAATAATTGCATTTAATCCAAGAAAAGCATAATTGTATTGGATAACTTATCTAAGAATTTAAGCTTCTAACCACCGAATAAAGCTAGCCAAAAACATTGGAAACGATCTAACAATAAAAACTACTGTGAATCATATGCGAATAAAAGTAAATTTAAGGTAATAACCAACTCTACCAATTAAAGTAAACGATTGATTCATATAACCATATACAATTAAAACCTTCAAAAATTAAACAACAAAACAAGATCCAAAATACTCAACCATTAAAAATTGAAAACAATAACAATCCAAACTATTAAAGAATAAACATTGAAACCCAAAAAAAAAAGCACAAAGACATTAAGAAATTTAAACCTTTATGAGTTCCTTGTTTTTTCTCCTCTAATTTTAAAGTGTCGACCAAAAATACGAACTGATTTATCCCCCTTTGTTATTTCTGGTTAAGTATCTAATCACATCATTATCCCCATATCTTTGAAGTCCAACAATAGATAACCTAAAAAAAAGAAGAAAATTTTGAGCCCTCTTTTTTTGTTCTTGGAAGAATACTAGGTCCCGCCTTAAAAAAGACTTTTTTACTTACTTGCAGACTATAACAGAAAACCAATATAAACCATGGATTGAGTTCTTCTTCGCCCTTTACAATAGGTCCTTTTAAAGCCGATAAACTGATGCTTTTTTATCTGTATTCCCCCTTATCTCCTCGTCTTCTACGATTATTCAATTACATCGCCTCCAAATTTCTTTACTTTATTATCTACCGCCTCACAAAGTCGATAATCGATTATCTTGGAACCTAAAATTATGCCCCTACTTTTTTTTTTGCCTTGGGCCATTGCCCAAGCCGCCCAGTACTTGGGTCGGCCTTATGTAAGACTTTGGCCTAGTAGCAAGAAATGACTTTCTTAAATGAAAGTTCATGAGTTCAAATCTCATTAGGTGACATAGGTGATGATTAGGATTAGATTAGGAGTGTGATGTTTGCCGTTCAAAAAACAATATGTAAGACTTTATGTTTCGAATAGAATCATGGGAGCATTGTTTTGGAAGGAAAAAAAATTCAGAGCGAATTTAAAGAACTCATTAAATCTTATATATATATATATATATATATATATATATATATATATATATATATATATATCTTTACTATCTTATAAAACAAATTCCACTATTTCTAAAAATAGATTGAATAAAATAATAATATTTTTTTAAGACGTCCAAATCATTAAGCTAATTGTATAACTAATCACTAATAAAATAATATTAAAATTTAAACAAACTCCTATAAATCTTCTCTTCCAAGGTTTTGACCAGATCTTTTTTCATCCAAATAAATACTCAACACCCTATAATTTGGTCATTTCATGAATTTTCTTTATTTTTAATATGACATGTTTCCTGAAATAAACTAATGATTGAATTGAAAATAATCATTCTCCATCGAAAAAAATTTATTGTCGAAACAAACTATTTGTCGCCCGCTGCTTTGCGCGGGTAAACTACTAGTATATATATATTGTATTGCTTTGAAACAACCAATTACATATGATTAGGGCTGGAAACTAATCGAACGAAAACAAACAATGGTTGTTCATGTTCGTTCGTTTAAGTTAGCCGAATAAACGAACAAAAATGAACGGATAAACAAAAGAATTTTCTTGTTCATGTTCGTTCGTTTAACGGATCACATTGTTCATGTTTGTTCATTCATGTTGCTCGAACATGTGACATTGGATGATTTCAAGTTAACCGTCTTCCCGCTCACCTTGGAAGATAAAACTAGAGAGTGGTTATTCAACTTACCACCGGGATTTATTGACACATGGTAAGAGTTACTCAAAGCCTTCAATAGCAAGTTCTATCCTACCTCCCGGATATCAAGTCAAAGAAGTAACATTTTGGGGATTCGTCAAGGGGAAAATGAGACTTTTCATGATTTTTGGGAGCGATTTAAGAATTTGTGTACAAGTTGTCCTCAACACCATATAACCGAACAGTTACTTCTTCAACAATTTTATGAGGGTATGAATGAAAAAGATTGAAGGATGATTGATGCTTCAAGTGGTGGTGACATATTCAACAAGACACCTCAAGAGATAAGATTACTTTTTGGTACCATTTCTCAAAATCAAAGAAACTTCGGAACTCGAAATGCAATGAAGAGAAATTCCCCACAAGTGGTTGGTGAAGTTCACAATACCCAACACTTGGAATCAAAGCTTTTGGATTTGACTAATGTGTTAAGTCAAATGGTATTAGGAAGTGGTCAACAATTCATGGTATGTGGTATTTGTGCAATGACGAGACATTATACGGATAAGTGTCCCACTCTTGGAAGTGAAGTAGAGGATGTTAATGTCATGGGAGGATATCAAGGTCAACCAAGACCCATGGGGTTTCAAAACACTTACAACACAAATTGCAGGAATAACCCAAATGACCCATTCCCACCAAAGCAAAACCCACCACATGTTACTATGAGACCCCAATTTTCCCAATACCCATCATAAAAACTTCCATATCCTTAAACATCTCATCCCACTCCATATTACTAACAACCTCCACAATAAGGCCAATCAAGTGGTAACCATCAAATGAGCCTTCAAGAACTCGTCACTTCTCTTGCTCAAAGCCAAACCTAATTTCAACAAGAGACCAAGAACACCTTCTCCAATAGTTAAGCACAAATTGGAGACTTGGGTACCGCTCTCAACACGATGGAACAAAGGGGTAAACTTCCATCTCAAACTGAGAAGAACCCCAATGTGAGTGCAATCAACTTGAAAAGTGGGAAAACACTTGGAGAAAGCAACCCTAAAAGAGTTTCAAGAGAAGAAGAAGATGAAGTTATTATTGTTGAACCTTCAAAAGTTGGAGTCCCTCCAAAGGAACTGGATGTGCCAAACATTGATCAACCCAAATCTTCCAACAAGACCATCAAACCATTGGTCATACCACCACCTTTTCCTTCCCGTTTAGCCATTTCGAAGAAGAAAGAGGAAGAAAATGAATTCTTTGAAACTTTCTGCAAGGTCCAAATCAACATCCACTATTGAATGATATTAAGCAAATTACAAGTTATGCAAAATTTCTCAAGGATTTGTGCACCAAGAAGAGGAAATTCAAGGCAAATAAATAGATTCAAGTCAATGCAAATGTTTCCGCGGTTATCCATAAGAAGTTACCTCCCAAATGCAAGGATCCAAGAATATTTGCTATCCCTTGTACCATTGGTGATTTGCATGTCGAAAGTGCCATGTTAGATCTTGGAGCCTCGATCAATGTGATGCCATATTCGGTTTTTTAATCTCTTAATTTTGAACATTTGGAACAAACGACATTAATCATTCAATTAGCGGACAAGTCAAGTGTGTCTCCAAGAGGAGTGTCGCAGGATGTGTTAGTACAAGTTAATCAACTTGTTTTTCTTGTGGATTTTTATGTCATTGATCTTGGAGAGAAAACTCCTTCCAAATCTTCTATGATCCTCCTTGGAAGACCTTTCATGAATACTGCTCACAAAATCATTGATGTCCATAAAGGAAAGATAACTATGGAGTTTGATGGAGAAACCATTCACTTCAACATCTTTGAAGCAATGAGGTACCATAGCAACATTTCTCCATTGTATCGGGTTGATGTAATTAAGACAATAACCTAAAAAGTGTTTGATTTGTCTCATGGGGATATTTTGGAGATGATACTCAATATGAGCCTTTGTGAAGTTGAAAAGATTGTGAAGACTTTGGAAGTAAGCAAGTCAACAAGGAAAGATGTCTCTCAAATTGCCTTATCTCATTCTCCAAAAAAGATGCCCCATTCCATAATCCACCCACCTACACACCCTCCAATGATAGAAGTGATCAAGAAGAAGATAATTAAAAGGTTCAAAAGGTGCAAAGAGAAGAAAAATGCATTTCATGACAAACACATAACCCAAAAACACTTTATTCCGGGTCAAGAAGTTCTTCTTTATCATTCACCCTTAAAGATATTCCTGGGAAAATTGCGATCTTGATGGCACAAACCTTTCATTGTTTTAAAAGTGTTTGATCATGGTGCGGTTGAAATTAAGAGTTTGGAAACAAATCAAATATTCAAAGTGAATGGGAACCGTTTGAAACCATTTTTAGAAGGCTTTGACATGGGAGAATTTAACAACGTAATATTGGAAACTCTGATTTACGAAGGTTGACGTAAGCGGTGCTATGTCTTGGCAAAGACGTTAAATGAATGCATTGTACATATATAATCTCCGCTTGAAGTTTTGGTGTTTCCAGGCTTGAAGTTGGTCAAAAATAAGCATCTTGAGGTTTAGCAATGATCTTGGTAAAGTTTGCAAAAAGTGTCAAAAAATCTGCAATTTGCGTGTGTACTTGCACAAATGTTGCGCGACCCAGCCCTACCTGCACAAATCCGAGCTCAAAATTCCCCCAACATGGGATACATTCTGATGTATGCGCCCGACTACTCCCTCACCCATGTAGGTTCTACGCAAAATGATACCCACCCTTGCAGATTCTTGCGCGGCCTACCTCCCACCCTCGCAGATTGTTGTGCGACCCAACCATCATAGGTGTAAAGCTTGCGACACTGCCCCTCACCCACACAAAGTTTGTGAGGGTGCTTGCTCAAATATGCCACTTCATAAGAAAATTTCAAACCATTTCATATGCTTCCTTTGCGCGACCAAGCTTTTACCCATGTGTATTTAGGCGGCCAAGAACTCCACCCACACATCATTGTGAGACCCATGTGTTGCTTCCATACCATCCTTGCGTGCTTCCACCACCTTGATCTCGGTATGATCTTCCTTACTCTCATCCTAAGCATTGAGGACAATGCTTCATTTAAGCTTGGGGTGAGGTATTCTTATATTTTATTTTTTATTGCATTTAGGTTGTGTATAGTTGTATTTAGAGTAAGTCATTTAGGTCATTCATAAAAATTGCATAAAAATTCAAAAAATTACATATTTTGTTTCTTTCTCTTCTAATTTTCATACTTTTTAGATGCATTCTAGTTTAAGTTCATGCATTATTGTTCTCTCTTGTCTTCTCATCCCTACAGGTACCATAGCGCCGAGTCATAAGAATTAAATCATAGATTGGTCCTGGGTCTTGATATGGAATTCCTTGTATTGGACAAATGGGACGCGTTTTGAGCCTTATAGACTACTTTGAGACCGCTTGTGTGGGGGTCAGATGCAGGTAGCTTGATTGGGTCTAGGTGCGAAGGGATGTAATTGGTCAAACCGATGTGTGCGAGCAAAGATTAGCCCGGTAAGGTATTTTGAAGACATTGAAGAATCGCATCTTAGTTTTGGGGGGAATACCCCTAAGTACTCCCGAGTCTCGTCCGAGCCTTGCTTAGTTAGATTCTCATCACCTTTTTAAGATAGGTCATCATTTTTCTAGGGGTCTAGAGTAGATAGTTAGATAGATTTCATTTATCACACCTTGCATTGAGGTGCTCAATGAACTTTGAGGCGGGTCCCCTAATTCACATTTTTGGGAACAAGTTTTTTGGTAACACCCATTTTTGAGTCATTCCCCACCCTTTTCAATAGATCTTGACACATTGTCAATGATCATTAGGTGTTCATGTTAGCCTCTATCTATTACTCCATTTTCAATATTGGAGTCCTATGTTACGTGGTGAAATTCCTTAGACCTCCAAGAAGAAAGACAAGAAGAAAACACAAAAAAAAATGAAGAAATTGGAAAAGTGAAGACAATAAGAAACGATAAAAGAAGATTCAAGAAAATCAACAAAAAGAAAGAAGAAAAATGAAGGAAAAGAGCAACACAAAAGAAGAATAAGAATCCAAGTTCAAGACTTCTCTACAAAAAAAGAAAATAAAAGAAAAGAAAGAAAGAAAAATAACAAAAAAAAGAAAAGAAAAAAGGAGAGAAATAAGAAGACATCAGATCGAGTAGCAAGGAGACCAAAGACCAAATAACAGAAGTTCAAGATTGAAGATTTAAGTTGATAGGTTTAGATTTAGGTTAAGTAGATTTTTCGTTATTTTTATTTTATTTTTGATTTTGGTGGCAATGATGATAAGACAGTAGATTGTAAAGGACAGTACAAGAGAGAAGCCTCTGAAACCAGATGTTTTCCCGGAGGCCGTGCTGCAAAACCCTATTTTGTTATTATACACTTTAGCCTGACGAATATAGGAATCATAGTGTGTGAAGAGGCGCCTTTCCTTCATGCATTATGATCTGCATTGGTGATTTAAAGTACCTCCAATGGGCGCATCCTTTGTTTCCTTTGTCTTGCACACCGCGACTACATCCAACCGTGATCTATTCACCCGTCAAGTGGTTTGAGAATGTGGTTTATGGCTCTAAAGTGGGGAACATTTTGAAGAGGCATATGGTCCATGAAGGAGTAATTCTGACCATGTTGACGGATGATGACCAAGTTCTATGGTATCTTTCTTTTTTCCTTTTAGTTTAGCTCATCCCGAGCTCATTTTCGTCTTGTGAACTTGAGGACAAGTTAGGTTTAAGCTTGGGGTGATTTGAAAGTTTATTTTATTTTCTTCTTTTTATTAGTTTATTTTAGATTTTTTTAGGTCTTTTTATTAGTATTACATTATATTTTATTTATTTTCTTTATCATGGATCGTATCGGGTACTTTCTATTTTGCATGAGGTATTTTGCAGGGTTTGGAGCTTGTTGCGATTGTGGATTAGCTTGGAGACGGGCTTTGTGGGCTTTCAAGGCATTATTGGGCTTTGTGGATCCATCAAAGGAGATTTAGGCTTAAAAAGCTAAAGACTTGGATGAAGTGGGCTTGTGAAGATGGGTCATGGATTCCTATTTTGGGTTTGGACTATCCATATTTGAAGCTTGAAGATAATTGGTTAATTTGAATCATGTGAGGTTTAGAAGGGACCAAGGGAATCTTGGGTAGTGTAGTGGTGTAGTGGAGAAAAATGGACCAATAGCATTCCAACAACACTTGCGAGGGTGGAGCCTCAGTCGCGCAACACTTGCTCGGGTACCCACGCAATCACACACTTTTGGGCATTTTGGTCATTTTGTTCACCATTTACCTTGGGGGTTGGATCTTTCAGACATACTTCAATTTTCCATCATTGGAGACCATTAGAGGCGATTTTTGGAGCTTGATACTCATTCTTCTCATCTTTATAAGTAATTGGTAGTTTCTTGATGCAATTATACTTTTGTGATTGTTATTTTGTTTCCATTGGTGGCTAATTTCTCTATTTTGGTTAACTTTGGCTAAAACACTTGGATATTTGTGGGTTTTTGAATGATTCATGCTTAATTGTCATTTATCTTATGTTTATGATTCTAGTTCATATTTCTTATGGTTGCTTAATACTTTGATCATGAGCTTGGTACTTGAATGAGCAATTGTTGGTTTATTTCTTTGGTTTAGCATTGAATCATTGAATTTATTAAAAAAAAGGGCTTTATGATGGTAGAAATCATCTCTAACTTATGAATCATGACTCCTTTATGGATGTGTAAGCATTAATTACCTCTAGGAATTGGGGATTCCTTCATTCTTAAGGCTAATCAACTTTCTTGGGTTCAATTACTTCAACTGAATCCTTGATTTTGATTAATAAGGTGTGTTGTGGGTTTCCCCAACCTCCATACTACCTTTGAGGAATCTTGCAATATCATGCTTCGTGATTGCTATAAGTAATTTGGGATGAATGATAAGCTTCATATTGAATCCTAATGATAAACACACAAATGTTCATTGTGTTGAATTTGCCTTGGTTGACCATTTCTCTCCAATATTTGAATATCTCACCATCTTGCTTAATTGCAAGCATTTTAATTATTCAAGTCTTTTAGTTTTCAAGCAATCACAACAACCCCCCCCCCCTTTAGTTTAATTGTAGTTAGTTAGTTTATTTACACTAGTTCTATTAGATTACATTAGTGATTGAATACAATCATTTCCCCGAGGATCGATACCCCTTTTACCATTATATTGCGTTCTATTTGTGAACAAAAGGTGTAATTTTCTTGGTGGACTTGACATCCCACCACCCTACTTTAATATAAGAAAAATTGAAACATGTAAACCACAAAATATCACAGACAACACATCACAAATAAACAACTATGGGTTATCAGCAACCCTGGAGACTACCCGAAGTCTCAATGGGAAAACATCACGCTTGGTGGGTTATCAGCAACCCTGGAGATTACCAGAAGTCTCAATGAGCAAACAACATGCCTGGTGGGTTATCAGTAACTTTGGAGACTACCCGAAGTCTCAGTACATTGGATTCATCTATATTATTGATAAACTCATGATCATTGGATTACTAATACATCCCATACTCTCCCTATCCAATAACTACCGTACTGAGCTTGCTGAACTAAGATCCCATGAGCAAACATTATCGGGTGCTCACACCCCAAACCAGATGTAGCACTTTACTACTCTCGAAAAAGATTGTTGTATACAAAGTACCTTCCCTTGATATAGTTCCACATCCTTCTACAATACCAACTGAAGATAAGGAACCCAAAGGACCCACAATTGGAATAGATAAATAATCACTTTAACATTCTACCTACTACCGAAATAGACCCAAGTCTTCTATAGACCATAATTTCACAATCCAACAATTCAAGGCAACGTACTCGGAAGCCAGGATATACCATAAACAGAACATTACGGTAGTTTGTCACGATCATTGACCTCAAATTATACAACTCAAAACCTTCAAGGCATCCCCACCCATTGACGATAAACAGGAACATTAAACGATCGAGGATGCACTGGTAACTACCCAACAATCCAATCTTCTGCTAAACTAACCCATGCAGAACTAAACATACCACATTTTAAAGTTGATTGACAGACCAATGATAGCAACAATCTACACCCTGATCTGACGAATGCTTTAACAACCGAAACTCGACCCGAGTAACTTAAGCACCTTTTGACCAGTTCATTGGCATCACCAAAAGGAACCACTGGCAACAACGAGCTCCCTGATCAACAACTTCCTACTACAAAGACGGCTCGTGCATTCCTAAGCACGTACAAAAAATGTTGACTTTCTTTGCGCGCACCTCGTCTTAACCACATCTTGAACCAAAGCCTCACATATCCAAACCGCAGATCCCTATAACCCATTCGTCTGAAACCGTGAACTGAACAGATCGATGATCTTTCAAGTAGCATGCCCAGTTCTCTCCTACCTGGGTTCGAAATATCACCAACTTACGTTGCAGAAAAATCACACTTCAAACTAACTTAGCCAGATACATACTATCCCTAACTCTTGGAATGTATAACGCAATGCAAGATAATCTCCTAGATAAAGACCCAACAACTCAAATACATTCTGAATCTCAGAAGGAGACCTCAGAAACTTTCCTAGCCATAACCGCTTGTATCATCAAGAGTCCCAGGCAAATACACAAGCAATAACTCTGATAGCCCATTCATAGCACCGATTCTCTATTTAAGAAGAATTGGACTACTATACACCTCGCCTATGAATCTCTGACCTTCACTCCATCGCGAGACACAATCATAAAAACATGAGGCATCATACTCATAGTCAAGATATAACATAAACAATGAAAGTTGTCGTTCCTGAATCACTACTCCTGTTCACCTGGAACAACCTGCCATGACACGCTCTAACTGAACTCAAGGAAAGCATACTCTTGGTCCTCATCTTGTACAGTCTCCATAAAAGTAACTCTCATTCCACACATGAAATTTTCTCGAGGGGATCAAGCCACGCGAATCCTCTTGTGCATTTCCACTTTTGTCACCGATACCACAACCATCTGGTTTCCCCTACTGGGTCGTCCTCCAATCTCTGAAATCATATGCTCACTCTCTATTTTCCCCAACATAGACAAATGGAAAAAGAGAATCCTCATCATAGAAAATGACATCATAAGCGATCGACCAATCACTTAACCTCAAGGCTGCAATCCTCAAGCCACTCATCCTAATCGTTCCCTTCTTGAGTCCTGCAACTTCGCCTGTCACTTCTGTAAGTAACGCCCCCAAGACCATAAATTAACTACTCATCCAGGTCTTGCACCATTTAACCCCAACTGGCATGGCCACTAAGGCCCAAACAATCACTTGACCCATCTTTTTGTGGACAACCATTTCCGAAAAGCTAATAATAACCAAAATGCTGCAACGGATTCATGGTGACAAACCATGTTCCTAACCTCAACTAGCTCCTTAGAATTTTCCGGGACTTTCCTTGATTCGACTACGGATCTTGTGATTCCAGTAGTGCGGGCTCGATACTACCTTCCATACCTATTCATACTTTCCTCATAATCAACCCTCCTCTAAGTCACTCCCTCATAATTATACGTTCCAAAATCTGCTAAACAGCACACCACACACAATAAAGCACTTCTTAGGCTCTCATAGGATTACCACCTCACACGGCTATCAACTGCTGAAGGACCTCTACTAATGTTAGTTGACTACTTCACGAATACAATTACATGCAACAAAGCTTAGATAATCCTTCGACTAAAAAGACCCAACCCTACAACAATTAGACTCAAATCAGAGCTATGCAATAAGGCCAAGTTAACCTCTCTAAGATTATTTAACCTTCACTGCATGTAACTTAACATATTTATGTGATAGCTAACTTGCATCAATATGAGTCCTACAAAGCACAAAGCAAGCATCATTCGAGCATCTAGAACTAAAGCATCACATAAATGTTAGGTTTTGAGTACTATAACACTCCTATGGTGTACAAACAATCCTAGATGCTTTGGATCAAAATTTTCTCTAATTATACATGCAATTTCATTTTTCCAAAGCATACACCCTAACTAGCATGCAATAGGAGATATACAACATAAAACCAAGTTAGATGAATACCTCTTGATGTAGTTTGTGGTTCTTGGCCTTTAAAAGCTTTAGCACCTCAAATGTGATGCCTCTAATGTGTCACAAACACCAAATTCAAGAGGAGGCTTATGAGAGAGAGGCTAGGAAACACCAAAATCGATTATGGTTCTTCTTTAGAATGCATGGGGCTGATTTTAGGGGTTAAGGGGTTGCTTTTATAATGTGGAAAAGACTAGGGTTTCTTTCATGCAAACCCTAATTCATCATGACCCTTCATATTTCTTAGTCCCTATGGGTTAAACCTTTATGGACTATCATATAGGTTTAGCCCATCCCTAATAAACCATGGATCATTAGCCCAAACTATAAGTATTACTGATTTACTTAATCAATCCCCATAAATTTAATTGGTCTCTTTTGATCATTAAATTAATTGCAAATTAATTCTTGATGAATACTAATTAAATAATATGATTTCTTAATTAATATATTATACTTATAATATATTAATAAATCACAAATAACCTATTTCTCAAAAGTCTATCCTATCAAATTGCTCCGGTGAAGGCAACCTAAAAGGACCATGCTACTATCGGGTTAAGTACATACCAATTATAGGTATGGGCTTAAACACCTAATCCAATAATAAATAGGCAGTCCTAGCTCAGAAGCTCCTAAAAATCTCTAGTCACTAGCATGCATCAGTACCAGCTCACACAACAAGCATAAAGGCATCTCTCCTAATCAGATATTCTACCATGCAACACTGAGCAGATCCTTAGCCATAATCTAGCATGCAATTCTCATATACTCACACCAAACATCAATCATAAAACATGTATGGGTATTTTGGGTGTTATTTACTTAAGCATGGGTGATTGCACGCATCACAACTCCTATTATTTTATAAACCTTTTTCGAAAATCATTTTCTTTTAGAAATATTTACCAATTCCTTAGTTTCAATACAGGCACATGCGGGAGTATGCATGAATCCCTCAAACCAAGGCTATGATACCAACTTGTAGTGCCCCAAATTTTAACCCAATAATTTCAATTAAAACATTAAGTGTTTATTCAAATCACAACTAAAAGATCTTAAAACATTATCAGAGTATCCTTAAAACCTATTATGTGCACAAGCCCCCCATTGATGAGATGCAATCGAGTCGTGCCCTTCCTTTAATATAAGAGAACCTGAAACATGTAAACTACGAATCATAAGCACAAAGCTTAGTGAGTTCCCCAAATAACCACACACAATACAGCACAAATAAACAATTATAGGTTATCAGCAACCCAAGAGACTACCGAAGTTTGAGTGGGCAAAAACCACGCCCGGTGGGTTATCAATAACCCGGGAGACTACCATAAGTCTTAGTGGGCAAACAACATGCCCATTCGGTTATCAGTAACCCTGGAGACTACCCGAGGTCTCGGTACATAGTAACACATATCAAAGTAACAACAAGTAAGACCCAGCTAGTTAGCACACCCACCCACCCACACACACACAACTATATATATATATATATATATATATATATATATATATATATATACACCCACACACACATACATACATACATACATATTACCATACATGCTCACACAAACATGAAAGTGCCACAAAGACATATATCATTCTACATACACAATTTAGTGAGCCGCATTAGTGTCTTTGACTCACAAGCACATGGAGGAGACTCACCTGAATTGAAGAACTCTGAAACACTACGATACGATACCTATTTGCACTTCTTGTACCCGTGAATCCAATAACACCAGAACTAGATAAAATATTAATTAATAGTCCAAAACCCTTAAGTTTGACCAAAGGTCAAACTTGGTCAAAAACTCAACGCTTAGTAGAAGTCAAAGTCAATAGGTCAAACTTCAGGCTAAGTACACCCAACGTACTCAGTTCGTACGCATGGCGTACTCACCATCCAGAAACGGGACCCTATATGAGTACATGCAACGTACTCAAAGTTACGACCAACGTAATCGGCCATATGACACTTTTTGATAAATGCGTAATCTCTTAATTCGTATCATCCAACACTCATATCTTGACCCATAACATCATGCTAAGTTATAAAGTTCCCACCTTTATCACTTTCCATGTCTAGAAAAGGCCCAAAATCCAAAACCCTAACTTATTATTCCATTAAGACATCATAAGTCTTACATGGATGGGATAGAAGGAAAAAGATCACATTTTTATGGATCCTAAAAGCTCTGTAATGGATAAAGTTTGTAACTTTATCAATTATAATGGTTGAAACCACCAAGATCTAACCTTTAAGTATCAAAGGAACCAAAAGTTCATCTTTTCAACTAAATCAATTAAGCCCAAGTCTCCAACCTTCAGATCTGAATCATAATGATGTTTAGATAGAAAAAGTTTCCAACTTTATCCATAACAAGGTCAGAAACTTTCTAGATCTAAACTTTATGCACTAAAATGACTAAAAGTTCATAACATCCAAAACATGCTAGATCTAAAAAATGCATCATTAAGATTCAAACTTTATACCTCTTGAAGAGATATCAAGGTGAAGAAAGTTTGAATCTATAAACTCTAATGCAAATAACACTTCTCCAATTAGCTCCTTCTTCCCCAAGATGCACGAAGAACACTTCATAAAACAAAAAAACCTTATTTTGCTTAAAGGACTCAAACTAGGGTTAGGGTGTTCATTGGGGGGGGGGGGGGTGTTGGAGAGGTGGAGGCTGAAAATAGAATGGGTTTGAGGAAGTTAAGGAGCTTAAATATGGATTAAAACACGAAAATAGGGTTTAGGGACTGATCGCATACACGCTGTGTATTCCTGGTACGCCCAACGTACTCAGGGATATCCTAGTATGCCTAACGTACTTCCCTCGAACGCCCAACGTATGCGAATTAACTCATAACCGTCCAAACTTCAAACGGTCTTTACTTTTTTTTGTTTCAACTCCGATTTTAACGATCTTTATATCCACGAAAAGGTATTGAGGAGGTCTACAACGCTATATAATTACTTTTGAGTTAAAGCACATCGAACTAAAATCCATAATTCATAAAATAAGTCTAAAACACCATTATTCCCATTTTACCCTTTGACTCCAAAGCATAAACCGAACTATTTGATCACATATCTACATTACCCAGATCCAAATAGGTCTAAAACTCTCTTTCCCCAAATCCCTAATCCTTATGATACTTGATCTTCAGGTCACAACCTTGAATTGTGAAACGTCTCGAAACAGGGTGTTACGCTAATTTTGTTGAGGGGAAAATTTTAGCTTAAGATATTGGTATTGATGAATTTTATTTGTCGATGTATGATGATAGCTTCACTGATAGTGGTAATGAAGGTAGCAATTTTGGTGATGACAAAGAGGAAACCAAGTCTTCTGTTAGAGTACACGACTCGTATGATGACAATAATGGTGAGCATACACCCAATTTTTCTACCTTTCCCATTCTTGTAAATGATGATGAAGATGATTGTGATAGGAATGTTGATGAAAGGGAGACTTTCTTTCGTCGGAAGAGATATAGAGGTTCGTTTGCATCGGCTACACTTACAATTGTGTTGTCTGGTGGGGAGGGTAACAGTAGAGGTAGTGTTATGCAGATGTCTCGTTCCTTGGATCCGGGTACATTCCAATAATTTGCACTTATCTTGGGAATTAATCATCCATCTTCCTATATTCAACATCTGAATTTTTCTAGCCCATCTTGTGATGTGGAGGGTCCTCATCCATTTAGTCTCATTTATGTTCCTTCTTCGGCATATAGGCAAGATCAACCCATATTGGATCCCAAGGCAACTATGTGTTTCTTTGATAACTTTTCTTTTCCTGGTACTCGATCAAGTGTAAGTAGGGGGTCGAGGGAGTATACCCAATATATGTTTAAAATGAAATTTATGGAAAACATGGTATTAGGTCAGGTTGGTTGGATGAGAGTGAGGCACTTCATTGAGAGAACTATGGGCTATGGGATAAATTCAAGAGGGTGTCAAATTTGGTGAAGCCGTTTGCTACTTTTTCGGGTGGTGATTCCAACAATATCCAAGTGTTTTGTGACTAATATGTAGGTCTTTTTGAGAAGATTTCCAAGTTTGAGAAAATTTCTGTTGGTGTTGGCATGGTTTCGGAGATGGAGTTGAATGCAGTAAAAGGCGAATTGGTATCTATTCAGGGTAAGAAAGTTGTTCTAGAAAACAAGGTGGCAGGTTCTCAACAGTTGGAGGAGAAGGCTAATTTTTTGAAAGATATACTTGCATCTCTTGAGTTGGAAAAAGTTGGTTTAGTGGACAAGATTGCAATGTTAGAACATGGTATTATGAAGTTGAAAGGTGATGTTAGTGCATCTTCTTTGAAGAAAATGGATCTTCAAGAAAGTATGACGGGGTTGGATGGTTAAGTTCGCAAGCTTAATGAGGATATGAATTAGATGTTGTCCAGTGGCATAGCCAAGGTAGTGGACAAGTTGTTTATTGAGTATTCTTTCTTTGAAGCTAATCGATATTTATAGACAATTTGCGTTGATTTTGGCAGAAGACAAGGATGTGAGATGATGAATATCGAGCATGGTTTGGATTTGGCTGCTTCCGAAGTGCATTTGTATAACCCTAACCATTTTCAATGTGTGAATGAGGCGTTTTCCTTTCCATTCTATTATGATTACCTTGTTGATTTGGACTTTCAATTCAACAGTGTTTGCGTAGTTTGTTATCAGGGTCCGGTGATGGTGGGGCTTCTACTAGTGATGGGGCTACCAATGACAGTTAGATGATAAAGACAATTTGCTTGATCGTTATGTTTCCTTGATGTTGGGTTTCATCTGATGAAAACTTCTTTTCTTTGTTTTCTTTTTTTTCTTCATGTTGGTTGTACTCATTGTCATTGGCTTTTTTTAGTTTTATGAACATTTTGTAATTTCTAGTTTAATCACTCACTGTTGTTGCCCTGTCTTTTTTCCTTGGATGATTACTATCTGCATATTGGTGCCTCGTATCTTTGTCTATGTTGTATATGAAACCCCTTCTCAAATTTTAAGTAAAATGTTACTTCTTGGCTCCTAAGGTACTTTTCTTTTGAAAGCCACTTTTTCTTGTTCTTTTGTACAGAATTCTTGTGTGTATCGCTTAGGCCCTCTATGCTTCAATCGTCATATACAATGTAGATGTCTCTACATTTATGTTTCTCAAGGTTGTTTTACCTAAATATATTCTTTAACATGTGACGCTCTAACTTTTTTTTTTTTTGTAATGATAACCGTTTATCTTAGCTATTTGTAACAAGGGAGATGTGTACTTCAGCTGTCGTAGTAGTATTGGCCGAATTTTGGCTCTCGAGTATTTTTGGTGTTGTCGAGGAACCAAGCTATTTTTGGAATGCTCATGGTAGTTGGTTAATCAAGGTGTTTCTAAAGGTGTGTATTCTTAGGCTAAGCTAGTAGCCTTGGTTAAGTTGAGTCCTTTGACCATCATGTGAGTGTAGTCACTGACTGAGCTACTTGTAAGAATAGATGTATTCTTAGGCTAAGTAGGTAGACTTCGTCAAGTTTTTGCATTCAACCATGGTATGAGTGTGATAGTTTATGTGACATCCCCAAAATCACGACCAGAAAAGACCGATTTCATTTATGCTTTTTAGAATAATTTCATAGTAAATCCTTTTGATTTAAAAGTGTTGCGGAATTTGTTCACAAAACAAACATGATAAAATAATATTTATTAAAGCATTTCATCAAGAGATGCATTTTCATTATATAATCAAAACTCGGGATGTCATGTTCCGATACAGACCATAAAGCATAAACGATAACATTACAAGTCATTCAACAAATATATACATATACAAACTTGTAAACAAAACAACTCGATGATTCATCCATCTTACGCCCTTGCGCCACTTCCTGTAATACAAATAAAACTGAGTGGGTCAGGCTTGGGAGCCTGGTGAGCATATAGGATTTTCAACCCACAATAAATTAATTATATTTAATTTCACCAACCAATCACTATCCCGATTACCCATTCCCGTTATCCTCACTTTACGTCCCTAAAATAACATCTATCTCAAAGGACCTAATCTAGGATTTTCATCGGGACGGACATTACTGTTAAGGGGTTTCCTCAACAATAGATATCCTAAAGGCAACCATGAGGGGGATAGAGTACACCGGTGAACACATCGTTCACAACACCTACAGGTTATGAACCTGCTCTACGTTCCACTGGACTGTCTAGAAAAAATCCGTGGTCGTTATCCATACTCCACTGAATAACTAGATCAACAACAACAACAACATCGAGGCCTCTCATCTGTTTATTACACACCAACTATCTACCCATGTTCTACCCAACATATTAGTAGATAAAAATATATATTTTTATACATAGTTTAAAACTTGTATATCATTTTCCTTCAATACATATTCCACATAACAGATGAGGCACACCCACATAACACGTATTTCATAGAAAATAAATCAGATCTATGAGATAGAAGAGAATGAATTTACATTCACACATATAACAACAAAATTATACACATAACACGTATTTCGTATAAAATACTTCATAATTATGCGTTAGAAGAAAGTAACTACACACTCACGCGTATAAACAACAATATACTTAATACACTCAAACCATACTTGTATTATTATCGTGTTTATGAAAGGGAGTATACACTCACTTGATCAGAAGACGATCAGACAACACTACGGCTTGTAGAAGTAGTATTCTTCGGTAGATCTGGAAGATCTCCACAAAAATCGAACTTCTCGCGGGCAGAGCTTCGGCTCGGGAACCGCACTTCTCGGGATCTTCGGGATCTCGGGACTTGCTTCGGGGCTCGAGAATATTATCGGGGCTTCGGGGTACTTCTGGCACGCAAATCGATGCAAAACGGGAGAGAGAAGAGAGAAAAATAGCAATTGAGTCGGTTGCCCTCGCATCCTATTTATAGGAGGCTGGAGCCTCGGAGTACGCGGGGCGTACTGCGTTACACGGGGCATACTGCCTCAGAATCGTCATTGCTTACATATCCGAAGAACTCGAGTGCGAGGCGTGTCATGCTTCACTGTACGCGGGGCGTACGCTAGTACGCTGGGCGTACTTCGGATGAGTCCGATGACTCCTCTTCGGATAATGCCGGATTTAATAATTAAATTTAATTATTAATTATTTAATAAATTTCGAAAATTCATATCTTCTTCATACGAACTCCGTTTTCAACGTTCTTTATATCCACACGTAGGTGAGGCTACGTTCTACAACTTTCGTTTAGACTCCGTCGGCTAATTTTGAATTTATTTTTAATAAGTCGGGACAGAAAAACTTCGTTATAAATTCATAACTTCTTCGTTTGACGTCCGTTCTCGCCTAACTTTTCATCACTTCGATACCAACAACGGGATCTTCGATTCTCGTTTAGATTGTTTCGGCTAAAAACCGCTCGATCTCAAATCGAGTATTTCAGGCTGCATACCGCTAAGTCGAAACTTCAGAAAATCGTAACTTCCTCATACGAAGTCAGATTTGGGCGTTCTTTATATATTCGGAAACCTCGTTTCAACTACTACAACATTATCCAAAGATATCAAGCATATCTAATACTTTAATTTTGACGCTTATTTTTATTCTTAATTAATCGAACCACATAATTAAGCAATTAAGCACAAAACACATAATACTCAAATAATATACTTCTATTATTTCAAAACGGGTTACAAAGGTTAACCTAGACTATTATATCAACATTAATGATAGGCCCAGAAACACAGGCGTTACAGTTTATTTTATTTCCTTGTTTTTTTTGAATTTTTAGTTTTTTATTATTATTGCATTATACATTCTTTATTTTCTTTATCACAGATCGTATCGGGTACTTTCTATTTTGCACGAGGTATTATACAGGATTTTGGAGCTCGTTGCAGTTGTGGATTAGCTTGGAGATGGGTTTTATGGGCTTTAGAGGCGTCATTGGGCTTTGTGGATCCATAAAAGATGAATTGGGCTTAAAATGTTGAGCACTTGGATGAAGTGGTCTTGTGAAGATGGGTCATGGATCAAAGAAGATGGACATGGGCTATCCATATTTAAAGCTTGGAGATGATTGGTCAAACTTGAATCAAGTGAGCTGTGCGGGGGACCAAGGGAATCTTGAGTATTGGGGTGGAGTAGTGGAGGAAAAGAGCAAATAACATTCCAACATCGTTTGCGAGGGCGGAGTCTCAATTGCGCAACACTTGCAAGGGTACCCACGTAATTGCACACTTTGAAGCTTTTTGGCCATCTTGCTCATCATTTACCTTGGGGGTTAGGTCTAGCAGATGATAATTCGATTTGACACCGTTAGAGCACCTTGGAGGAAATTTTGGAGAGCTTGATACACATTCTTCTCATCTTTCTACTAATTGTTAGTTTCTTGATGCAAAAATACCTTCGTGATTGTTATCTTGTTGCCATGAGTGGCTAGTTTCTTTATTTTGGTTAACTTCAGCTAAAACCCTTGGATATTTGTGGGTTTTGAAGGATTCATGCTTGATTGTTGTAAGTCCCCAAATTGCTTGAGTATTAATCAGATCCAATTGATGGTGCGGAATCCCAATCAATTGGATGATGTCAGATCAAATAGAAGAGAAGGAGAAGAAGAATTAGATGAATCTATGATATATTCAATATGAATGAGTGATGCTCCTTACAATAGATTCTCTCACACACACACTTCTTCTCTCTAACTTTCTCTCTCCTATCTAGCCTTTTTACCTTTTTCTTAACCGTACACTCCCACATGCACTCCTCTATTTATATGGACTTCCAGCCATACACATGTGTACAGCCGCACACCCTGTGTATGGCCGTACACACAAACCACAAACACATACAACATTACATAAAAATATATTTTCCTAGAAAAGCAAAGTATAAACCATATTTTTGACCCAACAATCTCCCCCTTGGTTTATAACTTTCTTTTCTAATTGACCCAACAAGCTCCCCCTAAAAAGTAGTTGGCTTTTTCTTGTTAATCTTCATTGGGAGCTAGGCTTCAGCATTAATCTTTGATTTCTTCACAGCTTCAAGATGAACGTGATGAATCTTCATGAATGACTTCATCTCAAGCGGTTGGGCTTTTCTTCAAGATTTGACTCTGAACGCACATTGGGTGAGGAGGCCTTATGTACATATTCTTGAAAGATAGCGCTTCAGCTTGAGAATCTACAGAGAGAACAAATCTTCTGGATCACTTCAGCAGGTACAAAGATAGCAGCAGATTGATTGAGGAGGTTTCAATGCAATTTGTGACATAATCTTCAAGTACAGCTTCACCATGCTTCTGGGGTTGACAGATTGAATGTCGAAAGAATAATCTTCATTTCTTTCTCCTTCGAACGTGAATTCTTCGATGCTCACGGACGAGGCTTTGGCTCAGAAATCTTCAACACAAACTCCATGAGTCTTATCTATACCTGAAATCACTTTTCAAGACAACACATAACTAAAAGAAAACTTAGCACACAAATGAAAACAGAAACAAAAAATATTTTTGGATTTTTGATTTTTCTGAACAAGAAATAAAACAGAAATAACACTATTTTTGGATTTTTAAATTTTTCTGATTTTTCTTTGATTTTTTTTTATTTTTTTATTTTTCTGTTTTTTTTAATTTTTAATTCTCCCCTAATATTTAAATTAGAAGAAACTATGACAAATTTAACAAAAATAAAAATGATATCTAACTTTAAGAGAGATTTGGGATCAAAGTTTTTAGACAACCTTTATCCACTTATCGGTACCTTTCATATTCACATCTTTGTCTGGTTGATCGTCGGTATTGTTGTCCACTTAAACACGAAAAATTGTGACAAATTTAGGACATACTATTTGTTACAAGACAGGTGAACTTAAGTTCCTAAAAATTATATCTGATCCTAATTTCTTAGATACTATATCTTAAGGACCATTCATCTGACGACGACCAGGGATATTGTTATCCACCTAAATTGAGCAGTGAGATCTATAGACAATCTGTATGTGTTCAATTTTAAGTGTACTAGAACGTGTTTCTCGCTTCCTGATATGCCCCAGCCATCAAGAACTTCCAGAGTACTCCTTACACCGGGTGAGCAGACAACCATTCAGAGAGAGGATAGATTTAGAATTCTATTACTTATTATTTATTTCTTCAGAGGGGTTGAGAAGTAGACGGTTGCATATGCTGTGTACCAGGTCGGATTAGAATTCGGGCAGAGGAGACAGCATATGGCTAACAGATAAGAAGTCTTTCACATATATAACCTGCAGAGAAATAGAGTTGCATATGTTGTGTACCAGGTCGGATTAGAAGTCGCGCAGAGGAGACACCATATGGCTAACAGATAAGAAGTCTTTCACATATATAACCTGCAGAGAAATAGAGTTGCATATGTTGTGTACCAGGTCGGATTGGAAGTCACGCAAAGGAGACAACATATGACTAACAGACGGAAAGAAAGAAAATGATATTCTACAGGCCTAATTTATCGGAATTTACCAGTCGCCCCATCCAACCGAAATTAAGGACAGAATCCGCACATCGAGGAAAAGTTAAGCCACGGTTCCAAGTACGGGTTCAATTATTGTGAAGAGTAGATTCCCATATATATCTCCCTGCTCAACCTATCCGAGCGTCGTATTTTCAGGCTGAACGGATCTAACTAGGTCAAGATTTGTCAAGTCTATAAATTTCCTAAGTTCAACTCTCCCTAGTCAAGTCCATTTAAAATATTTTCGTGCCTACCGACGCATCAAAACAAAGCATAGACCCTTCAACTTCGGCTACGTTACGCAGACTCAGGTTGCCTGTTATCACTTTATCATATCATTTCCCAAAACATCTCCCTCAAGCAGCACATTTCATAACCAACAATTTTTTTTTGATTATCTGATTTTCTAATGCTTTTGGATTTTTAAAATTTTAAAATTTTTGTTTTGTTTTTATTTCTCCCCCTAAATTTGTGCATAAGAGAGAAACAAAAGTAAATGCGCAAATTTAAACTATCCTAAAACAAAAATTAGTCTTTAAAGCGAATCAGGTTAAGAAAAACTCAGGAGTATAGAGAAGAAAACGCAAACCGTAAGTCACCGATTGAATTTGCATCCAAAAGGTCTGAGAACAACACGCACAAATTCAGAACAGATCCGAAAATTCTTCATGCCATTAAGCACAAACCCCGTGAGTGATCTCTTCCTTTCTTCCTTTCCCGCCAAGGACACATACTCTCAAATAATGTTCTGAGTACTGTACAATTGAGAGCTGTCTCCTATCATGTGCCTGGAACAACTACTACCAACAAACCGAAGTCTGATGATATGCCTCCATAGCTGCTCCGACACAGAGCGGGATTAGTTGGTCTTTGGAACCCAGTCCATTTTGAAATTGGGTCGACCTTTTTCATCGACACACGATACTTTCTCCCATGACATGTCCAGTTTATCACAAACAGAAGACATAGAAATATTATAATCGTTAGTTGATTTGGGAGATTAAGCCTTTGGAACCCATTTGTAGTTGGGTTTAACCCATTTCTTTTTCGATCCGATGGGTGGCACAGTACTTGCTTTTGAACTTGATATCGGCCGTTGAGATGATTTTGATTTTGGCTTCACGGGAGCATCTCTTGGATTGGGCTTCTTGGCCGACATTCCCTTCTTGCCCTTGGGATTTAGATTCTTGGCCTTCTTGGCATTCCAGTCGTCAATTTCTGATTGTGATCTCGCGGGGTATCTTTTGGAGTATCTCCCTCTTGGCGCGTTCTTCCATCCTTGTGCATAATAAGGAACATATGCGCGATTTGGACAACTTCGGGCAATATGACCAGGTGTTCCACAGTGAAAACAAGTCTTTTTCTTCACTAAGAAATTGTTTCTTCCTGCCCCTGGTGGCGTGTCCTTGCCTCGTTTCTGATTGTTCCCACACGCACAGTTGCAACAGGTCGGCTGTTTCACTTGACTTGGTGGCATGTACTTCTCAATAGCAGGTTGATCAGAAGCAATTGAGTTCGAAGCAACAGATTCAGAGTGCAAGGAGTCATTGGTGTGTTCAATTGTTTTCTCATTGTTCTCATCCTCTGCTACTTTACCTGCACATGAAGTAGAAGCATTAGTATCGTTCAGCTCATCACCCTCAGTTGGCCCTGATTGTTCAGTCTTAACTGAATCTGGAGCAGGGGTTTGGCCATACCGAGCAGGCATTTCTTCCTCATTGGTCTCAAAGGGAGGGTTATAATTGTGATTAAAAGGAGGTGGCACATTGTGATACCCTAGACCCTTGGTTTGATTATCTTTAAACCTCAATTGATTTTCTACTAAGAACTTGACTGTCTTACTTGATGCAGTATAATTTTTGAAACTAACGTCTGTTTTTCCACATTTTATTTTCAAAGCATCAAGTTCTTCAGTTACAGCAGCAAGTTTTCTTTTAATGTGATCATAATTCTCACACTTATTGCTGTAATCTTCTTGCAGTTTCCTAAAGTCCTTAGTATTGGCCTCTAATTGTGCTTTTAAAGGTTTATGGCCTTTCCTAAGAGTATAGCCTTCGTATTTGAGATCCTCATTTTCTCTTTTTAATAAATCGATTTGATCTCGGAGAAATTTAATCGTAGCTTTACAAGATGGAGTACATGAAACTTCATTTACCGGAATTGATGTGGAACTCATTTTTTTTATTTTTAAATTTTTTTATATTTATATATATTTTTTATGTTTTATTTTTTTTAATTGCCCTTTGACTTAAAAGAGAAAGTCAACCTTAAAAGTCAAATTTAAAAAAAAATCAAACTCAAAAGTCAGACTTGAAAAGTCAGACTTGAAATTCAAACCGAAAAGCCAAATTTGAAAAATTAAAAGTCAAATGAGAAAGTCAAAATTTAAAGTCAAAGGTCAACTTTTAAAAGTCAAAGTCAAAATTTTAAGTAAAGAATGAAAAATAAAAGTTAAAATTTAAAAACTAAAATTTTTGAGTTGAAAAAGGATTTTAAAAATAAAATTTTAAACTTTTGAGGTAGAAAATGTCAATTTGTGAAATTATATGCGAAAACGATGAGTTATATTCTAAATTTCGGATTTAGGAATCAAGAAGCCTCCTAGACGAGTTGGTAAGGCGGTGGTTTGCTCAACTAGTGGTCCCGGGTTCAATCCGCGTCACCTTCAAACCCGTTTCCTTTTTTATGCGAAGGCTGCGAAGCGAGGACTAGAGCTGCGAAGCGAGGACTAAACCGCAAAGCCGAGACCGATGCTGCTGAGCCGTGAACCAGATGCGAAACCGAGGCGAATGAGCTGGACCGTACACGAGACCGCACACGTCTGAGCCGCACAAAGCGAGGCCGCACACACCGAGCCGTATACTCCTGAGCCGCACACCGAGGCTGCTGAGCCGCACACCTTCAACCAGCAACACTCCTTCAACCGAGCCGCACACCTTCAACAGATTCGCGAAAAAAACGACGTTTTTCAGCCCTTTTTGCTCCAAAACTCGATCAAAAACTCGTTTTTATGAAAAATGCAAAGAAGTAACCCCCCTTATTTTTGCGAGATCTATCCAAAAACGCTATCCCCTTTTCAAAATAAGATCAAATAAGCTCCAGATCTAAAAAAATTGATTGATACAACCAAGCTCTGATACCAATTGTAAGTCCCCAAATTGCTTGAGTATCAATCAGATCCAATTGATGGTGCAGAATCCCAATCAATTGGATGATGTCAGATCAAATAGAAGAGAAGGAGAAGAAGAATTAGATGAATCTATGATATATTAAATATGAATGAGTGATGCTCCTTACAATAGATTCTCTCTCACACACACTTCTTCTCTCTAACTTTCTCTCTCCTCTCTAGCCTTCTTACCTTTTTCTTAACTGTACACTCCCACATGCACTCTTCTATTTATATGGACCTCTAGCCATACACATGTGTACAGCCGCACACCCTGTGTACGGCCGTACACACAAACCGCAAACACATACAACATTACATAAAAATATATTTTCCTAGAAAAGCAAAGTATAAACCATATTTTTGACCCAACAATTGTCATTTATCTTATTTTTATTATTCTAGTTCATATTTCTTAAGCTTGTTTAATACTTTGATCATGAGCTTGGTACTTAAATGAGCAATTGTTGGTTTATTTCTTTGGTTTAGCATTGAATCATTGAATTTATTAAAAAAAAAGGGCTTTAGATGGTAGAAATCATCTCTAACTTATGAATCATGACTCCTTTATGGATGTGTAAGCATTAATAACCTCTAGGAATTGGGGATTCCTTCATTCTTAAGGCTAATCAACTTTCTTGGGTTCAATTGCTTCAATTGAATCCTTGATTTTGATTAAGAAGGTGTGTTGTGGGTTTCCCCAACCTCCATACTACATTTGAGGAATCTTTCAATATCATGCTTCATGATTGCTATAACTAATTTGGGATGAATGATAAGCTTCATATTGAATCCTAATGATAAACACACAAATGTTCATTGTGTTGAGTTGCCTTGGTTGACCAATTATCCCTAATATTTGAGCATCTCACCATCTTGCTTCATTGCAAGCCATTTAGTTATTCAACTGTTTTAAGTTTCAAGCAATCATAACCCCCCCTTTAGGTTAATTGTATTTTGTTAGTTTTATTACACTAGTTCTATTGGATTGCAGTGGTGATTGAATACAACCCTTTCCCCAAGGATCGATACCCCTTTTTACCAGTATATTACATTTTATTTGCAAACAAATGGTGTAGTTAGCTTGGTGGGCTTGAAATCCCACCAGAGTGTAGTCGGTAACCGAGCTAATTTTAAAGATTAGATGTATTCTTAGGCTAAGTCGGTAGCCTTGGTCATGTTGTGGCGTTCGACCATGACATGAGTGTAGTCGGTTGATCGAGCTACTTATAAAGAATAAATGCATTCTTAGGTTAAGTGGGTAGCCTTGGTTAAGTTGAGGAGTTTGACCATGATATGAGGGTATTCGGCTGACCGAGCTACTTGTAAAATATATATGTATTCTTAGGCTAAGAAGGTAGCCTTGGTTAAGTTGTGGCGTTTGACCATGACATGCGTGTAGTTAGCTGACCGAGCTACTTGTAAGGAATAGATTACTCAATGTTTTTACGAAACCATCATTTCTTTTATTACTCCTGAGTGAAGTGATTGTTTCTTTCCTTTGACCTACATGTATGTTATACACATGGCCTTGTTGGTGTCATTCCTCTTCTTCTAGTGCTCTTGCCGAATAGGTTGTTCTTCTTACATGTCTTTTACCCATTCCTCTCTGATGGGCTTAAGTAATGTCACTTCTTTCCTTTCTGTTCATTGTCTCTTCTCTCCCCACAACAACCATTTATTTGCGTGGATGAGGGTTGTTCGGTAACCTTCTTTTTTTGCGGCCACTTGTTTCTTCTTCTGTTGTATATTTATTTTAGGCTCTTCATTATTTCTTTCCTCTTTCGTTGTGATTTTCTCGTCTACCCCTTGCTTTTGGCAGGCTAGGAATTTGTTTTGATTCATATTCCTACCACCTCAGTTTGATATCTCCTTATCTTTTCTTCAATTTCCATTGGCTTTATACTTATTATCCATCTAAACCCTTTTACAATTATGGATGTGTCCTCTTCCATCACATGCCATGACGCTCGTTCCGCCAACATTGTTAATGCTTGCTTCGAATATATACTTTCCTCTACATCATTAGCGCTAACCATCTGGTTTTCCTTACTCTTCCCTCTGGGGAGCATCTTTGTTTCCTTCTGGTATTATTATTTTGTCATCCCCTAAACTTTTGGGATTGTCTAATCTCTCGTTTGTTTTACTTTTGCATTGGACTTGCTCCGTATTCCCTCCATTTATTTTTATTGGTATTGTCCTTACTCCCAATATCATGTGGAATTTGACCACACTATGGATCATCGATGCTATGGATTTGAACTTGTGCATTGCCATCCATCCAAAAATCATGTTATACGGTGTGACGTGTTTATAATGAAAAACCATACCAGTCTGGTGCTATTCCTGCCATTATGGTGTTCAATTAAGGTGAATGGTAATGTGATCGTACCTTTTTGCCATACATTATGGCCGAGAAAGATGATCAAATGGTTCTCAGGTGGTTTGACATTCTTTGTCACATATCCTGGAAACTGTTTATAAAAATGCTTGTACATAACGTACATGGAGCTTTCTCTATCAACATAAATATCACTTACATAGTTGTTGCCCATGAAACCTCCTATTATACAAATTCATCTCTTTTGTGGTTATTGTTGCTATAGTCCTATTCATCAAATGTGAATGTATAACCTTCCCATTCTCCATTCCGCTCCTGTTGGTCCACTTGTTGGAACATGAAAATATCGTTCTTCCATGACCTCTTAATCTTTGGTTCAATAGGTGCTATGTTCTCCAAGTTTTTGGACCTAAGTCCCTTTAGTAGGCCAGTAAACTGCTTTGATTGCATCTTGTTTTCCAATTCATGACGTAACATAGTGCATTTTATGGTATCGTGTCCCATAGACTCATGGAACTCACAGTACTTTCCATGATCTTTATCCCTCTCCTTTTCTCCTGCCCTTCCTCCATTTTTTATTCTCACCGATCATTGCCACCTTGTTGCGGTTGCCACTTCTTATTATTATGTTACTGTGATTCTTGTTACGGAATCAGTTCGAACGAGACTGCCTCATGTTTTGGTGTTTTGCAGTTTCCGAACCCAAAGCCCTCGCATATGATGCACAATTATTTTGTTAAATGTTAGGTCTTTCTACTGGTCAATTTATAGCTTCTCGGATGTCGCGTCTTCCTGTTTCATGTAGTGATGGGCTCTTGCCATCATTTCTATTCTAGACGTGGGTTACTTACCTACTAGCTTTTTGAACATCGGTATCGGTCGCAATCCTTATGTGAATGTTGTAATTACCATGTTGACTACTTTCTTCGGAGTGTTGAGTGTGGTTTTGCTGAATCGATGGACGAAAGTACTTAAAGGCTCGTCTTCTCGCTATCTACATCCTAGGATAACTTTGTCATTTGTCGTGTATATTCTCTGTTGGACGAAATAACCAACAAACTTTTTCCTTAACTAGTTAAAATTATGTATGCTTTTTGCTAGTAAGCTTTTGTACCGTTGTCGTGCTGGTCTGGATAAGGTTGTTAGGAAGAAAAAGCTTAAATATTTTTCATCTAGGCAGTAGGCATCCATGGTCCGCCTAAAATATTTGATGTGTTCATCAGGATCTCTTGTCTCATCATTCTTTGAAATTGATGGTAGGTTTGATCCTGTTGGTAGCTGGTATTCTCATATGCTCCTTACTAATGGCGAGTTATCCAACCTTAAAACTCGTCCACCGTTAGCATTCTTGATCAGGTTCCTTTGGCAATTGTCATGTACTGACTGCATTGGTTGGCGAATGTGTGACATTGTTTACTCCCCCAATATACTTTGCAAGGTGTAGTTTTGTTGTTTCCGAGGGGGCCGATATGCTTGGTAGTGCAAATATGGAAACGGTTGTGGTAACGGTATGTACGACGATGCATTTTGTTGTGTCAATAGTGTTGTTGTCAGGTGGTACTATAATAGGGGTGCCAAAGTTTGAATCTCGCTGTTCTGAGATGCCAATTTAATTGCTGTGTTGGTCGTGTTCCACGCTCTAGTGCTTGAGCAACTTGTTGTTTCTACCGTAATTGATGTTTCCTGTCTGGCCTTCTTGGATTTGCTGGTGCTTGGTCATCCGTCCCTTGTTCCGACTGGCTATTTGGTTAGGTGGATATCGGTGCGGGTAGTTGTGATGAGGAGGCTATCACTGGCCCCGCCATTGGCATTGTTATGGTAATTGGTGTGAATGCTGGGATTAAGTTGATAAGGATGAAAGGTGAATCTGACTGAGGGTGCATAGTAGGTTGCTTGTCTTTCAGTTTTTACACATATGAAGCCAATGTTGCTACGCAGATCTCTGGGTCTATGGTTAGCTATCCTTATCGGAATCCTTCTAATGAACACTCGGGAGGTCACGTTGCATAGAATGAGAAAATGCTAGCTTAGAAAGCCATACCGATGGCTGGACCATGATATTTCTCTCTGATGCCTAAGTTAGATATTGTTTTTTTCATAATAGGAATATGTTGTCTCGTTCATATGCCTTTTGAGAAGTAGACTTACCTTTATATATATTAACCTCTATCTAGTTTGTGGCTTTCCCATTCGTATCATGTATTGGTCTGTAGGTCGCAAGGGTAGACTCATTTAATAGAATAATCCCGCTTTTCCGTGTTTCATGGGATGCTGCTTGGAATATCTTATATGGAAAAGTTATTATTATTTTATTTGTGGTTGGCCATGGTTTGGTAAAATTGTATCTATCTTGTGTTCCATCTTTATTCCTTAACATCTTCCTTTTGCTGGCATGTTCTTGTATGGGTCTGGTCTATAGACCATTAAATTACAAGTTCAAGATAATTTTCTAACTAATTATATCAATGGTGGTAAATTTAAAAACTAAATTACTTGAGGGTAGAAAATATAAATATAGGTTTTAAGACTTGGAAACCCATTTTCCTTTCATTTCATTCTCTCCCGATCGATCATTTTGAAGTTTGTGTAAGTGAGAGCAATGATTTCAAGGCTTAGAAGTTAATAAAAGAGAGATTTAAGTAATATTTGAAGTTTTGGAGCTTAATACATCCATTGGAGATCATTAAATGTGCAATACTACTCTATTTCTTCATCTCCCCAAGGCAAGGTTTTTATTTGTAGGTCAAATCCAACAGCTATAATGATTCATGGGGTTGTTATTAGTTTTAGACCATGAATCGAGCCTAGGATGTGATTGTAACATCAATCTATGTAGTAATGAGCTTGATTTATCATTTGGAATAATTTTTGGTTCTAAACCATAGGTTAGAATTTGCTCTATAACCCTTGTATTAGTTGAGTTTATTAACTTAGTTTTGATGTTCCTAATACCAAAATAAATTAATAAGCTCATATGTATTATTTATCTATTTATATGGAACAATTATTTGAAATTTTCTATTACTGGATTGTTAGAATTAAAGGATTCATGAATAGTTTAGATTGAGTTCTAACTAATATAAATTGAATTCAACCATGAAATTATATTATCTCACTTATTGTAACTTAATTTTACAAGTAAACATGTAAAAGTAGTAGTGAATATATAAATATACAACTCAATGAATACGCAATGAATTGATAGGTTATGAGATTTTGATAAATGGTCTTATGAAATTTAGTCACATTATGCAACCAAACTTTGATGCTTCTAACTCAATCCATTCATTACATCATTAATATAAGTTTTCATTGCAAATCATGATTCTAGAACATAAATTGAGTTGTATTATAGCTTATATGATTTATACTCTAACTTATAGATGTAGTTTTAAATCCAAATCCATGGAATCTATGATAATTAACTGAGTTCTACATTTATATGTTGGTCCTTATGATGGTTCCAAGGTTTTTATGGATTTTGCAAGGGAAATTGGTGATTCCAATGGTAATTCACCATTATAATGAAATTATATAGTTTTTAAAAGCAAATTTACCACAAAAATACTTTGTAAGCACTTAAATGGACAAATGATTTCAAATCTAGAACTTAGAAGGTTTAAAAAAGTAACTAAGAGATTATTTGAGCTCACAATTGTCATATATATATATATATATATATATATATATATATATATATATATATAAGTCTCCCAACTCCATAAACGAACTTGGAATCATTTGTAGAAGGATGAAGTCAATGATGGAGACTGGACTTGGAATGATTAGGAGCTTATATTATATTTATAAGGTTAGGGTAGTTAAGTACCCTTATAGGGGATTTTGTTTATTTTGTAACCATCTAGAAAGTTTCAGTAGGTGGTATTTTAGAATCTTTATATGGATTAATAATCTTTTATTGGAGTTATGGGTGAATAAACCTTATGCTTTGGATTATAGAATACCAATTCACTTTGTTGTGGATCGTGGATTATTAAATCCTTGATATTGGATTTTGGTTATTACAAATTTGGTTTTGAATTATGATTTCTTAAACTCATTAACTTTAGCTTATAAATATTATACCCTTGAACATGAAAATTGTTTCATATACCCTTTTGTAACATCCTAAAAGCATGCCTAGGAGTTTTGACTTCTTTGGTGATAAAATAATAATTTAGAAATAATAATAAATTAGATTTAAATAAATAATAAATAAATTAATAAACTAATCACATGATAATTTAATGAAGTTTTATAATATATAAGATGCAAATTTAAATAAGATAAATGTTTGTGTATCATAAGTGGAAAAATTAAGTAGAAGGACTAGTTTTTCTAGTTTACAAATTTAATGACCAAGTGTTGAATTGGTTATTGATCATTTAATAGAGTTATAACCAAGTGTTGACTTAGTCAATGGTGAAAATAGATGATTCAAACTCTAAATTGATGTATGAGTTGTACCTTGGCTATGATGAGTTATACTCTAGCATCTATTCAAATATTTAAAGTTGGTTATGGAATTAATAGGTTTTTAGATGATTAAACATATGAAAACAATGATTCAAATCCAATCTCTTGGGATTTAGCATGCTACTTGTACATTTGTAGTTTTGGAAGGAATCAATTGAAGTAACCTTTAATGGATCTATATTTTGAAGGCAATTCATGGATGTTATCCTTAATTCCATTCCATTGATTACGATTACTAATCTCCATTAGTTAATTGAGCATATATGAATGATTGATGAGGGAATGATGGATGGAATAAGAGCATAATTAATTCATTTTTGGTGAATTGATCATTAGGAACAAATAAGACCTTTGTTGGTATTATGATCTTTATATAAGCATCCCCAAAGCTTATGTGACCTCTTAAGGTATTACTGATTAATTCAAAATGAGGATAAGACTTAATTCAGTTTTTAATATGTTAAAAGCCCTTATTTAGTTCATTATAATCATTTGATGAAGTTTGGTGGTCATTGGAAGTCTAGAATGCAAAGTACATGGATTAAATGAGGAAAACCTGACACATGGCTTGTCATTTTAGTGTAAACTGTCACATAGCATGTCACTTTAGTGTAAAATGACATGTGCCTCATTGTCTCTAGAAATGGAAAGTCCAAAATCCTTTTAACCTAGTATCCAACCTCCAATTTCCCCCAAATTATATATACATGATTTAGGATGGAAGTTAGCTAATGTGTCAAGAACCTTATAAGGATATTTTGTCCCTTTCATAATAATTTGTTAATACCAGAAATAGGTGGTGTTTGAGAGGTGTACAAAGCTTAAGAAGTGGAGTATAGCTTGAATTTATTCAAAGGTAAGTAGTATCGAATACATGTTCCATAGCAACAAGATTTTCATGTCCTTATAATGAAATTGAGTTAAAACGTTTTCTTGTTTACTTTCTATTTATTAGCTATGTGAAATTACTTGTGCATTTCATGAAAATGATTCCGTAAAACAATTGTATAACGAGAAAAGAGTAAGATGTTTTGAAAGGTGTTTTTGCATGAATTCATATGCATTAATGTAGATAGGAAATGGATTGTGTGTGTTCCTCCATAGTCCATGTCAAAAGGTGTTAAGGTTACTTAAGGTGTTGTGTAGTATCCTAGACATGCCCACTTATATAAGAGGTTAGCTACCTCTTTTATGGAACCGGTGGATTGATAGCCCACCCGTACCCATTAAGGTGAAAGGTGAGAAGGCATGTATAAGGTTTTGTGTGCCAATATGTCAAAGTCTTTATTGCTATAAAATGAGAACGGTAAGTACGGAAAAGAGTGGAAGGGCAATGCGTGTAGTTGTGTGTTGCATTGTATTCTTTCAATTATATTGTAAATGTTTATACATGATAAATGTTTTGAAGATTTAAGAGTAATGGTTTTTTCCAAAAAATTTCGAAAGATGTTTTCAAGAGTTTTAAATATAAAGATTTATACATTTTGAAAGGATTTTTAGGGAATTCACCATGGGTCAAGGATTTAGTTGATCCTTGAATACAAATGTGGTTAAGTCATGATATTACTCACTAGGCATTTCTAATGCCTAACATACTACCTTTTTAACATATATTCAGGTTCTAGTGGGAAATAAGGACTAGAGGATTTATGATATATCAATGTCCACTGTTTGTAGTGGTTACTTATCTTATATATGATATTTGAATTGTTCACCCTCCTATTAAACCTCTCTGATAAACTATAACAATTTTTGTTAAACTAAGAGACTTATGAGGTCGTTTTCCATAAAAAGTTTTAATTAGATTGAAGTGTTTTGATGTATCCCACCAGGAATCCGTCAAAAATAAAAGAATCACTAAGTCAACAGATGGATCAGCCAAAGAGCAATGCGTAAATAACATCGGGGCTTCGCCATCACCTTCAAGACCCCGTATCCGTTCCTTGGTGACCAAGTGCCAAGGCTAACATTAAAGACAAAACAATAATAGGAGTTACCTAGAGTGACAGGTGTAGTGCTCTGGGCGCTGCTTCTGGAAGAGTCTGCACCAATAGTGAAAAACCACTCATGGAACACGATCCTCCAATCAAAAGCCATCTTCCCCTGCCAAACCAGAAAAAAGTAGAAATACTGTCGGGGATCTGTTCCCCTTATCCACAAGTATAAAGGCACCATTCTCACCCAAGAGAAGGGTTCAAGATCTCTAATCCTTCAACTCTCTCTATACGCTTTTAACCCTTTGTCAGAACCTTACTGACTTGATCGTCGGAGCCTCATTCCGGGACAACCTTCCGGATGACGACTGACGGTCTCATCTTCTTTGTTATGATCCATAAGCTATTCATCCCCGCCCTCAGATAGACAGAGTTAGGACGATGACATATCACAACAGTTGACGCCATCCGGGCTTGCACTCAGTCCTGCAAAACCCACTCAGGAGCATCGGACCGAAAATGACGAACAAAGGACCGCAACGACAAGAAGGTGGCACCACTAGCCCGGTTGGACCAATGCAGTCCATCGACACTGGAAGGACAACTGCTAGCATAAACATTAACAACGCCGACAGTTGGCTCCGCGGCGGAATTCATCACTAGTTTATGGCGACCGACACCCGCCGCAACGACACATCCGGTCACGATGACCACCACGACGCCCCAAAGGGCACCAACCATACAATCACAACCAGCAACTCATCAACAACCATCTACGTGGCAGGTAGGGACCATCACATGGTGTTCGAGCACCATCACATCTACTATACAACCAATGCCTTCAGGTCAATTGTGTTCCCCGATGGCCGCCATGTCGCACCTCTCGCTTTTTGCACAACAACCGGCGTTCAACCCATACTCCTACTACTACCAAGGCATGTACCCCAACACAGCCGCAAAACAACAACAATCAAGGCACACCGGTGCAAGGAACACAGTCACACAACATGGGTCCAGTAGAGTCGAGGTCACAGTCAGATCAGCTGGTGCATGCATATCCCACAATGGAAGTGTATGTGCCACAAACGACGAGGTACAACCATGGATACCTTTACAAATATGGTCAAGGGTACTCCAACCCCTATCATATGCAACACGCAATGGACAGTGGAGCACCCACATACCCGCACATGTATGAATCGGTACCAAGCATTAGCTCGGTATTTTGCCAGGAGCTCCTGCAATACGAAATACCACATTCCCCTATGATCCCAAATATCCCAAAATACAACGACACAACAAGTCCCGATGAACACAAAGACACTTATGAAAGGACGATGACATCGCTTCGAATGGACAAGAGATTCACCTGCACCTAATTCCCAATCACATTGTCAGGAAACGCCAACAAGTCATTCAAGGCGTTATGACTGGGAAACATCTCTAGCTTTGAACAGTTGAGACATCTATTCATCCACAATTTCATGCAGTTGAGAAAAGTTAGAGGAGATGCCAACTCGATCATGGCATGCAAGCAAAAGGAGGGAGAGTCCATCTAAGCATATTATGTTCGGTTCACCTTAGCAACATTAAGCGTCCGAAGCCATGAAGAATTCTTAGTCACAAGCGCCTTCACCCAGGGGCTACTCCCAGGCCCCCTGTCAAGGAAAATGCAAGGCACAATACCGAAATCCAGAGACGAGCTTAAATACAGGATCAAGAAATACCTTTGACAGGTCAAAGTGGAAGAACACAAGCAAGAAAATTTAAAGGCCGTAGCGAACCCCTACCTCAAACAAGAATCAACTGACTGTTACTCTCGCCATAGCCATAAAGAGCGCAACGATGGAAACCACAACAAAAAGAGCAGACATTTGAGACATTTCTCCTGCAGATTATGCCCGTTCGTCAAAGACAATCAGAGGAGCCACGGGTCGGAAGTACACACCATTGAAAAAACCCCACAACGGATGGAGAAGGAAAAAAGAAAATACTGCGAATACCACAAAAACAAAACACACGACACTAGAGAATGTATGATACTCAAAAGAGAAGTAGCAGACAAGAAATTGAAAGGAGACCTAACAAAAATATCAAGGAACCCACGGTCAAAGTTCAAAGCTGACCAAAAATATGGGAGAACCCGCAAGGAAGTAGGAAAACAACCAATCAAAAAATATGAGATTTTCACAATAGACCCAAGGATCGGGACAAGTACCAACAGCTGGCCAAAGGCGATGCGAATCCTCCCAAAGACACTTCAAAGATCAGTTTCTCGCCATCAGACCCGCGAGTGCCCAACTAGGACCCAATAAATCCAATCATAACCCCGTAACAGTCATACAACAGAAGACCTGGCGAGCCTGAGTTGACGGAGGTAGCAGCATAAATATCATTTACGAACACTGTTTCAAGCAACTCCCGCCAAGTTGAAGAAGGAACTTGAAACCCTCAGTCCAGACACTAGTTGTTAGCTTCACGGGACACAAGTTGTGGCCACTTGGCACCATAAACCTACCATTGACTATAGTCAGTGTCGATGGGAAGGAACAAGTAACCAGGATAATCGAGTTCTCGGTAGTCAAGCATTGATCCGATAACGATATAATCCTCGGGCGTCCGACTCTCTTCCAATTACAGGCTATCCCATCAACAATACATGGAACGGTCAAGTTTAGAACAACTAAAGGTTTAGAAACAGTCACAACCATTAACACACGAGCAAGGCCAATTCGGGAAATCGCCGCGTAGGCCACCGCACGCATCCTAAAAAGAAGTCGGACCATGATACTCCCATCCGAAAACTGTAAAAGGCAAGAGGAAAGATGCCCACACTCCGATAAAAAGAACGAACGCAAGCCTCGGGCATGTAGCCCCGAGGGGGGAGGGAGGGTGCGGTAGCAACAACATTACCGCTCCAGATACAACACGTATTGATAACATGAACACCAACAGGGGTTGGATACCACTAAGCACGCCCACACGCCTTCACGAAGTGAAGATAAAAAGCATGAAGAAGAAGCCTGACAACAAACAATACCAAGGATCACAAAGGACGGGAGGGAGGGAAAGACAGGGAACCACCCTACAAAAGCAGATATGGACAGGAGGCTGCCAGCAACAGCAAGAGCCCGCAATTGGCAGAAGCTTACCCCAGGGCGATAACTGGTCCAAAACCTCGTGAAAAATAGAATCAATAATAACAACGCAACACCGGATGACACGAAACCTCCCAAAGATACTAACCAAACAACCAACACTAGAGAATGGAAGAGATTGGAAATCATCTTTTGAAGGACGATTGTCCCAGAAACAGCGAGTCACATAAATGCAAACATCAGAGAACTTGTAAGCATAGGAAAGGCACAGAGCAAGAAGGAAAAAAGAAGAAGAAATCGTCCCCATGACCTAGGAGCCCCAAGGCCCATGCCAATGGTCCTAGCTTGGAAGGAATCAGGAGAAGGGGCTATGCGATCAAACTCCCACCGGATAATCACACTGCAACTAGCCAACACAAGACCTAGAAGTAGAATAAAATAAGCTATAGAACCCCCGATACCTACCTAAATGATGTAGGTGTTTCCAAGACATCAAACAAAATATATATGCAATGAAAATTTAGAACGAACAAGTATCAATATACTTTCGTACAAACGGAAAACAAACACGGGCTGATCACCTATGCCGCATAACATTAAAATTATGGAGGGAAACATAGTTATAAGCCTCAAGGGCTCATAATTTCCCCTAACAAACATGTCAACAAGTTCAGTAGAGCCACAACTCCTGACCATGACAAACAAGATACTTTACAGGATCATAACCTTTCCCTCGAAACACATAAACTCCCAGATTTCAAGGTGACGATCTCAGTCTGGTTCGGATAACAAGGGCCAGAGCGCAAGTCTCCTTGGCCCGGGGTATAGAAAAAGACCGCAAAACAAAGTCCTTTAGCTAAAAAAGGGGTGTTCCAATGAAGCAGACCAACTAGGGCCCGCACCTAAAAGTTAACCAAAACCTCACAATATGAGGTCGGGTCAAAGGAAAAACAACAGGCTCAGATGCTCTGGATCACCAAAACTCATCAAAACAAATAACAACCACCCCAAAAAGGGCGACACTAGCCTCTAGGAAGAAATCAAGCAAAAGATGGACAACATAAATCATCAAACACAAGGACATCACAAAACGATAGTGTAACAGACAAAAGAAGGTAAATTTAACATACTTAAGATCAATTGTCTATCTAGACAACCCCCTGGGATTTGCACAAAGATCACGCAGGGCCAAAGAAAAACAGTGAAACATTATTTAAATACCAAACAAAAACAAACATTGTTTTAGAATATCCAAAGAGGAAATAAAGGCCATCACTTACTAGGGGAAACACCTGCATGAGAAGAGCCGCCTTCGACCTGACTATCCTCGACGTTAGAGTCATCACACAACTGCCGAAAGCCTGCCAGGTCGAGCTTGCCGAGGCGGAGGTAGGAGGAAAAGTTTGTCTCTATAAACGCTTTCACAATAGCGTGCATTTCCTGAATGTGCTCCGTGGTAGCAACTGCCTCCCTAGGGACAAACTTCCCAACAATGAAATGTTCTCAGACCTCCTGCTTGCCATTCTCCACACCAGCGGCCATGCACGCCATGTTCATCCGCTTCACTCCCATCAAAAACTCAGAACTTTCAACCACCTTGTCCACCACACAGACAATTCCTTTCTGAAGCAGCCACCCAGATCATCCTCCATGCTCTTCCTCTTTGCCATATCTTCCTCCAACTGCATATTAGCACGATCCACTTGGTCCTTAAACAAAGGGATGAGCATATGGACCGGGGAACCGGCCGGAACCGAAACCGGCACCGAAACCGGAACCGGAACCCGATGGAACCTGTCGGGCGGGGACCGGGACGTTATTTTTGTGGATTTTTGGAACCGGGAACTGGTAGAACCGGCAAAAACCGGAACCGTATGATGCTATTTTTCGAGGACCAGTTTCAACATTTGAAGACACAACAAGAACCGGTAGGAACCAGGAACCGGGAACCGGTAGAACCGCCGGGCCGGTTCAGTTCTTGATTTTGGTCGAAGCCGGTTCCCGGGTCTAGTCTGGTTCCGGCCGGTTCGGTCCTTTTTCTCATCCCTACTTAAGCACCTTCTTCTCTTCCACCAACACCTCGATATGCGGGGAGAAACGCTCTACTGACTTGTCCAAAGCAACAACCTTATCCTCCAGATATGCCTTCTCCCCCGCCAGGAGATCATAAAGCTCCTCGAACGAACGCTTCTCACCTTCTAACGCCAACAACTTGGCCCTTAAATCATCCCGCTCAACCTTGATTTTATCGAGCTCGCCAGAACTGGAATCACCCAGACGAAGGCGAGATGCAGTCGCAACCATATATGAACCAACGTGGGCAACCGCATATGTAGATATTTCGTGTTTATTTTATTATAGAATGTACTGCAATTAAGAGAAGAGTCTTTCCCCATTATTTGTTTCAATTTCAATTATAATCTAATTTTCGTAATTAAATTTAATATATTTCATCAAGGCTAAAAATATCTATTAAACTTAAAAACCGTTCTTAATAGAATATGTGCCAATCTTCAAACAATGTAAAATTTTCGTTACAACCTACATTTTCATTCTTGATCGAATATACAAGACTAAGAAATTTATATTAAAATTTGACAAAATATACGTGTTATGATAACATTCTAGGAGAATTTAAAAACAGAAAACACCCTGGTAAAAATTAAAAGTACAAAACTAAAATTCCTAAAGAATAAATTATAATTGAAGAATATGTTATTCTTAGGAGAATGACTATAGTATAAAAGTACAAAATTGAAATTCTCTTTAGAATAAAAGAAATAGATGAGCGAAAGCATAAATTACAAGCACTATTCTAACATACTCGTAAGAATGAGAGAATTACAAGATAGAAAGAATACAATCTTATGCTACTTCTCTTCTTGATATTTTTTTTCCTTGATTGAGTAACACCTGAAAGAATAATTAAGCCCATTTAAATGGCATCACGAATCACGAACCATAAAATATAAAGTGGAAAAATTCTCCCCTAGAAATGAAAGGATTAAAATAAAAAAAATCATAATTAAAAAAATAATGTAAAGAGGCAATAACAAAAAAAAAACATTTCTAATCCTAGAAACAGAAACCTAATTACAAAAAACAAAAGTAGCACTTAGAAAAATTCAACTATGAGAGATTAGAAAAAATCTCAGCAATTAGCAAATATCTCTATATTGTTTTGTTAGTGATTTTTTACCTTTAATGGATGCTCTAATAATATTGTGCATGAAGACAGTAAATATTCTGTGAGATATAGGAATTAGTGTTCTCTTTCTTCATAAACAAAAGAAATATCTTTTAAGAAATATCTAACCTTTTCTATGCTAATAATAAAAGATGCAATACAGAACAAACCTAGAGTCTTTATTGCATCGGTCCTGTGAAAAAACGTTTTTCATTATCTCCATCCAAGTAATACTTTTTGAAAATTGGATTACCTGATTTTGTAACTGGTTATTTTCCCTCAAGCTAAAACATATGCAAATGTCATTTGCTTTTAATGGAGAAGGGAATCCGCTAAAAAGATTATTTTGCACTGTTGGGCAACAAAATACACTCAACATTGATATGCGTCTATTTATAATAACAAGAAGATATGTAAAGATGTTTTGTGAATAGTACAAAGAATGGAAGAAAATGTTGACCTCATGGGCACCACTAGCCAAGAACATTGAGTTGAAGCATAGACTTCTGAGTCTTAACAAGGTACTTGAGAATGCTAGTATTTTTTTTATTTTAAATCCAACATTCCAAAAGATATTGTTTTTTCATCTAGTTCCTATAAAGAAAACTATGATACCTCTTTAGATCAATTATCTCTATCATAATAACTAAATCAGGATTATCCAACATTTTCATAATCAAGACATGTAAAGTAGTTACATAAAACGCCATAAATCCATATAACAAGAAGGATGGTTAATGATAAAATGGAATACTTGAAAAATCCTAGAAACTAAGAAAATCACAGTCAAGCATTTCATCAAACAATTACTCTTCATAACATTGTCCACGTTTTTGACACAATGATCATCGGTGGTAGCGGATGATGGATGTGGCTTTACACATCTATGTTTTTTGGATGTCCTAAGTAACACTTTTGACAATCAGTTAAAGGTTCAATTACCCACTACCTAATAGAAGAATGAAAAAGAAGGGACAACAACAATTCAACTCATTGAAAACGTGGGAGAGAATACATAAATCAAAAGTAAGCTATAGAGCTCTATAAATAGTTAATCTGATATGTTGGCTGTGATAAACGGTTTGTCTATTGTCGTGAGTTAACCATCGGAGCATGTTAAATAACATCGAATTGGAGGCTTCACATAACAACTAGGGTTCAAGAAGGTCGACGTGAGAGACATGAGAGAGAATGAGTCTATTTAAAATTAATTATACTTACATTTAGGAAGAGAAATTCTTCATACCAAAACTACCCCTAGATAATTAATTAAAAATCAAAAAATATTTAATTTATGATTGGCTAGGAATTTGTTACACATTTACACAATAATTGTTCATATACATATGATCCTAACTATATATATATATATATATATATATATATATATATATATATATATATATATTGACATGCACACAAATATAAGTATATCCTCTCTTATTACTTCGAGTATACCAACGTACTATCATGCCATGAAAAACCTAAAAGACGTCAAAAGATTACAAGTTATTATATTGAAACACATCTTAAGGATGCACATCCTTAACTATTTATCATGACCCAATTTTTTAAGCTAATGACATTACCTTAGAATAGCATGTTGAAGGCGAACCAAACTCTCCTTGAAATCAATTTTTTTTTCTTTTCATATCCCTGATAACAAAACATCCACTACTCGATTTTTTGGTCCAAGATTGCATATTGACAATAAAATTCCAAAAACAATGCCCATGAAGCTGGGAACAACAGAATTTGGCTGATCCGAAATATAACGATGGCATGCATTTAGGAAGACATGTCTAATTGTAATATAAGTGGAATTGGCCATATTAGATATCACGCCTAGAATCCCAACCTCCCAATGATATTCCTTTAAAACCAGGATCATAATTATACACAATGTATTGCTCTCACTTCATAGGGTGGTGTTAAGATTTGGTTGTTTCCATCGATGGAAATCACTAAGAACATGTTGCCTATGTAGTCCCTTTAAGGGGCATTGACTATGATGATCATGTTGGAATAGTGTCTAAGGCTGCAACTATATTAGACAAATATTTGACCCGATTGTGCATGGTCCTTTTGGGTTGCCTTCACCATAGCAACTTGATAGGATGATTTATTAAGAGAGAATAAATATTATTAATATATTATGAGAATAATATAAGGAATAATAATATTGTTATTTGATTAATATAAGTCATAAATTAATTAATATTAATTTGGCGACTTAAAGAGATTAATTAAATAAGAGGGTATAAACTGTCAATTGTTTGATAGTTAAACTATAGACTGTAAATCCTTATTGGATAGAGAATTGACGAATTCTAGAAGCTAAGGATAGCTTAAAATCGTCTAAGGATATCTAAGGAAAGGATATGGATTGCTTTAAGAGAAGATTATCCAACTAGGGTTTAAGTTGTAACCCTTAAGGAGTCTACAAGTATAAATAGACCCTATGGCAAAGGGAAATCGACACTTCATTGAGAATAAAGAATCCCTGGCCGAATTTCCTCCCCTCTCCTCTCTCTCAAATCATCCTCCTTGCTATTTGGTGTTTGTAAGCCATTAGGGGAGTTACAATTGTGACTCTAGAGCTCCAAGACAACAAGATCAAACAAGAGATTCAAAGGTATGATTCTAGATCTGATTTTGTATTGTTCTTATACCTAATTACTCATTAGAAGTCTTGGATTCAAAGCATGTTTAATTAGAAAGCCTAGATCCAAGCATTAGGGTTTTGCATGCGCACATAGGAAAGTTCTTATGGCTTAAACCCATCAGTGGTATTAGAGCCTAGCTTGGTTTCTATTAAATGGTTGCTTGTTTGTTTGAAACTTAACTGCAAAATTCGATTTTTGTGTTTCTGAGTCATGGACTCGGCGAGTTCCATAGTGGACTCGGCGAGTCCCTTGGTGCACCCGGTGAGTCCAAGCGTCAGGAATGGCCAGTTTCGGGATTTCTTCATGATTATCTTATGGAAACTTACCTTAATCATATTAGATCAACCCTAATCCGATTTTTTGATATATATGACTATAATCTTGATCTAATTAAAGATATTTATCAACTAATAAAATATTTAATTTCCTTATATGATAATTAATTAATTATTTTGATTAAATTGGTAATTATCTTGCAAGAAATCTTGAATAAATCAAATATAGATAATTAGGAAATTAATTGTTAATTAGAATTATTTGTTATTTGATCCTCCATGTTTTAAATGTTTAAAACTTGTCCTCAAGTTTCGAAATTTATGTATTGTGATTAAAAGTTTTAATTTAGACAATTTAAATTTCAAACCCTAAGTTTTTAAAAAGTTTAAAATACAACCCTATACTAATATAATATTACAAGATTAATATATATATATATATATATATATATATATATATATATATATATATATATATATATATATATATATAACTAAAATGCTAGTCTTACCGTTAGTATGCCTCATTCACGAAGCCGATCTATAAGGTGGGTATAAGGTTGCGGCCTATAAAATGGCGCTTAATGGGTGTACACTCACACCCACCGCTTGCTTGATCGATGGAGGGTCGTTAGCCGAACGGGTAGGATAGGGCAACTTCATCCTCTCATTAAAAGTATAATATGAAATACAAAGTAACTACACATTTTTTAAAAATTTCCCAATCTTAGTTACTTTAGGAAAAGTGAATTGATGCAATCCCATGAAATTACACTTTGCACCCTTGCTAAGAAGTTAGTGGAGCGTGTGTGGTTTACCGGCACACTAATTGGTTCTAAGCAAAGGTGGCAAAGGGTGATTCATTGTTTGTCATAGTTCGATGGAGCATGTGTGGTTTACCGGCACATCGAATAGGTGATCGTTACAATGAAGGCACCATGTGAATTTGCATGGTAATTCACACCCGCTTTGTGATCCTTGGTATCCCAGTCACAAACAAGAGGGGCATATCGAGATTTAAACATGCCATTGAATAGTTTCAATGAATCTCATCCGAACCTAGGAATTCTCATTACATTTAGGACTTATAGTTAGGTTTTTATGATGGAGAATTAATGAATCGTCATTCACTTACCTTCATATTATTTGCATGTTGGATTACGGCATCCCTTTTCTAATATGTAAATATTGTTGTTGGATCCTAGCCCTAATTTTTCTTATTGGGTGATAATTAGGGATTCATATTCTAATCTATCTTTGTCCTTTCTATTTGTAGATGTCGAACGCAGACAACGTTGCTGCTAGTTTTTTCACATTGATGAGCCTTTGTCAAAAGGTGACTTTCGATGGGACGAACTTTAGCGAATGGATAAGATACATTCGCACCATTGCTCGCTATGAGGATAAGGAGTATGTCCTCGATGAGAAGCTCGAGAAAATTAACCCTGAAATCGCTACTCCGGCTGAAATGACCGCTTTTGAAACTCATGAGCGCGATGCAACGAAGGTACATTGCATCATGATAGCCACCATGAACTCCGAATTCCAAAAGTCCTATGAGGACATGTACCCGTACGAGATGCATCAAGACTTATTGGAGAGATACCACCAAAACGCGAGACAAGAGCGTTATGAGATTTTCACTAACATGATTTCCGCTAAGATGGGTCATGGAGAATCTCTTACCGTGCACCTGCAAAAGATGCAAATGTATGTCGACCGCCTTCGCAAGTTAAATGTTGAGTTCGGGGAAGACTTGGCGATCGACATGGTGCTTCACTCTTTGCCTCCGAGCTACAATCAATTTAGGATGACCTACCACATGAACAAAGAGGAGGTCACCCTAAGCAAACTCCAAGGTATCTTGAAGGTCGCTGAGACTAACTTCAAAGACAAGTCTGTTGCACCAACTCCCAATCCACCCGCTGCTCCTGTCTTGGCTATTGGTCAAGGTAAGGGAAAGAAGAGGAAGGCTTCGTCTAAGAACTATCGCAAGGTTAAAGCCCGAGATGGTGCCTCCTCTAGTGGGACCAAAGTTGATCCTGCTAAGCCTTGCCCTAACCCAAAGGAGGCAGAGTGCCACCACTGCCACAAGATAGGACATTGGAAGAGAAGCTGCCCAGAGTACCTGCAAGCCATCAAGGAAGGAAAGACCAAGCCATCTTTCGCAGGTATATACACAGTTAAATCTAACGATTCTAATCGTGCTATTTCTTGGGTTCTTGATACCGGTTGTGGTTACCACATTTGTTCTAATGTGCAGGGACTAAGAAGAAGTAGGGATGTGGAGCAAGGAAGGATCAATCTAATCATGGGGAACAGAAGATCGTCGCCTGTGACCAAGATTGGAGTGTATTCTTTAGTGCTTAGGAATAATTTATGTTTAGATTTGAACAATTGTTGCTATTCGCCAGAAATGGCTAGAAACATCATTTCATTTCATGGTTTTTTAGACAAGGTTTTAGATTTTCTTTTAATAATGAGAATGGTTCTATTTTAGCTTATCTAAATGGTGTCTTTTATTTTGAAGCTATACCATGTAATGGAATATATGAAACTGTTATGATTGTTGATAACTTAGGAAATGATGTTTTGAACATAGATTCTTCCAATAGTATGGATAGAGCATCCTTGTGGCACTGTCGTCTTGGACATGTCAACAAGAAACGCATAGCCCAACTCCAAAAGGATGGAGTGTTGGAGTCATTCGACCTTAGGGAAGATGACACGTGCGAGTCTTGTTTACTTGGAAAGATGACTAAGTCACCCTTCACGAGTACGTGTGAAAGGGGTGAGGGTCTATTGGACCTAATACATACCGATGTATGTGGGCCGTTTAGATCAACCACGAAGGATGGGAACCGCTTCTACGTGACTTTTACCGATGACTATAGTAGATATGGGTATATCTATTTGATCAAGCAAAAGTCAGAAACTTTTGAAAAGTTCAAAGAGTTCAAGAATGAAGTGGAAAATCAATTGGGCAGGAAAATCAAGATGCTTCGATCCGATCGAGGAGGAGAGTACCTAAGTCTTGAATTCCACGATTATCTCAAGGAGTGTGGAATAGTTTCACAATTGACGCCTCCTAGGACACCGCAGTTGAATGGTGTGGCAGAAAGGCGTAATCGAACCTTGTTGGACATGGTTCGCTCTATGATGAGTCGTGCTTCACTACCTATCTCTTTTTGGGGGTATGCCTTAGAGACTGCTGCCCATATCCTTAACCGAGTCCCTACTAAGAAGGTTGCCAAAACACCTCACGAGATGTGGACAAGGAAAGCTCCCTCGTTAGCACATATCAAGGTTTGGGGTTGCGAGGCTTTCGTAAGACGAGATACTCATGACAAGCTCGAACCTCGTAGTGAGCGATGTATTTTCATCGGCTACCCGCAGAAATCCTTTGGATATCTCTTCTATAGACCGAAGGACAATGTTGTCTTCGTTGCGAGGAGAGGAGTTTTCCGAGAGCGAGAACTCATAAGCCAAGGAGACAGTGGGAGGCAGATCGAGCTTGAAGAGATTCAAGAGTCGATAGATAAAGGAACTTCTACCGCTGGCACTCAACCCGAGGAGGAAACTCCGGTTGAACCGATTGACGAATCCTTACCTCTTAGACGTTTCGATAGAGTTAGAGTTCAACCCCAGTTTTATGGTTTTCATATTAATACCGAAGGGGACATGTATATTAGTGATGGTACACTAATAAATCTTGATGAACCTAATAGCTGTAGGGAAGCCATGGCAGGCCCGGAGTCTGCAAAATGGAAAGAGGCAATTGATAGCGAGATCCAATCCATGTATGATAACCAAGTTTGGAATTTGGTTGATAATGTGCCCGGACGTAAGACTGTTGGGTGCAAGTGGATCTTCAAGAAGAAGACCGACGTGGATGGAAACGTACACACATATAAAGCGCGATTGGTCGTGAATGGCTTTACTCAAACTCCCGGAGTTGACTATGATGAGACCTTCTCACCAGTTGCAAAGATAAAATCTATTAGAGTGATGCTAGCGATTGCCGCATTTCATGATTATGAGATTTAGCAAATGGATGTCAAGACCGCTTTTCTTAACGGAAATTTGGCTGAGGATATTTACATGGCTCAGCCAGAGGGGTTTGTGGATCCGAAGCATCCGAATAGAGTGTGTAAGCTTGAGAAGTCCATTTATGGACTTAAGCAAGTGTCTCGCAGATGGAATCTTTGCTTCGATGAGAAAGTCAAAGAGTTTGGATTTGTACGAAGCGAAGATGAATCATGTGTATATGTCAAAGCCAGTGGGAGTATAGTTAGCTTCCTCGTTCTATATGTCGATGACATATTGCTCATAGGAAACGACATCCCGACTCTGCAGGAAGTTAAGTCCTGGCTCGGGAAGTACTTCGCTATGAAGGACCTCGGAGAGGCTTCTTACATTTTGGGAATAAGGATAGTAAGAGAGAGAAGTAAGAGACTAATAGGACTTAGTCAGAACACTTACTTAGAGAAGGTACTAAAATGTTTTAGTATGGAAAACTCGAAGAAGGGAGAATTACCGATACAAAGTAATGCCAAGTCGAGTAAGACTCAAAGTCTGAGTACCGAAGCTGAAATAGCAGAAATGAGCCGAGTACCATACGCTTCCGCAGTTGGCTCAATCATGTACGCTATGACTTGTACTCGCCCTGATGTAGCCTTTGCTTTGAGCATGGTTAGTAGATATCAAGGGGACCCTGGCAGAGCCCATTGGATTGCGGTGAAGAATATCCTTAAGTACCTTCGGAGGACGAAGGAATGGTTCTTAGTCCTCGGAGGGAGTGATGAGTTGAAGGTGTGAGGGTATAGTGACGCCAATTTTCAAACCGACAGGGACAACTACCGTTCGCAGTCGGGCTGGGTCTTTACCCTAAATGGAGGAGCAGTGACTTGGAAAAGTTCCAAGCAGGAAACCGTAGCTGATTCAACGTGCGAATCAGAGTACATTGCAGCGAGCGAAGCGTCGAAGGAGGCAATATGGCTGAAGAACTTCATCGGTGATCTTGGAGTTGTACCTGCCATAAAGGAGCCCATGGAGATTTTCTGTGATAATGAAGGAGCGGTTGCCTTGACCAAGGAACCGAGGGATCATGGTAGATCTAGACACATCGACAAAAAATACCACTTTATTAGACATCGTGTAGAAGAAGGACAACTCGTAGTGAAGAGGATATCATCGGAAGATAATCCAGCAAATCCGCTTACGAAGGGACTGAGTAGGGTTAAGCACTTGCAGCATGCTAGGAGTATTGGGCTGAAGGATGATATTAGCATAGATTAGATAGTAGTAGAAACGTGTAATAGATAAATGTAATTAACATTTGATGATTAAATAAAGGAGTTTTATTTATAAGTAATGTTACTGTCTTATGTTAATTGTTTAACTATTGTTTCATTTTGCATGTGTTGACTTCCAGAATAATTGAGTTTATTAAGAATAATCGAATTATTCAAATTGTCCACAATCGTTCATATGTTGGAAGTAGATATGAAAGAAGATTGTCGTGAATTGGTGCGTAGATTGTCTAAATGGTATTAGACATAGCAAAGGGTTGCTGCGACGTTCATGAGTGCTTATGAACTGGTTTTGAGCATTGGAACAAACCTGCGCTTGCTAGAATCACCTTATGGAATATGATATAAAAGGGTGATCGCAAGACGATAATATCATATAGTCTTAAAACCTAGATATATGGTTTGTTATTTGTTAAGTGGTTGTACATTGATAATGCGAAAACGCATCAGTAACTCGATGTTATAAAACGCATTGTTGTGTATAGTTGATTAATGAATAAGTAAATGCATATAAGTCGAAGTTTATCTGTAACTTTTATCCTAAATAGGTAAAAGCGATATCTCGGCCGCTCGATGATTTGATTTGACTTATGTGCCGGGCCCGGTCAGAACTGAATTGATGTGTTCGATTAAGTTCTATGTCAAATAAATTAGAGATCGAGAAACCTAAATGCTTGATTGATCATTCCATAGAATTGTCAGCATGATATCTAACAGAGGACTGTACGATCCCTTATCTAAAGGACAAGATTGATTAGATCAGAGTTTGACAGCGTCTTTGAGAGCTACGATTGCAAATCGAATTGTACTTGTGCATATAGTTACTAGACTTATCCAAGTGGGAGACTGTTGGAATAGTGTCTAAGGCTGCAACTATATTAGGCAAGTATTTGACCCGATTGTACATGGTCCTTTTGGGTTGCCTTCACCATAGCAACTTGATAGGATGATTTATTAAGAGAGAATAAATATTATTAATATATTATGAGAATAATATAAGGAATAATAATATTGTTATTTGATTAATATAAGTCATAAATTAACTAATATTAATTTGGCGACTTAAAGAGATTAATTAAATAAGAGGGTATAAACTGTCAATTGTTTGATAGTTAAACTTTAGACTGTAAATCCTTATTGGATAGAGAATGGACGAATTCTAGAAGCTAAGGATAGCTTAAAATCGTCTAAGGATATCTAAGGAAAGGATATGGATTGCTTTAAGAGAAGATTATCCAACTAGGGTTTAAGTTGTAACCCTTAAGGAGTCTACAAGTATAAATAGACCCTATGGCAAAGGGAAATCGACACTTCATTGAGAATAAAGAATCCCTGGCCGAATTTCCTCCCCTCTCCTCTCTCTCAAATCATCCTCCTTGCTATTTGGTGTTTGTAAGCCATCAGAGGAGTTACAATTGTGACTCTAGAGCTCCAAGACAACAAGATCAAACAAGAGATTCAAAGGTATGATTCTAGATCTGATTTTGTATTGTTCTTATACCTAATTAGTCATTAGAAGTCTTGGATTCAAAGCATGTTTAATTAGAAAACCTAGATCCAAGCATTAGGGTTTTGCATGCGCACATAGGAAAGTTCTTATGGCTAAAACCCATCAGATCAATCATAATTATATTAATGAATCGGCAATTACAAACAAACTAGTGTTTTGCTGAAGTTGGATCTTACCACACAACCTACAATGAGAAAGGAAAACTTAAACCGGTCACTGTCATCGTTCTTGATATGGGTAACTGTTACGAGATTGGTGTTTTCAAGATTGTAACAGTAAAAGTTGAGAATGACAATACTTTTTTTATGATTTCATCTTGATGAACTTATTTTTAGTTGTAGATAATCTATATCTGTGGTGATAAAATATGTACGTATAACCCCTACCCAGTCCAAAATGTGTGTTCGGAATATCAGATCGATCTATTTCTGTCTAATCCATGTCAGTAGTTACATCCAAAATGCATTTTCTAAAAAAATAAGTTTGGAATGTCAGATTCCGACCAACTTTAAGTCGCATCATATCAACTCCCATACCATCCGGATTGTTTTAATTGTAGTCTAGAACAAGATGTTCCTTACTCGGTGATCATTTCGATAATCAACCAAAAAGTTGGTCATTTCCATCAACATTCCAATAACTAGTGATCATATTTGTAAATGTGCCTTTGTAAGTCAACTTAGTGAATAGGACAAGGAATAAGAGAAAATAGTGTACTCAATAGGTTGTAGGATTTTGGGTTTGTACATTTCATACTTTCTTAATATATTTTAGTTTAATAATTTTTTATATATTTTTTTTCCGTTTGTAGTTTTTTTTCAATAAAAACATATATTTCTCTCCAACGACTTTCTTCTCTTGTATATAAACTATATTTTCATTTCCTGTAGCTCCAAAAAAAAGTTAAGTTGAACTTCAATCTGCCATATGACAATATTTTCAATATTTTCATTTCATATGACAATTCAATTCTCAACCTTCCCATACATCCCTTTCAATCTGCCATTTTCCATGTACAATATACATCACTTTCCGAAAATTTTGAAACAGTAACCTGTGTTGCAATTTTAAAAATTAACTCAACTGCAAATAAAGTTATGTTATGATTGATATTTACATATTGAAAGAAACAACAAGTTTGGGCTAAGCTGTAATATTACTTAATATATACGTGTAGTAATGAAAATTCTCTCTCTACATACACATATATGTGCATGCGGATGTATGTTCTCTATATATACAATGATGAATGGGGTAAAGGCATGAGAGACCAAGGGACACAGAAGACAGCCTTTCGCACATAATTATTGATTGAGCATAGTTCTCCAGTGCGCTCTCTTCACCAAAATCCAATAAAGATATGGATTTTGGTTACCATAGGAGGCGCCTTTTGTTGACTTGTGCAATCTTTCTTCTACAATTGCAGCTTTTTCTTGTTGTAACGTTGGCTAAAACACAAGTATCTTTGTCGTCATCCTATAATACCAGTAGTACTACATTAAGGGGGAGAGAGTTATTGGGGTGTGATATCTTCAGAGGAAAATGGGTAGTTGATAATTCATACCCACTCTATGCAGCTTCAAGCTGTCCCTTCATTGACTCTGAGTTCGATTGTCTTAAACATGGTCGCTCAGACACCCAGTATCTCAAGTATGCTTGGCAACCAGACTCCTGTAAACTGCCCAGGTACATATATCCTCCACCTCTCTCCTTCTCTCCTATTGGCTAGATAAAGTAGCTAATGTAGAAATTTATGGTATTTGGGATCTTTCTGAAAAAAAAAATGTCGTTGTAGTCTTTTAAAGAGAAGGGGTGTGACTGGAATCATTTATGTCGTGCAAAGGAACAATTCAGCATACAGAATTAAATTCCATGCCTGTCTATGTCAAGTTTCCATATGGAAACAGTTCGGTTTAATTTCTTCGTAGTGCTGTAAATGAGTTCACTACAAAGTACAAAGATGTGGAACTTAATTACTTCACCCTTATGAAAACTGAAATGTTTTAACATGGGTAAATAATCATGTTTAGTGCTTGATTAGAAAAACAAAAATACTTTATGCTAATATATATAATAAAAAATACGGAATCATTGGACCAATGTTGATTCTTTAATGATGAAATGATATGATTCTCACTTTTAGTTTAATTAACTTATACACCTTTAATAAATTGACGCTATTAATCTCCTGTCAACATGATCGTTTATTCGTTCTTATAATATATATTTTCACATATGATTGATGGTTACTTTGTAACTGAAGTATATTATTGGTCAATTAAATAAATTACTTTCCTTTTTTGTTTGATTAGGATTCTAGTGTTTGGTATCATGCAAATATATAAATTCCAAAGTAAATGTATTTTTCTGACCAATATACAATAGAGGATAAGAATTTTTTTTCCATGTCTAGTTATTATTATTATTTCTATTACCTACGCAATAATGGCAACACTTGAAATTCATGGGGTGTGAATTTCTAATACATGTGAAATTTATATAGGTTCAATGGGTTGGATTTGTTGAACAAATGGAGAGGGAAGAAGGTGATGTTTGTTGGTGACTCATTGAGTGAAAATATGTGGGAGTCCATGGCTTGTTTGCTTCATGGATCTGCGCCCAAATCCAAGTATTCTTTTCTGCACAAAGACTCAATTACATCCCTTACTTTTCAGGTAAGCCCTTATATATTGCCCTCTAGTCAATTCACATATTGTACTATGAAGACGATGTATCAAAGTTATAAACCCTCAATTTTATTAAATAAACCTCAATGTCACTTCTTTCTTGTCAACTTGATAATGATTAAGTTTTTTTTTTGAGCTCTTTTTTAAATTAGTTTATATAATTAGTATTTTTCTTTTTGTATTTATTAAAATATTTATTCATATTATTTAAATTCATTTTATGATGCAACATATTTATTTTCTTTTAATTAAATCATTAATATCCATTTTTTCTTTTTAATTAGTCATTGTGATTAAACTTGCGTTAACTCAAATAATTGGTTGGCAATATTTCCTAGCTAGTTTATAACACATAAGAATTTTTTGTTTGTAACATGAAAAACTGACCGGAAACATTATAATTCAAAATTTCCTAGTTTATAAAACTAAAATTTTCTAAATTATGATTCAAAAAATGACTTTTTGAAAAAAATAATAATTTATAAAACAAAATAATAGGTACATTATATAGTCAAAATAATAATGAAAACATAACTAATAAATAAATAAATAAATAATATAAGTTTTAATTAGTTCATTTGTAATGATAAATTAATATTAGATCTCCTAGATTGTACTTGAAATTCAATAAATTAGTATATCAAATTTCCATTTTTAATACTCAAAACCATTTTGTTTATATAGCGTATGTAGCATACTAACTTTGAAAACAAAATATATCATATTTTTTTATATGTCAAAATAAATATTAATGGGTTAGAAATACATAAAATATATAATTTTTTTCAAGCACGTACATCATATTTGCAACTATACGGACGTTTTAATATGTACGTGGCCCCTTTTTTTTAGAAATGCCGCCAAATTTGAATAATTAACTATTCTTAAAAAAAATATTATTAACAACATATATTTATATTTAAAAAAAAAAAAAAAAAAAAAAAAAAAAAAAAAAAAAAAAAAAAAAAACTCAACATCATAAATTAAGTAACGATACATACGTATTAAAGTTGATTGATTACACCAATTCATAAAAAACCAAGTAATAAAAACTCCCAAAAGGAGTTTTTTTACCACCATCTATTGATTTAATGTCGGAAACTGGAACTATAAAAACTGTAAAAAGAACCATCTTCTTGTGTCAGTTGTGGTTATATAAGCCAGTGTTAGATGACAGCAAAATTTAAATTGAATAATTGATATGCATATGACATGATTAGTCGACTCCAGATTACGAAATACAACAGTAGCTAGAGTAAAACGTTTTGTCACTATTCAGTCATTTATTTTACATATCTCTTTGCAGATTATTTTTCCTGATTTAAAAAAATTCATTATATATTATTTTCTTGCCATGTAAATAAATATGTATTATACTCAGATAAGTACATCCACATTAATATTGTCCTGATTGAGAAGCTAGAATATGAAATAGCCGAGCAAACATGTTTGTTAATTTCTGTGGATGTAAGTCTTTGATAGCTAGACCTTCTACCTACTGCCATGTCTTTGTTTCTATTACCAAGTTGTCGGCAGAAAAGGTCAGCTAAGAAAGGACACAAGCATAAAGGAGATGAATACGAAAATGCTTTAGAAATGGCATATTAAATACATAAAATACACCTAACATATTCAGTAGTGAGACTAGCAAGCACAATCTTTACATCCATAGATTTACTTAAAATATCAATTCATAGTCTTTTCATATATACAAATATTTAAACAAGTATTTTTAAAAGATAAGGTATATGATGAAGACAAAAGAAAACAGACAACAAGGTTCACAAGTGCGTTCTCATTCTGGAAAGTAGTTACTAAATGATTGCAAAAAAGTGTTTCTCCTTCTCAACCCTTTTATGTTGGAAATAGCAACCTTTGTTTTGGTTGTTTTTATTTTTTGTGGTTAAAAAGACATGTGGCGTCACGTTTCTTTTTTGTAACAAAAAATTGATATAATTTCATAATAATCTAGAGATATTGAGGTCGAATTTCATCTATGAATCTCAAATTTAATACTAGCTACTACTACTACCCCGTACAATATAGATGAAAATGAAGAAATTCTGAAGTGTTTCATGTGTTTAACAATTAATGAATAAATCTGCAGGGTTATGGAGTAACAATATATTTATATCGCTCTACATATTTGGTCGATATTGTAAAAGAAAGCATTGGGCGTGTACTCAAATTGGATTCTATTCAAGGTGGTGATGCATGGAAAGGAATGGATGTGCTAATTTTCAATTCATGGCATTGGTGGACACACAAGGGACACATACAACCGTATGAATCGCATTAATAACATTTATATATATAATACTAATAGTATGATGATCTCGCATGTTAATGTTATGTGCTATTTGGACAGATGGGATTATGTGCAATCCGGATCAAAAGTATCAAAAGATATGGATCGACTAGAGGCATATTATAAGGGCATGACAACATGGGGAAGATGGGTTGATCTCAATGTCAATCCATCAAAAACCAAAGTATTCTTTCAAGGGATCTCTCCTTCACATTACCAGTAAGTGCTTCACCCAACAATAAGCCAGAATATTCTTAAAAAGTTTATAACTTGTAGCATCAGGAAAGGAATATGTGAAAATGTGTGTCTTTTAGAAACGATAGTCTATTTATTTTTAATTTTCTTTTCAAAATCAGGGGAAGAGAGTGGGGATCATCATCAAAGAATTGTCGTGGAGAACTACAACCACTACAAGGATCAACATATCCAGCTGGATTACCTGAAGCTCAAGGTGTTTTGAACAAAGTTCTTGGGAGTGTAAAGAAACCAGTTTACTTGCTTGATATCACAACCTTATCCCAATTGAGAAAAGATGCACATCCCTCATCTTATGGTGGTGGCTCAGGCACAGATTGTAGTCACTGGTGTGTACCCGGGCTACCTGATACTTGGAACCAACTTTTATATGCAAGCTTTAGTTAATTGATAGATTGATGTAATTTGTCTCATTAAATATTTGTGCTATGTAAACTGTACGTATTTGCATCCGATTGAAGTGTGAAAAGTTATTAATTTCAAAGCCGATTAGTGTTTCAGGGGTAAAGTATTATTTTGGCTAATGTTGGAGTATATATTGTCCTGAATTCAAACTCTGACGTCTGAACTGCACATCTTTATTAAAAGCCTGCCTTTTCCTTGATCAACATTATGCTTTATCGGTAAAATGTAGGGTTTGGTATGTGTAACATCCTAATTTGGGGCCTAAATAATTTAGGTTATTTAGTTAAATAAAATTATAATACTAATAACATAATTAATTAATAAAAATAAAAGAGGGTAAATAGATGAAATAAATAAATATATAAAATAATTTTATAATTATTAAATGAGTAATTAGTTAGAAATATAAAGAATAATTATGAATTTTGATAATTTGGACATTAATCTAAAAATAAATAAGTAAGGGCTAAAACGTCAATTATCCAAAATTGTGACAATTAGTCTCAACTTGACTTAAGGACTAAAGTGAGAAGAATTTTATATAGAAAGGGTTAGTTTGAATCATAAGAGTGTTGACCAAGCTTCTAGGTTAACTAGGGGATCATTTGAGAGGATAAGCGGATGACGGAGCTTAGTTGCCAAGTCCCTAAAACATCATGATTTATGATTTGAATAGACGATGAACAAGTCATGATCCTATGAATATATGAAAGTAATTTATAGACTTGCATTAAGTCATTAAAAGCTTAAGACATAATAGTTGTTAGTTGATGTCATTTGAGTTTGCCTTGAAATGAACTCTACTGACATTAAGTGCTTAAATCATTAAGTCAATTTTGAGATATAAATGAGTTTAATTCAAATATTGATATTAAGACTTATTTTATCCATAAACACTAATTGGTTAAATCTAGGAATGTTTGGATGCAAATGGAGAAAAGAACAATGCTAAAATGAAAACAAAAATGGATATGACAACAACTAAGTTGTAGGCATCCAACCTCTAGAATAAGAGGTATTCATAACGCCTAGTTCCTAGTACGTATTTAACTTACATTTATTCCATTTTATAGAGCAACTCGACGAGTTGGGAGCCCCAAACTCATCGAGTAAAGATCATAAGGTCCGCGTAATTTAAGTAACCTACTCGATGAGTTGGGAGGCCTCAACTCGACGCGTAGGCCGACAGGGATGAAACCCTAATTTCCGGGGTTTGCACCTTATTTAAACGTCTTAAACCTTTCATGTTGGCCTTATTTCCAGCCTCCAAGTCCCAAACATTAAATCTTGAAAACCCTAAAGCCATTTGAGTGTTTGTGAGCTATTTTTGAGTGTTTTGGTGTGTATTTGAAGCTATTGGAAGAAGGAAGAGCTTAGAGACCTAAGAAGGAGTTTGTAGATCCATAACCCTTGCTTCAACCACGACATTTTGCTGGTATAAAGCTTAAACCTTGCTTTATGGTCATTTAGATCTCCATTTTTGAAGTTCCTTGCTTATTTTGGTCCGAATGATATGATTCTTGGGATTGGGACGTCCTAAGTAGAGAGCACTTCAGATCTAGGGCCTTAAGGGGTTTTCATGGCATAAAGGTGCCAACTTTATGGCTATGGAAGTCCCATGCAACCTTTAGACCATCATGTTGGTCTTTTGAAGCTTCTAGGGCCATGCATGTGGATAAAGTTTAAGACTTTACGTGATTATTTAGTCCCTAGAGTCCAGATCTATAACCTCATGGTCTATCTTGTAGTTTGGTGGTCTTTGGATGAAGACTTTGGCCTTTTGGGTTAGGGTTTGAGCTTAATCTCATTAGGAAGGGTATTGATGGGTAAAGTTGGAAACTTTACCCTTCTAGGGGCATTTTCAGTCTAGATCTGGAATATGAGACTTGGATTTGAAGAATAAGGGTTTAATGCAATTAGAAGGGTTGACAGACTGATAAACTTGATGAGTCCATAAGGGAACTCGGCGACTTGGTTTGGAATGTTCCCGATTCTGTTGAAGAAACTCGACGAGTCCATAAGGGAACTCTACAAGTTAAACTGCGAAACTCCTGGTTGAGAAGTAGGAACTCAGTGAGTTGGAGTAAAACTCAACGAGTTAGATCGCAATTTCACGATACTGTGATTTATGGTAACTCGACAAGTTGAATGGTAAACTCGACAAGTTGAGTCAACTTAGAGCGTTGACATTGACTTGACTTTGACCATAGTTGACCCTAAAGGGGTATGAGTAAGAATGGTATCTAAGGGGTTGTTTTGATTCGAGGAGCGTGTAGAGCTGATTCTGGGATAGAGACATTTCAACTACTTAAGGTGAGTTTCCTTTTGGATTGAACGGGTTGAAGGCACCAATTCTGACCCATATATGTTATGTGTGCTAATTAGTAGCTAAGTGTGGGTAGGGCTCGTATCTTAACATTGCTTGAGTATGAATATGGAATGGATTGGCAGATTTTGGTTATAGTTGTTGTTTGTGTCATACTTGTATGTGTGCTTAGTTAGTTGAGTGTGTGCAAGGCACGTATCTCATTATTAGTTGAGTGTGGGAGAGGCATGTATCTTATTATTAGTTGAGTGTGGGCGAGGCCCGTATCTCATAGATAGCTTAGTGTGGGCGAGGTTCGTATCTTATAGATTGTTCAGTGTGGGAGAGGCCTGTATCTCATAGTTAGCGGAGTGTGGGCGAGGCCCATATATCCTATTTAACCGAGTGTGGGTGGGGCCCGTACCTCCTAGTAGCATGATTATGTATATGGTATGTGGTAGTTTGGGGGAAATTCACTAAGCTTCATGCTTACAGTTTACAGTTTTGGATTCAGGTACTTTCGGTAGTAAAGGGAAGACCTCGGGATGACTGCATTGCACACACCATGATGTTTAGCCTAAGATGTTTACTCTAACATATTTGACAGATGTTTTGATATGAGATGCTATTACTTATTTTTCGATGAGATGATTTTGATAACTATGGTCTTATTTATGATTTAAAAATGAAAATTTTTGGTCATGATTTTTGGGATGTGTTAAGTTGGTATCAAAGCCTTGGTTTGAGGGATTCAGGCACACTCCCGGTGTGTCTAAACTCAAACTGAGGACTTGGTATGAAAAGTTTCAAAAGAAAACCATTTTTATAAAAAGCATTTTGAAAAGAGAAAAGGGTGTGGTGCATACAATCAGCCGAGCTTAAATAAGTTCTCCTAAATTACCCATACACGTTTATGGTATGATATGAATTGTCAATTGTGAATATGTGAACTGCATGGTAGATTAGGGCTAAGGATCTAGAAAAGGTGCCTTGTATGCCTACTGTATGAGCTTATTGAACTACATGCTAGTACTGATTAGTCAGTGATATGATGTCCTGAATAGGATATGCTTGATTATGGTTGCTCAATGCTCAAATGTTGCTTGCTTTGTGATTTTAGGAGTCCTAGATATCTTTAACTAACTAGTAAACGAATACGCTAAGTTACATATTACGAGGACTAAATAATTTCAGAAGGCTAGGTTTAGCCTTATTGCACAACTCTTGTTTGAGTCCAACCATTGTAAGGAGAGACCTCTCATTTGAAGAATTATTTGGTCTTAGTAATATGTAATGGTATTCGAGAGCTAGTTAGGGGAAGGTAGCATGGACTTCTTATGCAACTGATAACGAAGATTTCCCTAGGGCAAGCCTAGGATGAGATTAGCATTCAGAGCAGTGGTAGTGAAAGGGACTTGGTGGATTCAAGGCAATTCTTGAGGAAAGTACGGATAGATGTGGAAGGTAGTATGGGCCCGTACTACTGAAAGCAGAGGATCCGTACTCGAGTCAATGAGGGCTGAGATGAAACCAGGGAACTTGTAGCATGTATGATCCCTCGAGTTATGATGAGTATTCTAATGATTCTTATGGTGTATTTTCAGTATGGTGACACTACGCACTAGGCCAGTTGGCAGCTCTGGCGAAGGCGAGGGATCATGCTCGGGATCTGGAGCTGGGCAACTTGATGAGACGATGACCATATGAGTAGGGGTGTTCATTTGGATGGATTGGTTTGATCCAATCCAATCAAGTAAATCCAAATTGATTTCGGTTTTCAAAACATGGATCCGAATTGTCCAAACTAAATTCAAATCTGATCTGATCCTATCCAATTACAATTCAGTTGGATCGGTTTTTATAATTCAGTTTTCAAAAATCCAAACATTTTAAAACAACATATAATTATAATATTACCCAACTATATACAAGAAACAAAAACAGATAATTTTGTTGTGATTTGAAATTTATAAACAACTAATAAGAAGATATATTATAGTTAAATATTTTATAGATACAAAACTTTTGAGAGAAAATGCATATTAATGTTTTTTCTATCGGGTGAAACATTTTGAACCTTTTTTGAAAAAATAAATTACAAAATTAATAAATAACTATAGATATATATTATAAATAGATAAATAATAAATTTTTATTCGATTTTTTTGGACTATTCGGTTCTTATTTTATAAACCAAATCCAATCCAAATAATAATTCGGTTTTATATAAAATCAATCCAAAAATCTGAATATCCGAACCAAATAGTCCAATTCAAATTGTCAAATTGGATAATTCTGTTTTATTCGAATGGTTAACAGCCCTACATATGAGGGAGTTCATCTCATCTAAGATCACGTGCAACATCATTGACCAGACTCCTATGATCTTCCGTACAGTCAAGGAGGGCATTTTGGAGATTTTGGATGAGAGACTGGGTGCATTCCGCACTGAGATGGCGGCCATGATAGGGGCGCACACGATGACATTCAGGGAGTTCCGAGGTTGTGGGGCTCCAGACTACCATGGGGCTAGGGACCCCATTGCTAGCAACATGTGGTTGGAAGATTTCGCTAACGCCTTTCGCACCAATAGATGTACCGGGAGGGAAAACGTCCGATTTGCTTCCTATCTCCTGAAGGACAGGGCACGCGACTGGTGGGAGGAGGTTGGGCATGCAGTTGGTGATGATGTCCTTAATAATATGACCTGGAGCGACTTCTCGACTAGGTTCAGGGTCGAATTCGCACCTGTGATCGAGGTGCAGTAGGTTACGCGGGAGTTCTAGAATCTCCAACAGACGACTGAGACGGTGACGAAGATCGCCGCTATGTTCAGGGAGAGGGCCCTTCTCATTTCGCAGTACGTGACAGACGAGGAGATGAAAAAGGCTCGGTACCATGAGATGTTGAGGAGTGACATTCGACAGTTTGTGAGCCTATCCAGCTGCAAGACGCTGGAGGATATGATAGCGAGAGCTCGAAAGAGGAGATTAATTTAGAGATGGAGAGGAAGAGGAAGCCAGATTCGGTGTCTGGCGTGGAGGGCTCGGGCAAGAAGCCCAAGGTACATTCCCGAGGGAAGGGCCAGCAGGGCCGAGGCCATTGCAGAAAGTGTGGGAGGACGTACGAGGGGACGTACAGGCCGGGTAGTTTGGGCTTCTTTAAGTGCGGCCGAACAAGACATGTCAGCAGGGATTGTACTGCTACCACCAACACACTACCACATTATCTGATCTGATTTGCCTCCAGTGCAATCAGAGGGGCCACAAGAGGTCCTAATGTACGAGTTTAGCAGCATCAAGACAGGTGGTGGCACCTACTCCTGGTACATTAAGGATTACAGATGGCCGTCAGGGCCGGACAGAGGCGCCTGTGGCGAAGAGCAAAGCCTTCCAGCTGGCAGCAGAGGAGGCACGTGCAACTCCTAATGTTGTGATGGGTATGCATCTTCTCCTTATCTCTTTATTTATATTGATTATTGCTTATGTTTATGTGTCTTATTATAGGATCATTCTTAGTGAACGACATATACGCTTTGGTATTATTCGATTAGGGGGCTACTTGGACTTTTGTATCACTCGTGCTTAGCAAGCAATTTGTTGGAGCTCTGAGGGAGTTGGACTGTCCCCTTGATGTGGAGATTGCGGATGATAGGACCGTTCGGGTTGCGAGGGTTCATCGAGGATGTACACTGTAGTTGTTTGATTAGCGGTTTTCCGTGGATTTAGTCCATATTCCCCTGAGAGGGAATAAGGTTATTGTGGGTATGAACTGGTTGAGCCCCAATGGGGTAGCGATCGATTGTGAGCAGCATCATGTACGAGTTTAGACCCCAAGTGGGGGAGGGTTAGTGATTTAGGGCAAGAGACCGCAGTATGGACTGACTTTGTGTTCGGCAGCGAGGGCGAGACGCTACCTTTAGCATGTTTGTGCAGTGTACATCGCCTATGTTATGGATACCCAGGATAAGGGTAAGGCGACCGTGCATTATGTACCAATCGTATGAGAGTACCCGTATGAGTTCCCAGAGGATTTGCGTGGGATACCTCCGGAGAGGCAGGTAGAGTTCAAGATTGACCTAGTTCCTGGTGCGGCTCCGATAGCCAAGGCACCATATCGGTTGGCTACTCCTAAGATGCAGGACTTGTCTACACAGCTGCAGAAGCTGTTAGACAATGGATTTATAGGCCGATCATTTCGCCATGCGGAGCCCCGATCCTGTTTGTGAAGAAGAAGGACGGGTCGTATTAGATGTGTATAGATTACCGGGAGTTAAATAAAGTAACGGTGAAGAACCATTATCCCCTCATGAGGATTGATGACTTATTTGACAAGCTTTAGGGTGCATCTTGGTTCTCCAAGATTGATATGCGATCGGGTTATCACCAGATGCGAGTTATGGACGACGATGTGTAGAAGACAACCTTTAGGACTCACTATAGTCACTATGAGTTCGTGGTGATGCCGTTTGGGCTCACCAATGCTCCTGCCGCGTTCATGGATCTCATGAACCGCATGTGCAGAACTATGCTAGAGTGGTCTGTGATAGTCTTCATCGATGATATCTTGGTTTATTCCAAGACTTAGGAACAACATGAGGAGCACCTGAGGGAGGTGTTGGAGACACTGAGGAGGGAAAGACTTTTCTCAAAGTTCTCCAAATGTGAGTTATGGTTGCGCGAGGTGCAGTTTCTGGGGCACCTTGTGAACCACAAGGGTATTTTGGTCGATCTGGCCAAGGTAGAGGTCGTGATGCACTGGGAGGTTCCAAGGTCTCCATCTGAGATTCAGAGTTTTCTTGGTCTGGTGGGTTATTATCGGAGATTCATCCAAGATTTCTCCAAGATTGTTGTTCCCTTGACTTGATTGGCCAAGAAGTCGGTGACATTCCACTGGAGGCCTGATCAACAGGCAGCTTTCGAGGCTCTCAAACAGCGGTTGTGTGAGGAACCGATTCTGACCTTACCAGAAGGTGTTGATGATTTCATGATTTACTATGATGCATCGATCACGGGAATGGGTGCAGTGTTGATGCAGCGGGGTCACGTGATTGTGTACACGCCGAGGCAACTAAAGCCTCATGAGCCGAACTATCTGACACATGATCTGGAGCTGGGGGCTATCGTTTTGGACCTCAAGATTTGGCGACACTACCTCTATGGGGTCGTTGTACCATTTATACGGACCACAAGACCTTGAGGTACCTGATGGATCAGCCGAATCTAAATATGAGGTAGCGTCATTGGTTGGACGTGGTAAAGGATTACGACTATGAGATCCTTTATCACCCAGAGAAGGCCAATTTGGTGGACGATGCTCATAGCCACAAGGCGGTTGCGGCTCCGATCCAAGACATATGCTTGAGGATGACAGTGATTACTCTGTTGCTGGAACGGATTCGGGAGGCGTAGGTCGAGGGAATGAAAGAAGAGTGTTGGAAGTGTGAGCGGATCATAGGCCATATGGCCTCATTCGATTAAGACAGTCGTGGGTTGTTGACCCTACATAGGAGGGTCTGGGTTTCGTACTGGGGCAGGGTGCACCGGGTTCTGATGGAGGAGTCCCACAAGTCTAGGTTGGCCATTCATCCTGGGGCAACGAAGATGTATCGGGATCTTTGACCTGATTATTTGTTGCTCTGCGTGAAGTGGGACATGGCATGGTATGTGGAGCGGTGCTTGAATTGCAGGAAAGTCAAGGACGAGCACTAGCGACCTCATGTCAAGATGCAATCGTTGGATATTACTGTGCGGAAATTGGAAGGTATCACTATGGATTTCATCACAAAGCTTCCCAAGACCGCACGTGGAGTGGATTCGATTTGGGTTATTGTGGATTGGTTGACCAAGAGTGTTCACTTCATCCTGATCCAGGAGAGTATATCGATTGAAAAGCTAGCTGAGATCTATGTATGCGAGGTGGTGACACGTCACAGAGTGGTGATGTTAGTTGTGTCAGACCGAGATGTTCGCTTCACTTCCAGGTTATGGAAGTGCTTTCATGATGAGATGGGTACTCGTCTTCACTTCAGCACAACTTTTCACCCTCAGTCTGATGGGTAGAGTGATAGGATGATCCAGATTCTCAAGGATATGCTGCGCACATGTGTATTGGATTTCGGCGGTAATTGGGATACTTATCTTTCGTTAGCAGAATTTTCATATAACAACAGTTATAACGCCATAATTGATCGACCTCTCACCGAGATGCTTTACGGGAGAACGTGTAGGAGCATAATATGTTGGAGCGAGGTCAGTTAGAGAGTCATGGGGAGTAATGAGGTGGTACTCAAGACCACGGAGAAGATACAACAGGTTTAGAGAAGGCTCCTGACTGCTCAGAGTCGGCTGAAAAGTTATGCCGACAAGCGTCGATCAGACCTAGAGTTCTAGGTAAGGGACATGGTTCTCCTGAAGGTGTCACCTTGGAAAGGTGTCATCCGATTCAGGAAGCGGGGCAAGATGGGTGCCAGGTACATCAGTCCGTTCAGGGTTTTGGCTCAGGTGGGCCGGTTTGCTTATAGATTGGATCTGCCAGCCGAGCCTAGTTAGATCCACAATACTTTTCATGTCTCTTAGCTACGGAAGTGCTTAGTGGAGGATTCTTCAGTTTTCCTTTGGAGGATAATCAGGTGGACGACCGCCTGAATTACATCGAGAGACCAGTAGCCATCCTCTACATGAAGATGAGGGATTTGAGGAATAAGATGATAGAGTTGGTGAAGGTGCAGTGGCAACACCGTAAGGGCTTAGAGTGGACTTGGGAGCCAGAGGAGGAGATGAGAGAGCATTACCCAGAGTTATTTGAGGCAGCAGACTTCGAGGACAAAGTCTGAGACAAGTAGGGGAGAAATGTAACGTCTAGTTCTTGGTACGTATTTAACTTAAATTTATTCCATTTTATAGAGCAACTCGGCGAGTTGGGAGCCCCAAACTCTTCGAGTAGAGATCATAAGGGCTGTGTAATTTAAGTGACCTACTCGATGAGTAGGGAGGCCTCAATTCGATGCGCAGGCCGGCAGGGATGAAACCCTAATTTCCGGGGTTTTCACCCTATTTAAACATCTTAAACCTTTCATGTGGGCCTTATTTCCACACTCCAATTCCCAAACCCTAAATCTCGAAAACCCTAAAGAGATTTGAGTGTTTGTGAGCTATTCTTGAGTGTTTTGTTGTGTATTTGAAGTTATAGGAAGAAGGAAGAGCTTAGAGACCCAAGAAGGAGTTTGTAGATCCAGAATCCTTGCTTCAACCACGACATTTTGCTGATATAAAGCTTAAACCTTGCTTTGTGGTCATTTAGATCTCTATTTTTGAAGTTCCTTGCTTATTTTGGTCTGAATGATATGATTCTTGGGATTTGGACGTCCCAAGTGGAGAACACTTCAGATCTAGGGCCTTAAGGGGTTTTGATGGCATAAAGGTGCCAACTTTATGGCCATGGAAGTCCCATGCAACCTTTATACCATCATTTTGTTCTTTTGAATCTTATAAGGCCATGCTTGTTGATAAAGTTTAAGACTTACGTGATCATTTAGTTCTTAGAGTCCATATCTATAACCTCATGGTCTATCTTGTAGTTTGGTGGTCTTTGGATGAAGACTTTGGCTTTTTAGGTTAGGAGTTGAGCTTAATCTCATTAGCAAGGGTATTGATAGGTAAAGCTGGAAACTTTACCGTTCTAAATGCATTTCCAGTCTAGATTTGGAATATGAGACTTGGATTTGAATAATAAGGGCTTAATGCAATAAGAAGGGTTGACATACTAATAAACTCGATGAGTCCATAAGGGAACTCGGCTTGGAATGTTCCTTATTCTGTTGAATGAACTCGACGACTCCACAAGGGAACTCGATGAGTTGAACTGGGAAAGTCCCGTTTTTGTTAAGAAGGAGGAACTCGGCGAGTTGGAGGAAAAATCGACGAGTTGAATCGCAATTTCATGATACTGTGATTCAAGGTAACTCGACGAGTTGAATAGTAAACTCGACGATTTGAGTCAACTCGGAGCATTTACATTAACTTGACTTTGACCATAGTTGACCCTAACGGGGTATGAGTAAGAATGGTAGTTAAGGGGCTGTTTTGATTCGGGGAGTGTGTAGAGCTGATTCCGGGACAGATACATTTCAACTATCATTCGGCATTTGAGGTGAGTTTCCTCTTGGATTGAATGGGTCGAAGGCACCAATGTCGGCCCGTATATGTTATGTGTGCTGATTAGTAGCTAAGTATGGGCAGGGCCTGTATCTTAGCATTGCTTGAGTATGAATATGGAATGGATTGGTAGATTTTGGTTATACTTGTTGTCTATGTGATACTTGTATGTGTGCTTAGTTAGATGAGTGTGGGTGAAACATCCCAAAAATATAGCCCAAAAATTTCATTTTAAAACTTACAGTAAAACCATAAATCATCCATCATCGTCAAGAGAATCAAAGCCATGTATCTCAAAACATCATGCCAAATACTGTATCGAAATCATATGAGTAAATATCAAAGTCTAAAAGAATCTCAGGTTGAATCTGTGGTGTGAGTCATGCGTTCATCCCGAGCCCTTCCGTTTTCTAGTAGAAGTACCTGAAACCAAAACTAAAAACTATAAGCACGAAGCTTAGTGAGTCTCCCCAAAATACCACATATCATACACATATAACATGTAACTCCGAGAGGGAGTGCAAGTTCACGGAAGTGAAAGCAGCAGAGCAGAGTTACGATTAGAGTAACTCGAGTATGGTTTCTGAACAGCGTGTTTGCGGCAGTGGAATTGAAGCACATCCGGTTTGGGATGTCTGCTGAGGTCGCGGAGGGAATTCCGTAGGTGTAGAGCCAAGAGACTCGAAAGGGATGCGGCAGGAGAGTCTTGGGCTCTCAGTGTGATTCTGATCAGGATATTGGATATGTATTAGTGGTTCATCCTGGGGGATGTTGGAGGATATCATCAGTGTATCAGGTTTTTCCCAACCTGAGGGTGCTGGAGAAGTTCAGCATGTGTATGTGAATGCAAGAGGAGAACTCGTGGGAGTTGCTCTGAGATTGAGAATGGGTCTTTCCGTCGTCGCGGAATGGATAGAGTGGGATTCGGATCGGGGATCCGATGGTTCATGGCTTTTTAGCCCTTATGGGTTGAGCGATTTTTGAGATTTGGAGCAGTGATGCATCTCGGGTAATTCTCGATTGTTGAGTGTGATTATCAGAGGGTACAGCCGGTGCCCGGCTTGAGACGGTGGTCAGGACACCGTAAGGAAAGAGAAAGTGTGTTTGAGTTTCGATGGGTATGCCCTGAGGGACTTGGCCAGGTTAAGGCCAGGTGGCGCATTGTGGGAGTATCTTTGAGATTGAAGTGTTGTAGGCTTCGAGGACGAAGCCTAATTTAAGTGGGGGAGAATTGTAACATCCCGAAATATCAAGAGTAGAGTGGAAGGGCTAAAAGAGTAATTGGGAATGAGTGACTCGGCGAGTCCATGGGTGGACTCGGCGAGTAGAGTCGCGACTGGGTCGCGTGTTAAGTAGCCGACTCGGCGAGTCAGTTAGATGGACTCGGCGAGTAGGCGCTGAGTGGAGAAAACCCTAATTCTCGGGGTTGAGCCCTATATAAAGACCATTATGTTTTCCTCCCAGCCTCTTTGTTCCCCCCTTAAGTTCCAGAAACCCTAAAATCGTGGAGAAGCACCATTGTTGAGCAATTTGGGGCTTGAAGAGGTGGTTGTGGAAGAGATTCCAAAGAAGAAGAGGCTTGGATCAAAGGGGTTTGCAAGGATTCGGGATAATCTTCTTTTAGAGCTTCCTTTTGAGGTATCTTTCCATTGTTTGAGCTGCTATTGTCTAGATTCTTCATTTTGGGGGTGTTGAGATCATATCCTTTGGATGTATTGGAGTTTAGAGGCTAGATCTGAGGTTGCTACCTCAAATCTGGGATGGAGAAGAGTTAGAATGCATGAAAGTCCCTGTGTTGAGTGTTGGATGAAGCTATCTTGTCCCAAACCTTAGCCCTAATGTGTAAAATGCATAGATCTCTTTTGATTCACGTAAAGTTTGCCACTTTACGTGATGGATGAGTTGTAGGAGGCTAGATCTATGTTTTGGAGCAATTGCATGGCCTGGACTGCTTCTGTATGGATTCAGACCGGTGGTACTCGGCGAGTCACATGGGTGGACTCGACGAGTTGCTTGAAGATAGCCTGGAACTCGGCGAGTTGTATGAACAACTCGGCGAGTAGGATGAAGATTGCCTGGAACTCGGCGAGTTGTAAGAACATCTCGGCGAGTAGGTTGAAGTTAGCCTTAAACTCGACGAGTCTGTTCTTGGGCTCGGCGAGTCTTGTCGAAGAGTCCCAATACTTTCTGGTCGAGTTGAGAATTGGTGAGTCAAGGGATGACTCGGTGAGTTGTGTGCGAGTGGACTCAGAGTTGTTGAACTCGACGAGTCTCGGGGTGACTCGACGAGTTAGGTCGCGGTTTGAAGGAAGTTCTGAGTATGGGGACTCGACGAGTCATCGGGTTGACTCGGCGAGTAGAGTCAGTAAGGGGTTGACTTTGACCTTGTTTTTGACCAAGGGTTGACCAGTGGTTTCCAGGGGCATTTTGGTAATTGTTGATTGTTGTTTTGATTTCAGTGCATTGGCGGTTGTCCAGTGGTGGAGATCGTATCAGTGATCGGAGCAGTTCGGGTTATCTGTTCAGTCGGCAGTTTCGAGGTGAGTTATCCTCACTATATCAACAGGGTCTAAGGCACCAAGGCCGGCCCTTATTGGATTGAGATCCGGGTAGTTGTTGTTATGTTGTTGTTATGTTGTTGCTATGTTATGTTTGCATCCTGAGAGCTAGGATGGTATATAGAGACCTGTTTGAGATCGGTATCCTGAGAGATAGGGTGATGCTATGCTAGTGACCTGTTAGGTCGGTATCCTGGTTAGGGGGATGATATGCTATGTGATCTGTTTGATCTGTTTGTTGACTGTGATTTTCTATATGATTGTATGTATATGTGCACATGGTTGTTTGGACTGGAGTTGGGTTGAGGCGGGTCCTACTGTGTGCGGTAGGCCAAGATACCCAGGGCGGACCAGTTGTCCCGAAGGCCCAGCGAGCGGCCCGGATAGGCTGTAGGCCCCGAAAGGGCGGACCAGACGTGCCGAAGGCTCGGAGAGTGGACCAGAGAGACTGAAGGCCCGGTGCGGGCGGACCAGTCATACTGTAGACTCAGAGAGTGGACCAGGTGGATTGAAGGCCCGAGAATGGGCAGACCAATCACACTGCAGACTCGATGTATGTGGATAGACTCGGAGGGTGGACCAGGTGGACTGTAGGCCGGTGCGGCGGACCAGTCACACAGTAGACCCGAAGTGCATGGTTGTTCTGTGATCGGATATGTTATGGCATGTTATGCGTGTATGGTATTTGTGGTTGGTATTTTGGGGATATCTCACTAAGCTTTCGGGCTTACAGTTGTGGTTTCATGTTTTTCAGGTTCTTCAGGAGACTGTGGCAAGGCGAAGGCGTGATCGTACCGCTCCTCATGATTTTGTTGTATTGTGATTCTGGGAGCACGTTAAATGTTTTGTATTGAAAACCTTTTTGTAAATATTTAACGGAATCGAAATGTTTTTGAAAAATTAAAATTGGTTGTATTTTTCGGTTGTTACAAGCAACATCCTTTTTGGGTTGCTCTCATATCCAGTAACTGAATAAAATGATTTTTGGAGAGAAATGTTGATTTTTTAATTAATTATATGATTAATAAATTGCAATAAATGATTTATTAATATATTAATTAGAACTACAAATAATTAATAAAGGATTAATTATAAGTTAATTGCAATTAATTTTGGGTTAATTAGAATAAATTGGAAATACAATAGCTAAGCTGTAATTGTTCAATAGTTGAGGAAAATAAGGTTTTTAGAACCTTCTATGAATGTCCTATTTTGGCTAGGCCTTTTAACGTTCCTAGATTAATCCTACTAGATAATTATGTAGTTGGATAATTACCTAATTCAAGATATTACTAATTTATTCAAATTAGGGTTATCCAAGGCTTCTTTATCAGCTATAAATAGGACCTTAGGGTCTCTGCTTTTCGTATACTCCTTCAAGAATCTCAATAACCAAAATTTTGTTCTAAGCCTCCCCTCTCCTCAATTCTTATATTTATTAGGGTTTTAGGTATAATCCATTAAAGGCATTCAAGCTTTTGGTTCTTGCTTTCGAAGGAATTACAAGAGGATTCAATTTGTTTATCTTCTATAATAATCAAAAGGTATTAAACCCTAATATTTATGTGAATTTCGATTTCATAGCCTCTCTCTTAAGTTTTTTGATATTCATTTTTTTATTGCTATCAATAGAGAAAACTTAGATACAAACTACGTTGGATGTGAACTTAAGGGTTAAGTGTTTTTCTGCTCATATGTAATTTTATAACCTAGAAAACCTATCAGAAGGAACATAAGGAAGGGAGATAGTGCCCTTCTGGATATGATGATGTATGAAATGACAATCAATCTCAATGTGTTTTGTGTGCTCATTAAACACTAAATTCTTGGTTATCATTATCGCACTATCGTTTTCACAATACAAAGGGATAGGCTGAGAGATGTGAATACCCATATCTGCAAGAAGCCATCTCAACCAAACAATCTCACTAGTTATGATAGCCATAGCTCGATACTCAAATTTTGTAGAAGATCGAGAGACAAGATCAAGTTTCTTACTCTTCCATAATATCAAAGAATCTCTAACAAAACCCAATACCCAGTAGTGAACATACGATCATAAATATCACCATCCCAATTAGCATCACTATAGTCGTGTAGCTTAAGAGAGGATGTAGATGGGAACACAAGGGTGAGGAACTGAGTACCACAAAGATATCTCAAAGTATGAAGAAAAACTCCCCATTGAAAAATTGAAGTAGCAGAGTCAAAATGGCTAAGCACGTGAAGTACATGAGCAATATTCGGTCTAATGATAATGAGATAAAATAAACTCTGTATAATGGTACAATAAATGCTTGGATCTGATAGGGGAACACCATCAGGTGGAGAATACTTTGTATTACTCTCTATAGGCATAACAACTGTCCAAGTATTTGTGAGTCGTGCTCGTTCAAACGAATCTAAAATATATTTCGTTTGAGATAAAAGATAACCCTTTGAAGATTGAGCGACTTTAATTCCAAAGAAATAATGTAGCAAGCCTAAGTCTTTCATATCAAAACGGTGAGCAAAATCACACTTTAAAAATTTTATAGCATCATGATAATAATGTCATCTATATATAAGGAAAGAATAATCCACCCTGAACTCGTACACCAAACAAATCGAGCCAAACCATGATTATTTGGTCGAAAACCAAGCGAAGTAATTACCGTAGATAAATTCTCAAAACAAGAACGAAAGGCTTGTTTGAGACCATATAAAACCTTTCGAAGTTGAAAAACTTCACCTTGTTAGTGAACAATACCTGGGAGAGAATACATGTATACTTCTTCATGAAGATCACCATTCAAGAATGCATTCTTGACATCCATATGATAAATATTCCATTGGAAAATGGTAGAAACTGCAATCAAAGTGAAAGCAATCGTCATTTTTATTATAGGAGCAAAGTCTCCTCATAACCCATATCATACTTTTTGCACGTACCCTTTTACAATAAGTATGGCTTTATAACACTCAACGGATCCATCATAATTTTTTTTATATATACCCAACGATAACCAATTGTGTGTTTTTCGGGTGGAATGGGAACCAAATCCCATGCATAAGTCTGTTAAAGAGGGGAAAGTGCCTAAACCATAACGGTTTGGGAAAAGGATCAGAGACGGCCTCTTTATAGCATGCTAGCTCAGAGAGACGGTATACATTAGCAATAACGGAGGCAAAATTTTGTGAGTAAGAGGAATAGACAAATTCAGGAGGCTTTGTGGACTTCTTATTACGATAATACCTTGATGGTCAAGGTTCCTGATGAGTTGTAGACAGAGGATCAGCAACAGGCGGTGGATAAGGAGGTGGTGGATCAGTGGTAGGTGGTGTATCATCAATTTCAATGCTAACCAGATCAATAGTATGAAGCTCCCGTCCAATTGCATCATGCGAATGAATAAGATTGTTATAAAATGCAATGTGCTCCCAAAAACTGACATTGCAGGAGAGATACAATTTTTTATTCAACGGATTATAACACTGATAACCTTTGTGACCAATACCGTATCCTCAAAATACAAAAATAGATGATTTTGATGACAACTTATCACTTTCTACATGAGGCTTCAAGACAAAACAGGTACACCCAAACACTCATAATGAAAAATAATCTAGATGTTTCCCAAACAAAATTCATAAGGAGACTTCCCTGATGTGTGAGCAGTAGGAATGCGATTAATAATGTTAGTGGTGGTAAGAACAACTTCTCCCCAAAACATATTAGGAACTTAAGTAGAGAGTAGCAAGGATCTTGCAGTTTCTAGGAGATGTTGATGTTTTCTTTCTACAACACCATTCTGTTTAGGGGTGTCTGTACATGATGACTGATTCACAGTACCACTATATGCCAATATCATTTTAAAATCATTGGAGGTAAACTCCCCTCCCAAATCACATCGGAAACATTTGATAATAGCAAAGTGTTGAGTCTTGACAAGGGCAATGAAGTCACCATATATGGTGAAGTAATCACACTTGGGCATTATAAAATAAACCCACGAGTAATGAGTGTAATCATCTATTAATGAACATAATTGTTAGATCTCGATTTAAAGGTGACCTAGGATGTGCCCCACACATTAGAATGCACAACATCAAAGGGAGCAATAGAGCGAGTGACACTTTTATTAAAACATAAAGTAGAATATTTTCCTAGTTTACAACCATAGCAATCAGAAATATAAATAGTTTTCAAAGAACCTAACACAACAGTGGAAACCAGAAACTATAAACATGATGCTGACACATGTCCCAAATGAGAATGCCCAAGATAAAAATCAGACAATGAAAGACTTAAAAGAAAAGATGACAAATCCACACTAGAGGCAATAACATCAGCAACATGTAGCTGCTCCAAAACCTAAGCACCCTAAGTCTACCACCTATCATAATCACCCTCCGATATTGAATATCCTTTACACAGTAGAAAAAATCAAAATCGAACACCCAACAACAAGACTTACACAAATGACTGACCGAAGCAAGATTCCAATCAAGTGTGGGAATATAATAAACATCTATTAAAGATATATAAGGAGTGACAACAAAACCAACACCCTCTAATGTCATAAGTGTAGCACTAGCAGGCATAACAAAAAGAGCTGAATGAGGATATATTGAAGCAAAAGATGACAAATGTGGTGAAATGTGATGAGATGCACCAAAATCCAATATCCACAAGGATGAAGGAATACCTGAAATGCTCGATGAAGACATACCTAAATGAGACACTGAAGCTGACATGGTAGTTTGATTGGAAAAAATAAATTTGATTATTTGCTATAATAATATAAATGTATGTAACCCTAATAGATATGTGAATTTAGATTATATAACCTCTCTCTAGGGTTTCTAGATATTCATTATTTTTATTCCTTTCAATAGAGAAAACTTAGATCCAAACTAGGTTGCATGTGAACCTAAGGGTTAAGTGTTTTTTCCGCTCATATGTTATTTTATAACATAGAACCCTATCAGAAGGAACTTAAGGAAGGGAGATAGTGCCCTTGTGGAGACGATAACGTGTGAAATGACAAGCAATCTCAATGTGTTTTGTGTGCTGATTAAACACTGAGTTGTTGGTTATCATTATCGTACTATCGTTGTCACTATACAAAGGGGTATGCTGAGAGATGTGAACACCCATATCTGCAAGAAGCCATCTCAGCCAAACAATCTCACTAATGGAGATAGCTATGGCTCGATACTCAAATTTTGTAGAAGATCGACATACAAGATCGTCTTTCTTACTCTTCCATGATATCAAAGAATCTCCAAGAAAACACAATACCTAGTAGTGCACTTATGATCATAAATATGCCCATCCCAATTAGCATCACTGTAGACATGTAGCTCAAGAGAGGATGTAGATGGGAACACAAGGGTGAGGAAATGAGTACCGCAAAGATATCTTAAAGTTTGGAGAAAAGCTCCCCAATCAACAATAGAAGGAGCAAATACAAAATGGCTAACCACATGAACTACATGAGCAACATCCGGTCTAATGAAAATGAGAAAAAATAAACTCCATATAATGGTAGAATAAATGCTTGGATCTGATAGGGGAACACCATCAGTTAGAGAATACTTTGCATTACTCTCTATAGGCACATCAACTGTCCAATAATTTGTGAGTCGTGCTTATTCAAACGATTCTAAAATAAACTTTGTTTGAGATAAAATATAACCCTTTGGAGATTTACCAACTTCAATCTCCAAGAAATAACGCAGCAAGCCTAAGTCTTTCATAGCAAAATGGTGAGCCAAATCACGCTTTAAAAATTTTATACCATCATGATGATCGCCGGTAATACTCATTTCAACTTCATATTAGAAAGAATTATCCACCCTACACTCATACACCGAACAAATAGAGCTAAATCATGATTATCTGGTCGAAAACCAATCGAAGTAATCACCGTAGAAAATTTCTCAAACCAAGCATGAAAGGCTTGTTTGAGACCATATAAAACCTTCCGAAGTCGAAAACTTCAACTGGTTGGTGAGTAATACTTGGGGGAGGAGACATGTATACTTCTTCTTGAAGATCACCATTGAAGAATGCATTATTGAAATCCATCTAATAAATCTTCCATTGGCAAATGGTAGAAACTGCAATCAAAGTGAAAATAATCTTCATCTTTGCAATAGGATCAAAGGTCTTCTCATAACCTAAACCATACTTTTTGCACGTACCCTTTTACAACAAGACTGGCTTTGTAACACTCAACGGATCCATCATATATATATATATATATATATATATATATATATATATATATATTATTTTATATACCCAACAATAACCAATTGTGTGCTTTCCGGGTGGAATGGGAACCAAATCCCATGCATTAGTCTGATAAAGGGTGGCAAGTGCCTCAACCATAGTGGTCAGCAAAAAGGGATCATAGACGGCCTCTTTGTCTCATGCTAGCTAAGAGAGACGATGTACATTAGCAATAACGGAAGCAAAAACTTGTGAGTAAGACGAATAGACAAAGTCAGGAAGGTTTTTGGACTTCTTTATATGATATTACCTCAATGGTGGGGAATCCTAATGAGTTGCAGGTAGGGGATTAGCAACAGGCGGTGGATCAGTAGCAGGTGGTGGATCCGTGACAGGTGGTGGATCACCAATTTCAATGCTAAATGGATCAATAGTATGAAGCTCGCCTTGAATTGCAACATGTGACTGAATAAGTTTGCTATAGAATGGGATGTGCTCCAAAAGAGTGACATTGCGAGAGATATACAATTTTTTATTCAACGGGTTATAACACTGATAACCTTTGTGACCAATATTGTATCCTGAAAATACAGAAAGAGTTGATTTTGAAGACAACTTATATCTTTCTACATGAGACTTCAAGTCAAAACAGCTACACCCAAACACTCATAATGAAAAATAATCTGGATGTTGCCCAAACAACATTAATAAGGAGACTTCCCTGATGTGTGAGCAGTAAGAATGCGATTAATAATGTAAGTGGTAGTAAGAACAGCTTCTCCCCAAAAAATATTAGAAACTTGAGTAGAGAATAGTAAGGATCTTGCAGTTTCTAGGAGATGTTGATGTTTTCTTTCCGAAACACCATTCTGTTTAGGGGTGTCTGTACATGATGACTAATGCACGGTACCATCAAATGCCAATAAGTTTTAAAATTATTGGAGGTAAATTCCCCTCCCAAATCACACCAAAAAAATTTGATAACAACAAAGTGTTGAGTCTTGACAAGGGCTATGAAGTCACTATATATGGTGAAATAGTCACACTTGGGTTTTATAAAATAAACCCACGAGTAACAAGTGTAATCATCTATTAATGAAACATAAGTGTTAGATCCCGATTTAGAGGTGACATGGTATGGGCCCCACACATCTGTATGCACAACATCAAAGGGAGCAACAGAACCAATGACACTTTTATTAAAAGATAAAGCAAAAAATTTTCCTAATTTACAACCATAGCAATCAAAAATATCAAAAGTTTTCAAAGAATCTAACACAACAGTGGAAACCAAAAACTATAAACATGATGCTGACACATGTCCCAAATGAGAATGCCAAAGATAAAAATCAGACGACGAAGGACTTAAAAGAAAAGATGACAAATCCACACTGGATTCAATAACATCAGCAACATGTAGTTGCTCCAAAAGATTAATCTCCCCAATTCTATGACCTATCCTAATCACCCTCCGAGATTGAATGTCTTGTACCCTGCAGAACAAATCAAAATAGAAGACCCAACAACAAGACTTACACATCTGACTGACTAAAGCAAGATTCAAATCAAGTGTGAGAATATAATAAACATTTGTTAAAGACATATAAGGAGTGAAAACAGAACCAACACCCTCTACTGAGATAGGTGTAACACCAACTGTTGGTGATTTTATATCACTAATATTATTTAAGTGTAATGGGGTTAATTTGTTGATCAATGTCACTTTGACAATTATCGAACAAATTAGTATGGTGCGGAGTGCACATTTGTTTGATTTTGTCATTATTGAAAGTATACTGCTATTTAGAGGTGAAGCCCCTGAAATGACGGGGGTCTGGGGGCAGCGCCCCTGGGAGCGGGGTCCAAGGGGCGGCAGCCCCTGGCGGGGTCCAAGGGGTAGAGCCCCTGGCTGGGTATTTTGTTAAAAACACCCGGTTTTGTGATCCTTTTAATCGACCCGGTTTTATGGTAGTTTATGACAGGTAATATAACCGTTTTTGGACAGGAAGTTATTTAGATATATAACTACCATATGGCAGTTTTAAGGCAAAAAGTTAGTTTTCTGTTATATATGATCAATTTTGGATTCTCTTTTGGGTACAGATTCATAACATCTTCTTCATTCAATATTCTAGAAAATTAGTGAGTTTCATCCGATTAAAGATTTTGAGTGTACCCTCGAAATGCTTTAATCTGAAAGTGTTTCACAACTCTCACTGATCCAAGTATATCTATACCCCGAAAATCTAACACTAACATACATAACATATACATGTGAATAAGGTGATATCGAAGCAAAAGATGACAAATATGGTAAAATGTGATGAGATACACCAAAATCCAATATCCATAAGGATGAAGGAATACCTGAAGTGTTGGATGAAGACAGACCTGAATGAGACATTGAATCTAACATGGTAGTTGGATTAGAAAAAATAAATTTGATTCTTTGCTATAATAATAAAAAGGTATGTAACCGTAACATTTATGTGAATTTCGATTTCATAACCTCTCTCTAGTGTTTCTTAATATTCATTTTTATATTATTGCTATCAATAGAGAAAACTTAGATCCAAACTAGGTTGCATATAAACCTAAGGGTTAATTGTTTTTCCGCTCATATGTAATTTTATAACCTAGAAAACCTATCAGAAGGAACTTAAGGAAGGGAGATAGTGCCCATCTATAGATGATAACGTGTGAAATGAAAAACAATCTCAATGTGTTTTGTGTTCTCATTAAACACTGAATTCTTGGTTATCATTATCGCACTCTCGTTGTCACTATACAAAAGGGGTAGCTGAGAGATGTGAGCACCCATATCTTCAAAAAGCCATCTCAACCAAACAATCTCACTAGTGACGATAGTCATGGCTCGATACTCAAATTTTGTAGAAGATCTAGAGACAAGATCATTTTTCTTACTCATATATGATATCAATGATCTCCAAGAAAAACACAATACCAAGTAGTGCACTTACGATCAAAGATATCGCCATCTCAATTAGCATCACTATAGGCTTGTAGCTCAAGATAGGATGTAGATGGAAACACAAGGGTGAGGAACTAAGTACCATAGAGATATCTAAAGGTACAAAGAACAGCTCCCCAATGAACAATAAAAGGACCAGTGACATACTGCTTAACCACATGAATTACATGAGCATTATCCAGTTTAGTGACAATGATGTAAACTAAAATCCCTATAATTGTACAATAAATGATTGGATCTAATAGGGGAATACCATAAGTTGCAGAATACTTTGTATTACTCTCTATCGGCGTATCAACTGTCCAATTATCAGTGAGTCGTGCTCTTTCAAACAAATCAGAAATAAAATTCGGTTGAGATAAAATATAACCCTTTTGGATATTTAGCAACTTCAATCTCCAAGAAATAATGCAACAAGCCTAAGTTTTTCATAGCAAAACGGTGAGCTAAATCACGCTTTAAAAATTCTACAACATCATGATCATCACCAATAATAATCATGTCATCTACATATAAGGAAAGAATAATCCACCCTGCACTCGTACACTGAACAAAGAGAGCCAAATCATGATTATTTGGTCGAAAACCAAGCGAAGTAATCACCACAGAAAATTTCTCAAACCAGGGAATGAAAGGCTTGTTTGAGACCATATGAAACCTTTCGAAGTCGAAAAACTTCACATGGTTGGTGAATAATACCTAAGGGAGGAAACATGTATATTTCTTCATGAAGATAACCATTCAAGAATTCATTCTTGACATGCAACTGATAAATCTTACATTGGTAAATGGTAGAAACTACAATCAAAGTGCAAACAATCATTATTTTTGCAACAGGAGCAAAGCTCTCCTCATAACCCACACTTAACTTTTTGCCGTACCCTTTTACAACAAATCTAGCTTTATAAGACTCAACGGATCCATCATTATGTGTTTTGATTTTATATACCCAATGATAACCAATCATGTGTTTTCCGAGCTTAATCAAAACCAAATCCCATACATGAGTCTGATAAAGAGCTTCAAGTGCCTCAACCATAGCGGTCTACAAAAAACGGATCAGAGACAGCCTCTTTGTAGCATGCTAGCTCAAAGAGATGACGTACATTAGTAATAAAGGAGGCAAACACTTGTGAGTAACAGGAATAGAAAAGTTCAGGAAGTATTTTAGACTTCTTTTTATGATAATACCTCGATGGTGGGGGATCTCGATGAATTGTAGGCAGAGGATTAGCAACAGATGACAGATCAGTAGCAGGTGGTGGATTATTGGTAGGTGGTGGATCATCAATTTCAATGCTAAATGGATCAATATTACAAAGCTCCTCTGGAGTTGCATCATGTGACTAAATAGGATTGCTATAGAATGGGATGTGCTCCAAAAAATTGACACTGTGAGAGACATACAATTTTTGATTCAACAAATTATAACACTAATAACCTTTGTGACCAATACTGTATCCCAAAAATACAAGAGGGGCTGATTTTGAAGACAACTTATCTCTTTCTACATTAGGCTTCAAGACAAAACAGGTACACCCAAATACTCGTAACGAAAAATAATATGGATGCTACCTAAACAACATTCATATGGAGACTTACTCGATATGTGAGCAATGGAAATGCGATTAATAATGTAAGTGGCAGTAAGAACAACTTATCCCCAAAACATATCAAGAATTTGAGTAGAGAGTAGCAAGGATCTTGCAATTTCTAGGAGATGTTGATGTTTTCTTTATGCAAGAACATTCTGATGAGGGGTGTCTATACATGATGACTGATGCATAGTACCATCAAATGCCAATAACTGTTCAAAATCATTGAAGGTAAATTCCCCTCCCAAATCACACTAAAAACATTTGATGACAACAAAATGTTGAGTCTTGACAAGGGTTATGAAGGCACTATATATATGGTGAAATAATCAGACTTGGGCTTTATAAAATAAACCCACGTGTAACAAGTGTAATCATCAATTAGTGAAACATAAGAGTTAGATCCCGATTTAGAGGTAGCCTGGGATGGGCCCCACACATCAGAATGCACAACATTAAAGGGAACAACAGAACGAGTGACACTTTTATTAAACGATAAAGCAGGTAATTTTCCCAATTTACGACCATAGCAATCAAATATATCAATAGTTTTTAAAGAACCTAACACAACATTGGAAACCAAAAACTATAAACGTGATGCTGACACATGTCCCAAATGAGAATGCCAAAGATAAAAATTAGACGAATAAGGACTTAAAAGAAAGGACGACAAATCCATACTAGTGGCAATAACATCAACATGTAGCTGCTCCAAAACATAAAAGTTCCCCAAGTCTACGACCTATCCCAATCACCCTCCGAGACTGAATTTATTATACACAACAAAACGAATCAAAATAGAAGACCCAGCAACAAGACTTACACAACTGATTGACCGAAACAAGATTCAAATAAAGTGTGGGATTATAAAAAACATTTGTTAAAGATATATATGGAGTGACAATAGAAGCAAAACCCTCTACTGACATAGGTGTAGCACTAGCATACATAATAGAGACAGGTGAACGAGGTGATATCAACACAAAAGATGACAAATATGGTGAAATGTGATGAGATGCACCAAAATCCAATTTCGACAAGAATGAAGGAATACCTGAAGTGTTGGATGAAGACAGACTTGAATGATACATTGAAGCTGACATGGCAGTTGGATTGGCAACAATAAACTATCTGAACTGCTCAATAATCTGTGGATCGAAGGCTGATGTTGCTGTAATCATATCTCATTCTCAACTAAAGGAGAAACAACATATGGTGGTGGCCTAAAAGGTGTAAACAGGGGAAGAAACATTCCAAAAGACATGTTCTTCTACAAGGCCGGCCTTATGTACATTTGAGTAAGGGTAGGGCTTAGGGTCCCAATTTTTAAGGGGCCCCACTTAATTTTCCACACGTTTATTCTTTTGTATCGATCACGCGTCTGACTCCCAAAAATCAAAAGTATTGATCAACTACAACCGACGATTACTCTTCCTATTCTTCTTCTTCTCTACGATTACACTTCTGTTCTTCTTCTTCTCCATTCTCGAACTCTGATTCTCGGTTCTAGCTTTCTAGGAATCTCCGATCTCGATTCTAGGCATCATCGATCTCGATTCTTCCACACTGATAAGCGCTGAAAATACCTTATGTACTTCGGTTCTTATTCTTCCTTCTTCATTCTCGGTTTCTTCATAGAATCCATTGTTCAAAATCATTGATGATTTAACTATTCAAGGTTGTCACTGGACACTGAAATGGTAATGTGTTTGTGTTTTCACATTTCACTTTTGATTTTTTCATTATTTAGGGTTAATAGCTGATTAGGGTTAATCTTTTCAATTATATTTTTAATTCTAGATTTCATTGTTAACTGCTGGTTGATTACTATTGACGTGAATCAAGTTGGAATGAAAATTTCAGTTTTCTAGATTTGAGCTTTATATTATATGAGGGGTGGTATAATCTTAATCCATATCTTCTACACATATCTTCTACGCTTATACCGGTTGTCTTGGTGATTATTTATTGCATCTAAAAAAAGCCAGAAAAATTAATTTTATGTCTTAAATTTATTCATAAAGAATATATATGTATTAGAAAAATTTAACTCTGTCATTTATAAACTTTTTAGTTTATTATTGCAAGTCCTGGATAAAGGAGGAGAGTTTATAACATTGAGTAAAGTAAATGCTAAAGGGCCCCAAATTCTTTGTTCGCTTAGAGCCCCCAAACTAGTTGAGCCGGCCCTGTTCTTCTATAAAGGTTGAGACTGCGCAGGTGATCTGGTTTGCTATTGCTTCTGTACGAGCCAACTGATCACACAAATCCGACATAGCAGCATAGAATTCCTAAACACTGAGATTATTCTGTTGGAGGGCTCGAATGTCAACTCTAACGGGTACTGCTTTGCAAAATTATACCGAGTATATAGCCTATCCAAGTGATCCCAAACCTCCTTTGATGTGTCATAGTTCGCCAACTAAGTACTAATAGATTGGAAAACAAAATTATTATAATCTTAAAGTTATCAGTCCTCCATGAATCCAGTAAGGCTACATAATTCACAACCATGTGATCTGTTAGTTTCTTCTTATCACCTTTAACAGTCCCCCACATACCCTTGCCTTGCAAGAAAGTCTTCAAAACATAACTCTAATAGGCATAATTCTTGCCATCGAGGTAGGTACTAATAGACTATAGAGAATCGTCTTTCGGGACCATATTTCAAATAACAGTAAAACGAAAATAACAAAAACTAACAACAAATACGAATAGCAGCAACATAACTCTTGATCTCGAAATCAACAAAATCGAACAAATCATACCAAGTAGAATATCGCGCAACGTCGTACCTGTTGCAACTCACCCCCGAAAATACAAATAATCAACCGAGCTTTGATACCATGAAAACTAACAAGAAAAAGACATAGAATAGCTACAACTCGTCTTTTGGGACCATATTTCTAATAACATTCAAACGAAAATAACAAAAACCAACAAAAAATACGAATAACAACAAAAACAATCTAGATCTCAAACTTAACAAAATCGAACAAATCATACCAAGTAGAATACTGCGCAACGCCGTGCTTGCTACAACTTGCCCCCGAAAATACAAATAATCAACCGGAAAAACTAACAAGTAAAAGACATAGAACAACTATGATTTTGTATTATTATCAAATGAGAAGTATAATTTCAACACAAGAGAAAAACATAATTTATAGACTAGCTAATTAGGCTAATATACAACCCAATACAAAATAAGGTCAAAGTCTTGTTAAGCTAATGGAAATAATAATAATAATAATAATAATAATAATAATAATAATAATAAGACAAAATGACAAAAATAGCCATTTACACTAATTGCATTACAAAAATAGCCAAAAAAATCGAAATTACAAAAATAGCCACCCATTTCGCAGATGAGAAGGTCCCATCTGCGAAATGACCTTCTCATCTGCGAAAGTACAAGCACCTAAAGCACAGTTGTGCTTTAGGTACTTGTACTTTCGCAGATGAGAAGTTATTTTTTTTTTAATATTTTTGTTGTATATATAGGGGTAATTTCGCAGATGGAATAGGTCCATCTGCGAAATCCTCTCACTCTATCTGCGAAATGGTGTTTTTTTTTGTATTATTATTATTTTTTTTAAGTTTGACTATGAAATGAATTGGTTTGACTACGAAATCATGTTGCTATATAAAAAGTTTTGTAGAAAAAATATCATTTTGGTTGTTATTTGTTTAGGAACTCTCTCTACAATTTGCTCAAAAAATGATTGAATATTTGGTTTGTCTTGTAACCGGTGGGAGATGGCAAGTTAATGCAACTAATCTGGAATACATATGTCCACAGGGAGGTATTTCTGAATTCGCTTTGATATTTTCTGAGTATATTAGTTATAGTGATTTTGTATCTTTGGTAAGAAGCAAAATTGGTTTGTTAGACAAATATAGAATTAGTCTTCGTTTCCACCATCCTGAATTAAATTATTATATAGCTATAGTTGAAGACATGGATGTTAGAATGTTGATAAATGTAATCAAATGTAATGGAGGAAGGGCTGTGAAAGTGTTTGTGGTGGTTGATGAAGTTGAGGAGGTTAATGGGGGTGGTGAAATTGGAAACCAGCTTGTTGGTAATTTATGCAGTTATAAAGGGAGCAACGATCTGATAGGTACTTTCAATACTCCTAGTGTACCTCAGTTTCACAGTGTTGCTGAAAATGTTAATGTTAGTTATTCACCTATTCACTATGTGGATCCCGAGAATTACAAGTCTGTTGGTGATGATGATGTTGGTACATATCTTAATCATGTGGGTGGTCGTTGTGATGATGTTGCCGAACAAGAAGTTAAACTTATGAATAGGCGTGTGGTAGATAAAACTAAAAAGAAAAAAAAATTCAAGTCAAAAAAATGAAAAAAATCATGTTTACGGGCATTATGTTGATGTTGGTGATGTATGTTTAGATATAACCAAGCTACAAAGCAATTCCGATAGAGATGAGTTGGGTGATGAAGTTAAAGCTAAGTTTCCCGGTAACCTTTTTCACGGTATGCCCCCTGTACCAGCATGGCCAGTTGATATTAATGAAGATATCCCAACACAGATGGTAGACATGAATCTTCAAAAGATTCAATGTGAGAGTATATTTAAGAACAAAGAACTTTTAAAGCAGTGTATTGGTAAAAAATTTCTTCGAGAAGGTTTCCAGACGAGGACAAGTAGATCCACCAAATCAAGGTATGAAGCTCTGTGTGTTTCGAAAAATTGTTCTTGGTTACTAAGAGCAAAAACAATTAAAAATTCTGATGGACTTTTCCAAGTGAATAAATTTGTTGATGTACACACATGTTCTTCAACATTGTTGCAACCTAATCATCGACAAGCAAACAAATATGTTTTGGGTGAATATGTTGCTGATGTTTTGGCTGAAGACTATAGTAGAGTTTATCGGGGAAAAGAAATTGTTAATGATATGAATGCTCAATTGAATATCAATATCTTATACCATCAAGCATGGCGTGCGAAGCAATATGCATTGTTTTCGTTAAGGGGTACGAAAGAGGATTCTTTTACCAAACTTCCGGCGTATTGTCACAACTTGGCCAAACATAATCCGGGTACTGTCACACATATTAAAACATACGCTGATGATCGCTTTGAGTTTTTGTACGTCGCACTCGGTTGCTCGGTTAGTATTATCATATCTTAATTTAATTTTTTAATATTTATTTTGGTGTATTTGAATAGATATACAATGTATTGTAGGTACGAGCTTTTGTCAATTTTTGTAAGCCGACCCTAGTAGTAGATGGAGCTCACCTAAAGGGCGAGTTCAAAGGTACCATGCTACTTGCAGTTACTAAGGACGGACAAAACCAAATATTACCGGTTGCATATGGTATATGCAAAAATGAGTGTACCGATTCTTGGACATGGTTTTTTCAAAAACTACATGATTGCATAGGAAATATGCAGGAGCTTACAATTATATCTGATAGGTCTCCATCTATAGCAATATCCGTTGCCAACATTTTTCCTCACGCTCATCATGGAATATGTGGTGTCCATTTGTATTTCAACATAGTATCTAGATTCGGCAAGAGTAAGACGGTTAAAGGAATTTTTTGGGAGGTGTGTAGGGCGTACACAGTTGATGCTTTTGATGCTGCCATGGATGTTATGAAAAAAACAAAAGAACCAGTATGGGAGTACTTAAAAAGTATAAATCCAGAAACCTGGTCAAGGGCACATTTTAAAGGGAACCGATACAATCTTATGTCGTCCAGCAGTGCGGAGTCTATAAATGCATTATCTAGACACGCACGTAAGGTGCCAATACTTATGTTGATTGATTTTTTTCGTGCTACAATGCAACAATGGTGGTTTCAAAGACGTAACTTTGCAGGTATTAAGTAAATTTGTAATATTAATGTTTTATTAGTTTTGATGTTATTGATCTTAACTTCTTCATTTTGGCTGTTTTTTTAGCGAAAGCAACAACAACACTTACCCCTTGGGCGGACGAAGTTGTAAAAGAAAACAAGAAAACTTTTACCAAATGGGATGTTCGCATGATCTCAAATACGAAATGCGAGGTCAAAAAGGGGGCACAAAATGTGATTGTTGATTTTCAACATATGACATGTACATGTAGGCATTGGCAACTTGATGGGATACCTTGTGGTCATGTCATAAGATGTTTAACAGTGAACAATTACCAAGACTGCTCGAGGTTTGCATTAAATGCTTACCTTACCGAAACACTGAGGAAAACATATGAAGAATCAATAAACCCTCTGCCGAAGCCATCCGAATGGGAGATCCCCGATGATTTGATGATTGTTAAGCCACCTATAATGGATAAACGTCAGCCAGGCAGGCCAAGAAACACAGACCGCATTCCATCCCAAGGCGAGGGTCCAATTATAAAAGAGTGTTCTACATGTGGTCAACTAGGACACACGAGAAATAATTGTACTGGAAGGGCGTCCGGTAGCAGAGCAGGTCACATAATTTCTACTGCAGAAATGGCATATAATATTGGTGGTTCAGCGGGTTGCTCACAAACCCATAACGCTGATTTTGATATAAAACAACCTTGAAATTAAGAGTAATGACGAGTTGTTAGCTTATTATGTATTGTAATATTTTTATTAACTCTTACAAGACATTGCTATGCTTTCATATTTTAGTTAAGTTTGTTGATTATAACAATGAATGAAGCCTTTATATTATAAAATATAGTTTGCAGATTTATTTTAACAGTTACAACATGTTATTTAAAAAAAACAACAAACGATCCTTTGGCAACCTAATCTGTTTCATGATAATATTACAACAACTTTATAACTAATTTTTAAACTCAGGGAACTGCAACGGGTACTTCTCTTTCTCCATTGTTATATAGTCATCCCTAATTCTCATTTTGTCTTCGAAACGATCCTTTTTTACCATAATGTGTATCAACTGCTCATCCTTCTCAGCAAGCCGTTTTTCAGTCGTTTTGATTGCCTTCTTACTCTTTTTTATCCAATCTTTATGCTCTTTGATTTTGTTTTTATTGAGGTTAATCAATTCTTGAGCTTGTTTGCATTCCGAATCTATATCATTAGCAAGTTGAGTGAGAAGTCGGGATGACTCTTTGTCCTCTTCTTGTTGTGCTTCAGCCTTCTTTAATTCTTCAAAATTTTCATCTGACATATATGGCCCGGCTGAAGAGGGTGTACAAAAAGGGTCTACAGAATCACAGTAGTAACAATCTACTTCGTTGCATGAGCAAATTTCGAATTTGTGTGAGGAACTCATAATAAAGTCGATATTGTATTAAACTGGAGCAATAAGTGGTATTTATACATACTAGACAGTAATGAGAAGTCCAACTTTGAAATGACTAGACAATAATGACAAGTCACTGTAGTAACCTGCACATCCCAATGGGACCCTTAAGTGACAAGAGATAAATGACAGTTTGACATGACAAAACACTGCATAAAGCTGAAAATGGTAGTCCAAATATAACCATTTCGTAGTCAAAGTATTAATTCATAGTCTATTTATTTATATAAATAGATGTTTAAGATCTATAAACCAAACACCCAAATCACCTAAACGAAACGAATTCCCATTATTAGAAATGTCGTCAAATGCAGCAAGTTCTTCGAATGAAGTACCTGGTTCCAATTCTGAAAGGCCATGGACGACAAACGAGGTGTTAGTTCTAACACGATGCTAGCTAAGTGTTAAGGCTGGTGAACCGTTACTTGCTCCCCCACATTGCCTAATTTGTGATGAATGGAGTCGCATCACATCTTTGTTTAACCATGAGATAGGAGAAGGACAAAAAAGAGAAAAATCAGATGTTGTTACTAAGTGGACGGATGTAAAGGAAGAAGTGACATGGTTCAATCGAGCATGTAGTTATGCGAAACGTAACAATGTTCGTTATCGTGACGAAGAAGAGTTCTTGGAAGTTGTTATAGAGTTTTACATCTGTGAGCATGACGGCAGAGACTTCGAATATGAGGAAGTTTGGAAGGTTGTTAGAGATAAACAATATTTCAAGTAGACCGCTCTAATTTGTGTTAAGAATAACCCATGGACTTGTGTTTTACGTTAATGCTTTGTTCGTATTATGTCGCTGTTTTTCATGTAATTGTTGTGATATTTTTAATGGTTCATGGAATCCTTGTTACTAATGTATTCTAATATATTGTGATAACTAATGCAATGGCCATTTATTAACTCAAGTTAATCATACGAGTTGCTCACATAATAAACTAAATATATTTTAAACAAATGAAATACATACGAAATACATACGAAATACATGAAAATAACCTAGTACTCACATAATAAACTAAAATAGATTTTAAACAAACGAAATACATACGAAATACATAAGAAATACATGAAAATAACCTAGTACATAAAAATAACCTAGTACTCAAATAATAAACTAAAATAGATTTTAAACAAACGGGATATATTTCAAAATATTCCAAGGGGCTTCAAACTAGAATTCCAACCCGTTACTTAATGACTTGTATTCCTCCTTAGCAGCTTCCAAGATGACATCCTCAGTAGCATTTAAACGGGTGTCGTCAATTTTGATATAAAGATCGTTGAATAATAGAACTTCGGTTTTCATTTCATACCATCTTGCTAAGATGTCTAGTTCGTCACGATCGTTTCTTGTAGCCATTCGGTTTTCAGCATTGAAAATATTGGTTAAACGGCTCCAAAACATTGGATCGTTCAACTTGCTTGTCTCGTACACATGAATATAAGCATGTGTAAGAACCAAGAACTCTTCATTGCTCCATGATATAGAACTCATTTTGATTGAAACAAAGAGAGTAGAATCTAAAACACAATATTTGAACAACTTTATTGGTTAATTTAATAAAGTATTGCATGTAACTTAAGGTCAATTTATAGTAGTTTCTATACAAAATCGCAGTCCAATCTTCTAATATGTCTGCAATTCATAGTCAAAATTAACTGACGAATGCAGTGTACTATACTTATAACACAACAGATCACTGTTCGAGTTGACAATTCATCCCCGGTTGAATGACAACACAATACATTGCTGCTTGAGTTGACAAGTCATTGCACCAGGAAAGTAAGGAGTGGTTATAAATAGATTTCAATATCCGTTGTAATTGTATTGTATTACTTCCCTCCTTGCAATTATGGACTCACCACATATATGGAGGAACGCAGAGGAGGTCGCTTTGGTTCAAGCTTGGATTACAACTGTAGAGGTGGATTTTCCACCGGGTCCCCCACAAGTTCGTGCTGGATCATTTTGGTCTCGTGTCTGTCATTTGTTTCACCATTTAATGAACTGCACTCAATATCGAAGAAGAAGAGATGTCAAAGCGAAGTTTCTGGATATGAAAATGAAGGTGAAACAATTTCAACGTATTTATAACGAGTTGGATAACGAACATGCAAATACGGATGAAGACATTCTACGGCAGGTGGCTTTGGAACTATACCGTTTTGAATATGATGGTAGCGAGTTTACCCACTTAGATGCATGGAATCTTTTAAAGAATGTCCCTTATTTTTAATATGCATGTTGGTTAAGTTAATTGTTTTTCGTTATTTAAGTTACTTGTTGTTGTATGTGTCTAGTCGTTACTATTTAATAAACGTCCATTTCTTTTAATGTATGTTGTTTCGTCAATAGCCAATATATAGAACACAATAAAATATAAATGGGGTACATAAATAACTAATACATAATACGACATAAAATATAAACTGGGTACATGGATAACTTATACATAACACAGCACTAAAATAAAAACGGAGTACATAAAAAACTAATACATAATACTACATAAAACATAAAGGTGCTACATGAATAACTACTGCATTGAGGGAGGTAACAGGACCGCCGTTTCATTTGGTATTTCCCAATGCACATGTGATGGTATAGTATTCACCAACTCAGATCCATATGCAAGTCGATACACATAATTAGTGAACTTGTAATCAACCATTCTCTGAATGGACTCAGATGTACGGGTTCTTAGACATGCTATAGCGTGGCCACATGGTATACCGCTTTTTTGCCATTTACCACAAGTACATACCCTTCGTTCAACTTGTACGTTGCTGGTGGCAAAAGTGTCATCGACTTCAAATGTATCTCCATACAAACGTCTTGCATTACAATTATAAGACTTATTGAGACTTTTTTGAACCTTACTCTCAACGTAAGGGGTCAACCCACCAGACAACCTCCCTATAAAATTTGATATTTTAATAAAAATAGTAGCACAATAAAAAAAACTAAATATAACAATCTCCCTTACCAGCCAGTTCGGCCCGTTCAGCATACTTTGATTGTATCGACGTGGTGGTTAACTCAATTATCGTTGTTATAGGAAACTCACGTGAGGATATAATTTGCAAAATTTCAGGGACGTCAATCGATTTAACATTGTAACGTATTTTTGGGAAAAATGCTCTTGTCCATTTTGAAATCGGTATATCGTCAAGCCAGTAAATTGGACTCATAAGCAAGGTGCAGAAAGGTGGTTTCCTACATGTACTTTGCAACCTTTCCAAACACAAGTAAAAATCATCAACGCTATATGCATTGCATGACTTCCAAAACAACGATTCGACTTCCGTATTGTTATGTCCGACAGACTCACGTATCTTTTGAGCTATATCTTTAGGACAATATCCATGATAGGAATCCAGGTAGGCACTCTGAACACCAAAGTCTATGTTATCACACAGGTTGCTTATGAAACCAACCTCTATGTCCTCACCTAAAAAATCTCTTAACCTCATCATGAACCATCTCCATGATTCTTCACACTGTAAGGTTCCCAAACCAATTGCTAAGAGTAGTGGTTCATGATTTCCATCTAAAGCCACTACGAAGTACATTGTTGTCAGAAAGCTCCCAAGAAGGGGTAAATAACCCACATATATCAGCGGTATCATGCACCTAAGGAAGGTACGAATCTACATAAAAACGAACACATATTAGTGATAAGTAAAAACTAATCGAGATACATTACCATGAAATATTATGTAACTCAATAAAAGAAGTATGTTATACCACGCAACCTAAAGCCACAAAACAGAATTGAAAGCGGTTGGTATCGGTTTTCTTAATGGCTGTGAAGGTATTAGGATTTGTTCTTTGAAGGTTATGCAAGAAAATTGGTAGTTGAGAAAAGGTTCTTTCGCTGTAACTATTCATTTTCAATACCGATGATAGTGCTCTACAATGATCACACAAATGCAATTATAAATAGAAAATATTGTATCTCTACTGATCAAAATTCATAGTTTAACCTTTTAAATTCATAGTTCAACTTTTTGAATTCATAGTCAAACCAGTTCATTTCATAGTCAAATTTCACTGACCGACATGACAAAACTACAGAATGTACTTGTCTGCATTTCATAGTTGAACTTTTTGAATTCATAGTCAAACCAGTTCATTTCATAGTCAAAAAGAATTGTCTGTAATATGATTTCTTCTATAAATGGGTGTCACTCATTATGAAAAATTTAACTGAGAAAGTAACTCCGATTTAAAAGAATAAGAAGGCTAATGGCATACTGCAATTGCGGAAGAGAACGTATCGTTAGGATTTCGGGTACAGCTAAAAACCCAGGAAGATTGTTTTACGCTTGCCCATATTTGGTATCATGTTGTTAACGTCATTCAAATTTAAACCCTCGTGTTTACATCACAAAAATTTATTTTCTTACTGTGAATATTAAATTTAACAGGGACCAAAATGCGGGTTTATCAGTTGGGTTGATGAAGAGAAGGACCAATCTTCTATGGTAATAGCTAAAGTAGCTAACTCTAATAAGCTCTTTCAATCAGAAAATAAGAAGTTAAAGATAGCGTTGGTTTGTAGTTGGGTGTTGTTCTTGGCAGTTCTTGTTTACAAGTTGTAAGCTTTTCAATATTGTTTTTATCGTTTTGAAGTTGTTAGGTCAATAAATTGTTGTATTTGTAACGTTAAAACAAATGTCGTAGTCGTTCTTATGTTGTATGTACTGATAAGTAATTAGTAGGTCATTAATTTGTTGTAATTGTCGTAACGTTATATTTTTTGCCATCCGTTGAGTAAACTATAAAAATAAACTAATAATGAAATCCAACATTAATTTATATATACATTTATATAATCCAACTACATAGGACCTAGACTAGACCCCCAAATAATTTTTGCCATCCGTAGACGGAACTCTAAAGCTGCGTTCTTTGGGTCAATAAGAACACGTATTGGTTGACCTGAAACCAATTGCTCCATAAACATACAAAGAAAAACACCGCAATCTCCCAAATGACTACTTTGTTGGGGAACATTTTCTTCATAAATGAATTGCATATTCAATGGAATCCTTGGGATGTTCCTCCGGGCCCAATACTTAATCTTGTCCAAATAATTTGCCACCCGACGTTCAAATTTGGAAAAGATTCCTTAAGATTTGAATTTTTCATAAGCCCCTCTACCAAGACTGTCATAAATATGCACTTTCATTGACGCTAATCGTAGTTCCCCAAATAGCCAATGATTAGGGGATGAATGAATCGGCAATAAGACCTGTATAAGGATCAGAAAATAAAATTATGTTTATTTACATCACAATACAAAAACATAACAAAAAAACGATATTATTTTCAATATAAACTATTAAGTTTACCATATCAATATCCCACCAAGCAACCATGAAGTTGGGGTACGTAGCAATACCAGCCATAAACGCCCTCCAGTCCTGTCCTTCTTCCAAAGCATGAGAAACAAAAAAATTTGGAGGCATTATTGTATGTCGGTCGCTCTCAAACCGACTCTCCATCAAAAGTCGGTACCAAATGGTTATATGCTGCACACATAATACTTTTGTTATTGACTAAAAAACAATTAACTTTTAAAATAATTAATTAACAATTAATTTACCGCTGACTCCAACCATCCGTCGTGTGTATGCCCAAACAATGAGCTCCAAAAATCTCTATCTAACACGAAATTAAACAAACGATGCTGGACATCATATGAATGCAATACATAATTTTGGATGACATCCTCACCGCCTGCTACGTAAGGTTGCAGGCGCAACATGGAGAAGTCATGAGCAACACCAAAAACTGGAGGAGGAACGGGGCTTGTTGATTTCATATCAACCTTCTTTTTTGTTCTTCTTTTTTGCTTCGGTGTCGTGTTCAACTAAAAACAATATTCAAATGTTTAAATCTATATCTCTCAGATAATTCACATAAACATAAAATCATCAATTTATAAATAAAACGAATACCTCGATGTAAGGATGGCACAAATATTGTGATGGTTTTCGACTCCTCGGTTTATCGGGTGTAACTTCTTTGTCGTCGTCATCATCAAAATAATCTGCAATTCCCGTTATTATTAGTTCGTCTTCGTCCAGCACATCATCATCAAATTTGTTCCCCGCATTGTCATTCCTCTCCTCCCACTCCTATATTAAAAATAATACTTTATACTTAATAACGAAATACGCATAATTTAATAAGCAATAATATCTAAATAAACAAAATATTTATATTAATGTAACTATAAGAACCTCTTTAACTTCACTATAATCATTTACATCAAACACATCATCATCAAATTTGTTCCCCGCATACTCATTCCTCTCCTCCACAACCTATATTTTCAAATATAAAATATGAACACAGGTATTCATATATGTTAATAAAATTTAATAAATAATGTAGCGTGTAACTAACCTGTTCATCATAATTTCTTTGTGACACTGTCGGTTCATCAAAAATAATGTCGTTCCAAAATTGTTCATTATTCACTTCTTCAACAAAAACCTCTGTAGGTTGTCGGTTCATAAACACATGCTGCTCCAGTGCATGTAACAGTTTCAACACCTCGTCTAGCTTGTGTTTCCCACTGCCCCGACCTCTACCATGAGAGCGACCACTGGACGACATACTAGACGAAGATTCGTCTTGTCTCCTAAAATGGTCCCGTACTGGGGATGGAACTGCTTTCCCTTCACCATATACATACTCTTGAAATGACATATAATAAGAAGATGTCATCTCACCATCACCCGGTAACATGTTTTGTCTTGGTGGTAGCCCCTCCTAAAAAATTAAACATATTAAAAATGCATATAAAAGTATAATAATCAAGTTTATTAATAATAAACGAAATATTTTTAAACCTGCATCTTTGACCAAATCTTGTTCACGTCAACCCATTTCAATTTTTTTGTTCCACTCCATCGTTTCATCCGAGGCAAGTCTTTATTTTTTTCTCGATGCAAATCCACATGCACGAACAGTCGGAATCATCTCATATATCCATATCTACAATTTTTTACAATTACAGTAATAAAAGTTAAAATTAAAATAAAAAACATAACAATAAAACAATTTAAATATAAGAAAATTTTTATACCCTTATTGGAGCCGTAAATCCGGAGACGAAGTACTTTAAAGTTTGACCACGCTCAGAAAATGATAAATAATTATGTATTTTGTTCCATGTATCCTCAAGGTCAACATAAATAAAATCCCAGAGATAGCTACCACAAGCGAAGCTAACAAAACAAAAAAAATTGATTATTATATAAATTTTAACTTTAATAAAATAGAACTTTTAACGTAAAAAAAATATACCTGTTCCAGAGATCCAAATTCTCAGCCAAAAAAAAACCAATCTTGTGGCACCCGATCATTAACTTCTTTACCCAAAAAACTTTCACACAAAACGTATATCAAACATACTCTAACTGCATCAACGTCGTCAAGTGCTAGGAATGTTTGATTTAAAATTAAACGTTTCAGGTCGCCGATTTTCACCGAACTATTAGTATGGTCCGGAAATAGCCGTTCACGCAATAAACATCTTTTTTTACTGCTTATTAATTTTTCCGACCATTTTCTCCCAATGTTTTTGGATACTCCCCAAAATTGAAGCCGGTAATCAAACAAAACTCTTCCGGCCCATAAACCATTTTCGTATTGCCTACTCGAAAATATAAACGTTTTATTCCATCTGGAGATAAAACAGGGTCCGGCCGGATCTGATGAAGGAACATTTTATGAAACAATAATGTGTCCCCTTGTAAACGAGGGACATCAATAAAATAACCAAAGACAGTATCTCTGAAAATAGCACGTCGAGCATCATCTAAAACTTCAAATACTTCCCATATGTTACCGCCAGAGCCTTTTAAGTTCGCAAAGGCTTTCGTATTCATTAAACTAAAATCATGCCGCAAAAAAAACACAAAAACAAATTAGATAACTAAAAAATATTTTTTTTAAATATATGATTAGGAACTGCAAATACAATTTCTTAATTACTAATATATATATATATATATATATATATATATATATATATATATATATATATATATTTCCGACAAAAAACAATAACATACACATATATAAACAATTTTCCAAGTTATACAACAAATATATTTACGATAGAAAACAATATCATACATAATTATATAAACATTTTATTAAACAAATTTTCAACTTAAACGACAAATATATCAACGACAAATTTTCAACTTAAACGACAAATATATAAACAATTTTTATCTTTCTAATTAAAACTAACATTTTATAACCATATAAACAAAAAAAATTAAAAATAAAACGACAATCAAATTAACAATTTTGCAAGTTATACGACAACTTTATACAAAATTTCAACTTACACGACAAATACAAACAATTTCTAACAATATATATACGACAAATTTTCAACTTATATAAATGTTATACTTATACGACAAACACGAACAATTTCTAACAATATATATACGACAAAATTTCAACTTATACAAATGTTATACTTATACGACAAATATATATACAAACGACTATTTTGCACTTTATATAAACAATTATACGATAAGAATATACAAGATTTCAGGTTATACAACAACTAAAAAAACAACAAAAATAACAAATTGTAAACATTATCTACGCAGTCTCTACTTGTCTCTACTTGCATTTAAACTTCAAGTACACTAAAAAAAATATTAAAATTATCAAACACAACAAAATTACCCTTTTTTAACACTAAATAATACAACAAATGATAAAATAAAGAGATTGTTGACATTAAAAGAGTTAAAATCTAACCATATTTGCGGAATTGTTGACATAATCCTCCATTTTCTTCAAAAACTAGCCAAAATTCCGAGAGAAGCCCAAAGTTAGAGAGAGTTTTTGTGTAGAGAATGGTGAAAAATGGAGAAAAAAAAACGTTTTTATACTCAAAATCAAGGGCATTTCGCAGATGAGAAGGTCATTTCGCAGATGGGACCTTCTCATCTGCGAAATGGGTGACTATTTTTGTAATTTCAATTTTTTTTGGCTATTTTTGTAATACAATTAGTGTAAATGGCTATTTTTGTTATTTTCTCTAATAATAATAATAATAATAAATCATTTAAATAATATTAATTAACTAAAATAGTGTTCTATAGACACGACCTTGAAAAATAATAATCGTTATACATAAAAATAATTGTTTTTGTTATTTTTATCGACATAATCTAAGAAATAATTGTTTTTGTTATTTCTATCGACATAATCTAATTAATATAAATAATCTAGTTACCATCGATAGTCCTTTAATCTACTAAAAGCTTGCTAGTAACCAGGGGTCTTAAAGACTAAATAATCCGTTAATTGTCTTTAGAATATATCTACTATTGGATTTATGTGATCTGTCCCCATTCCGTCGACTTACAAATATTTTGTTTATCCGATCCGTGTGATACTTAGTTTAGCTGTAGCGTTTGGTCCATAAAAAAAAGAAACAAAAATGGTTAAATCATCTCCACCCGCCTATCAAGCTAATGCTAAAAGTATTAAAGCATATGGCTGTTAAAGTTACGCGTTATGGGTGACTATAACCGTATTATAGCACTTGTAACACCCCCTCTCTCTCCTCCTCCCCCTTCTCGTTAGGGGAGATGTTATGACATCTACTGTTGTGATGAAGATGCGATGAAATGCATATTTTGATAGGATGTTGCCTTCATCAACAAATAAAATCTCTCTCTCTCTCTCTCTCTCTCTCTCTCTCTCTCTCTCTCTCTCTCTCTCTCTCTCTAGTGTGTTGACATGTGATATGACAATTTTGAGTGTTATAATATTGGACCCCCTACCCATTGCTTGCTAATGTCATGGGTATACGAGTATATCAACATAAAGTTTTTAATTAACTAAATAATATTTAATTCTAATAATTTAACATATAAACTAAAAACTCAAATTCAAATCTTCAAAAAATCATATAAAAAAAAAAAAAAAAAAAAAAAACTTGCAACAAAAAATTTCAAACATAAATTAAGTTACTATTGGTCATCGGCATCTTCGTTTTGATATAAATGCTCTCTAAAGTATTGCAGAAGAAACATACATGCTTCAGTAGATTGAATTTGAAGAACTCTTATCATGTAATCATTCATAGTAGGAATTAATTGTTGCATTAGATTAACTTCATCGGTTCCATCATACGATGCTAACTGTATGTCATGTTTATGACCCAACTACCATATAATATAATACAAACATATATAATTCTATTCATCATGCCCAAGGTTTTGAAAACCGGACCGGACATCGAACCGGTAGTCATAAAGGTTCAATGGTTCAACTGGTCTGACCGGTCGGACCGGTCCCGAAAACCAGAAAAACCGTGTGTGTGTCTATATATATATATATATATATATATATATATATATATATATATATATATATATATATATATATCTTACGCTTTTGAACTTTTAAGATTAAATATCGTTTCTTATAATCTTTTGCACTTTTAAGATTAAACATCCATTTCTAATAATCTTTGTTCGTATGTCTCTAAGTAATGAAAAAATAAAAAATATTAGATTGTATCACATAAGGGAGAAAATGAGTGTTGATGGCTATATCCTAATTCCCAGTTCCCACATCGTCTAAAAACAAAAGCGCGAGGTCTTAGGAGTTTTATAAAAGGAACAGGGAAAATGACTTGATAGGGTAAGATACTTTTTGAAATGTACACATTTAGTCCTTATTCTTTTTTTCTTGTAAAATAAACCCTTATACTTTATTTTTTGTAACAATGCAATCCTTGTGACCGGTTATACCCGGTATACCGGTCATATACGAATTTTCTTTTAGGGAAAATGACTTGATAGGGTAAGATACTTTTTGAATTGTACATATTTAGTCATTATTCTTTTTTTTTTTGTAAAATAAACCCTTATACTTTATTAATATGTACACATTAGGTCATTTTCACCGGATTCTATAGGTTTTGCTGATGTGGAAGCACAAGTGGCACTAAATAGCAATTAATTAGCTTAGTCACCAGAGGTGGGTGATCCTCCAGCAACAAGAAAAGAGCGGTGACCCTTCTCTTTCTCGTCTCTCTTCCTTCCGGTCGAACAGCAACAACCAAACACCCTTTACATGTTGTGTTTCTCCGATATGTCTCTCTTTGCCTCCATCTTTGAGATATCTTGCCAGAAAAAAGAAGAAAGAATCGACGATGGCTACTAGAGCAGCTCCTTGCCGCCAACTACCGTCTCTACTTCCTCCTGCCTCCCCCTTCGACCTTGTTGTTTTTGCCATCATTCCTCCTTACTACCAGTGATGTGTAGGAACACACAAAACAGTCGTCAGAGATCGGGGTTCTCCCTCTTTTTCATGATGAATAAAAGTTGGAAAAATCTCGTTGTGGATATGTGGATGCCATCTGGGTATTTCATTTCAACAAAATAAAAGAAAGGGAAAATGGCTTCATAGGGTAAGATACTTTTTGAAATGTACACATTTAGTCCTTATTCCTTTTTTTTTGTAAAATAAACCCTTCCACGTCAACAAAACCTGTAGAATCCGGTGAAAAGGACCTAATGTGTACATATTAATAAAGTATAAGGGTTTATTTTACAAAAAATAAAGAATAAGGACTAAATGTGTACATTTCAAAAAGTATCTTACTCTATCAAGTCATTATCCTAAAGGAATAATAGGCATCGGTTATCAGACCTAGATCTCACAATTGAAAACAGTGGGTCCCCTTGTCAGTCTTTGAAGTTTTGGTTTTGAAGTGATCTTATATAATTTTTTTTACTTTTCTAAAGTTCCGGTTTTATCCAGTTCGACCAAACCGGTTTTTGACCGGTTTTTGGTTGAACCGCGGGTTTTAGCCGGTTCATTTGCAAACGGTTTTTTGGCCTTAAAAAACCGGTGACCCTACCGGTTCCCGGTTGGACCGGTTGAACCGGCCGGTCCGGTCCAGTTTTCAAAACAGTGATCATGCCGTCATCTAGAGTCGTGCAAGGTGTTTCATTAAATGTCATTTATGTTTCAGTACACCAAGCACCCTCTTTAATTATGTTCTTCCTAGCAAACTTTTATCTTTTTTTTTTTTTGTAAATCTCTTTGTTTTTTATCCCTCGGTAACAAGTATGCTTTCATAAAAATAGCATAATGAGGATACATCCCATTACAAATATAGTAACCATGTTTGTATTCTCTTCCCTTCAGTGAAAGATATATCATGTGCTTGTCTGGTCACAATATCCTTGAAAATTGGGAAACTACTATGAACATTTATGTCATCATTGGACCTTGCAACCCAAAGAATGCATGCCAAATTTACAAATCATTAGATGCTATAATTTCCAGTATCAAACACGGTACACCTATATATCAACTCGGGTAAATCAGAATCGCCATGCATTTTGAGATTTTTCTCATTCTTAATGCGTAAAATCAAGAGTACCAATCATTTCTGATAGACTGTTCTTTTCTTCATTGACCACATACAATGTCTCAATATCACGTTTAATAAGTTTATGAAAGTATAACAAAAAAAACATCTATAACATATGTGCAAATATATTCCATACACTCTTATAAGGTTGTCGTTGATATTTTCAAATAATCATCCATTGCATCATAGGTAATAACGTAACCTAGATATCTAATTGTGGTCATACATTTAAGTATATATACAACTGAACCCCATTATACCTCTACTGTCTGATCTTTGCTAAAAAAACACTCACATCGCACCTCTAAACCATTTACTAACGCATAAAAATACCTCTTTAGTTATACGGAAAATATGATCAAATGTTTCCTCATTATAAATTTAATTTTTAGAAAAAAAATTAGGTACCAAAGCTTGACGATCTCTGTTGACAACAACTCATGTGTGCTTTAACATATGTTGATTCCTGTTCAACAACATCGATAATAACATTAAAGAATGTTGAGACAAACTCTCTGTTATCCGAATCATATTTTTCAAAACTCATCTATTTTTATAGTGTAAAAAAGGTTAAAAGATAGTGAAGATTATGTGTGAAATGTAAGTGGTATATGTACATCAAAGTATGTATAAATAAAGTACAATGGTTTTTTTAACATGTGAGTTGTCTTTTGAAAATCAGCAAAATTCTATCATTGGTCGTGGCCGTGGCACCTGAGGTGGTGTGCACGACCACGGCCAAAATGTCACCAAAACCTCCAATGGTCTCATGCAATGTATACCCGAGGCCTAATGTCAAAATTTACAAAATCTAAACACTTCAAATGATTATGGAAATTCTAGCCATCTACGATCTAGGCATCAATCTTAAATTTTCCGGAACCCTTCATTTATTATAATTTGGTAAATACAGTACTACATATATATATTTTTATTAAGGCTTTAAAACCTCTTACAAATTAGCGAGGGACAACGATTTATAGATTCCTCTATCTTGGAAACCACACAGCTTGGAGCTCGTTTGAGCCACATAACATGCAGTTAGTTTTGTGGTTTGTTTATTGCTAAATGTTTATTTACTTAAGAGTCCCAAATGGGACCAAAAGCAGGAATCCCTTTACTTTTGCATGCATTCACCACATCCCTACTCCCTTCAGGATTACTAGTTACGATCACCACCTCCGCTCCCCAGTTCTTTGCCGCCGTGACACTCATCTCAGACACATTCGGCCGCCCCATCAGGGCGGTGTCGTGAACAATCACCTTCTCTTTTGGATGCCGACTCACCCACTCCTTTATTTCCTTGCCAAAGTTTTGTTCGATCCCTTTTGCTACCCATAACAAGCACACATCCGCTGGACCTTGTTGTAACAAGAACGAAAGAAACACACAAATCCCAGAACCTGTTGCCACCACCAAGACACGGTTGTACATGTTAACTAGGTAAGGCAGACCAGCAAAATGGACTTGTCGGACCCATAAGTGGCTTGGAGGGTTTGAGACGAGGGTTTTCGTGAAATCACCCACTGCACCAGCTAGCATCATGTGTTCTTCTTTCCCATCCGAAATGATTCCAAAAGCATGCCATTCCGACATGGGGGAAGGACTAATCCGACCTAGTATCCCCGGCTTTACCCCTCCGGTGAACTTAATGATCGACGCATGGCCTGATGGGGCGGAGACTTTGACGGCAACCCGCCTCACAGTCACCCATGGGATGATGATTAGTATCGTTATGACCAAGGTTAACCAGAATTCTTGTTCTTTAACCAATCTTGATCCTACGTCTTTCCTGTAAGATTTGGTCTCAGGTTCATAAGTTTTTGTGAGCAAGATAAATGCCCAGAGGAGAATCAACGAAGCCCAACCCGTGAACCTATGAGTTCTTTCAAACACATTATGATGGAGGTGGCGGATGAGAGGGAACGCAGCTAGACAACACAGACAAAGCAGGGAGAGAATAGCTGAGGCCACCCCAATTATCGCGTTCGAAGTGTTGTCTCTGTCTTTCAGAGTAAGAACTAAAGAATAGGTAAGCCAAGCGACTGATGAAACCCCACAACTACTATGTATCCCACCTAAAGATTGAAGTAAAGAGGTGGTAGCAGTTTTGAGACGTAGAGGAACCCAAGAATGGCCGAAGAGATTGACAGCGAGCCAGAAGACAATGCGTAAGAAAGCTTCACTTCGACATAGTGTTAGAGCGAAAAGGTTTCCGATGGAGAACAGAGTGGCATGGTTTCTTGCGTATGGAAAACGACCCGTGGCTGCAAGAACTAACCCTGTAATGTTCAGAGTCAAACAAACCATAAAGAGTCTCTTATAAACCGTAAACAAGCCTTGATCGAGCAAGATCACAGACAATCTTGACTCTTTCTGTTTTGTTGGCTTGGAAACAATCTTTTTGCTGGGAGCTTGGGGGAGTTCTGGAACTGGAAGTGTTAAAGGCAACTTGTTGTTGTCTTCTAATTCGTAGCCTTCTTCTATGTTGATCAGTACGTCGTCATCATCTTCATCATCAGTCTCTAAGTCGCAGAAATGGCTACTGGCTCGACTGGTGGACCTGGAAATAATGTTGGAACCAGAAGTTGGTACGATTCTTTTTGAAGATCCCCATGGAAGCCAAACTCGTCGACTAGCTCGAGGTGCATCAATGGCGAATGGATCCTTATGGGGTTGGATCTCAAAGGAAACACCTCGACAACTTGAAAACCTTTGATCCATGGTTTCTTTTTGCATTACTAGCTATCTCTTTTGTTGGCAATTCTTTGAAATGAAAGGAGGAAGAGAACTGTTTGTGGTCTGTCTGCATTGTGCAAAATATTTCCATATTTATAGATGGGGACCTGTGCAGTGATCGGTTGAAACGTACAACATCGAAGAATCGTCAATGAATTGCATTTGCTATGTAATTATCGAAAGGAGCAAAGTCTACGGTTTTGTATCACTAGCGGACTTCGTCAACGCAAATGTACATAAGTATATTCCGTTCTAAACCGTATAAAATATATTCAAGTACCTAAATATGTATCTTTATGGAGATTCGATGATCATAAAAACAAGCTTTTAAGGGTAAACGCTCTGAACTACACGCGAACTTCCATGCATACGTAGGTCAACATAGTAGATTTTATTTTCATAAATGATTTTTACTGTTTTATTACAATATTTAACTTTCGAATATTTAACACATGTCCCGAACTAATTAGCCCCTAAAAAATAAAAACATTCGTAATATTGTTTGTCGTATCGAGACTTTCAGACAAGATGTTCGAGTGATCCGTTCAGAGAATTAATGAGCTTTTGTTAATTTAATGAGATTTTATAATTAAGAAATTTTCTAAACTATTTACTTTGAGACGAGATAATAAAGGGTAAAAACTATGGTAATTAATCAATGAAGGTGAGTTAAAAACTTAAAATAATTTCTGAAAATGTTATATTTTCATTTGACCCACTATAGATAGTAGTAGAGTTGACATTGTGGATTATGTACACACTCATCTATTATACACTTGGGACGTTTTGTACGTGTCAATATTCTTTTGACTTGTTCCAATATTCTCTTTAAAGGTTATTTGAAAAAAACGGTAAAGGTTAAAATAGAATGTTTTGTCATTAATTAGCAAATTCCTTAGTAGTATAGAAATATGTGATAGCCAATGTTTTAGAAAAGACGGATTCTACCGAATCAATTTTCTGCTGGTTTCATGGTTTAAATGATCGGATCGGAACAAAACCCGATCAAAACCCGCTGTTACTTCACAATACACAAAAAATAAATAAATAAATAAAACCAAAAAACCTTCTGCTGTTGGTAAAATAGCCTTTGAGCGCCACTCTTTTATATAATTGATTAATAATAATTAATTAAAGAAAAGTAATTAATATGATTAGAATAATTTTTTTTTTTTTTAAAAAGGCAAAAAAAATAGGATATCATGCTCCTGAATCATGCGTATAATTTCCACTTTGATGGTAAAACAGGAGTCTCATCGACTAATGCATTTTGATTTGGGTGGTAAGGTGGGAGTCCCGCATCGACTCCGACATGAAACAATGAAGGAAAGACCTCCACGATGAATATGTTCTTCCACTTAGGAAATTACAATGTTGTGAAATTAATATAAATGGGTTTGTCAATTTAGTCCCTAAAGTATTTTCATTGTTTTATGAGGGTATAAACTAGTTTTTGTCGAGTCTATTAGGTTATTTTGGAAGAATTGAAGGGGTAAACCAGTTACTTATTGCCACATAAGCATTTCTTAGGACCCCATTTCCCTTGACCCAGGTATGTGAGAAATCATCTTCCATTCGTTCTGCAAATACCCAGAAATTGGATCTTACATAAATCCACGACAACATTTTCCTGGTTCTTCCCTCCATCTCGTTTCTCATCCTTCACAAACTACCAAAGTCCCTTATCACCGCAAACTCTTGGCATGCTGCTAGAGGAAGTAGGTGGTGATTTCTGTGATTTGTCGAGCGATGGATGTAGCGGTGGTTGAACCTTTTGGTTTTAGACTGGAGAGGTATATTGAGAGTCGTGGGGTTTTCACTCAGGTATTTCCTTACAAACTAAAGTCGCAATCGTCCTCGTCATCTAGGAAATTAGGGTTACCTAATTTGACAACTCAGTCGCAATTATAGTTTATAAAAAAGGCATCCAAACACAGCTATGAAGTCGATCTGCTAAGAGGAGGGAAGGATTTAGGTAGTTAAGAAAGGAGAATGGATTTGGAAATGGAAGAGGAGGGAAGGATTCAGGTAGTTCAAGAAGGAGAGGACGATTTGGTGGTGAAGAAGAGAGTGAAAAAAAATCAAAGAATAGTTTTGCGTTGCATACATTTAACTGGTTATATTCTTTCTGTTTGAGATCTCATATGGAGATTAAGTACCTAATTATGTTTTTGATGATCTTGACAGACATGGATTTGCATGGTAACACAGGGGAGCATTTGCGTAAGCGTGAGGGGAAGTGGAGTTATAATGATGCAGAAAGGAGGTGATTTGACTCAAAGAAATCGAATACTCCACATGTTCCAGATCCAGTTACAGGTTACTACAAGCCAGAGGGACAAACCTCTGTGACCAGATGTTGAAGCACAAAAATCGTGCATAGCAAAGCAAACTCATTGAAATTCATCTCCAAAAAGGAGAATGGATTTGGAAATGGAAAGGATGGAAGGATTTAGGTACTTGTTAAACCGATAGTCACACTCAATTTCAACAAATAAAATATCAATGTTTGTTGCACTAAAAATATAGCACAAGGAAGTAATGTCGAATCCTTTAGGACATAGTCTGACAGTCAATGCCCTTTTGTATTAGGCACATTTTAATCAAGAAATAGAAAATATAAAAGGGGAGGGGGTTTAAATTAAACAAAAAAAACTAAATTTTACAGTGAAAAGTTAAAGTAAATGAAGATCAATAATAAAAACGATTTCAGCTCTGCTACGACTTTCCTAATCATGCAAGTAGCCCATATTTGGTTATTCATGATGCATTCTGTCTAAGCTGGTACTGAGAAAAACTAAAAAGCTCTAGTATAATCTCTTTTTCCATATTTAGTTAACCAAAGCAAGCTCTTTGTATTAACCCTAACTTTTTACTGTTCAAATAAACAAACTTTTAATTAAATTAGAAAAATTATATTAAGTTTTGTGTAAAATTCTCTGCAATACCCAATACTTCTCACTAGCTCAGAAGCGTAAAGATATAATTTTTAGAGTTTATATCAAAGTTAAATCCTAAACACGGAACCAATCTGATACTTGTTACTTTTTACTAGTTGACAAGAACAATTATGAATTCTAATAACTGATTAACTGGAATGATAAAACCCTAGATAGGTAATCAGACTAACACGAACTTAAAATCAAACATTCATTAAGTTCAAGACAAAAAAAATCTAGATAGAAACACAAAACAAAAATCAAATCTGATAAGTAATCACATGAAAAGTACTAGTCTATACATAACTGAAAACTAAGGTTTAACCAGACATGGCTAAAATGAAACTAAACTAATAAAAACAAAATTTTACTGATTAATCTAGATAAACTAAATGTGTGTGATGATTTGTAGCTTCAGGTCTTCAAAAAACACTAAAAGGTATCATAAATAGCCTTTAGAAGGGTGTTTTGCCGTCTGGAATCATCTAACCCTCAGATATGATAACAAGGGTCGTATTTATTGTAAGACCCTAATTTGCTTGTGTATCAATCAGATCCGTTTGATGGTGCGGAATCCCAATCAAACGGATGATGCCAGATCAAATAGAAGAGAAGAAGAAGAAGAAGAAGAAGAAGAAGAAGAAGAAGAAGAAGAAGAAGAAGAAGAAGAAGAAGAATCTCTGTATGAATTGATTAGAATTAAAATTCCAGATACAAAAGATTCACACACACAAAACTTCTCTTTGGCCGTAAACTCTCTTATGTTCATCAATCTCTACTCCTCACCCTAACACCTCTATTTATACTTGGAATATGGGTCAGATAACACATGGGCCGTAAATGAGTTTACGGCCGTAAGGTGTTTACGGCCATAAACTCAGCCGTAAACTAGACCATAAATTCATAAATATTATAGAAAAATACAATTGCCCAGAAAAATAAAGTATAAACCATATTTTGACCCAACAATCTCCCCCTTGGTTTATAGCTTTCTTTTCTTAATTGACCCAACAAGCTCCCCCTAAAAAGTAGCTGGCTCTTCTTGTCAATCTTCAATGAAAACTTGGCTTCAGCATTAATCTTCAAATTCTTCACGACTTCAAGATTAACTTGATGAATCTTCAATGAATGACTTCATCTTGAGCAGTTGGGATTTTCTTTAGAATTTGGCATTGAACGCACGTTGCGTGAGGAGGCTTGATGTACTGATTCTTGAAAGATAGCGCTTTCAGCTTGAGAATCTTCAGAGAGAACATCAGAGAGAACAAATCTTCTAGATCACTTCAGCAGGTACAAAGATAGGAGCAGACTGATTGAGGAGGCTTCAATGCAATCCGTCACATAATCTTCAATTGCAGCTTCACCTTGCTTCTGGGGTTGAAGGATTGAATGTTGAAAGAATAATCTTTATTTCTTGCTCCTTCGAATGAGAATTCTTCGATGCTCACGGACGAAGCCTTGGCTCAGAAATTTTCAACACAAACTTCATGAGTCTTATCTATACTTGAAATCACTATTCATGACAAAAACAAAACTAAAAGAAAACTTAGCACACAAATTAAAATAGAAACAAAAATATTTTTGGATTTTTGATTTTTCTGAATAAGAAATAAAACAGAAATAACACTATTTTTGAATTTTTAATTTTTCTGATTTTTCTTTGATTTTTGAAATTTTTTTTTTGATTTTTTTTATTTTCATTATTTTTAATTTTTAATTCTCCCCTAATATTTAAATTAGAAGAAACTATGACAAATTTAACAAAAATAAAAATGATATTTAACTTTAAAAGTGATTTGGGATCAAAGTTTTTAGACAACCTTAATCCACTTGTCGGTACCTTTCGTATTCACATCTTTGTCTGGTCGATCGTCGGTATTGTGGTCCACTTAAACACGAAAAATTTGTGACAGATTTAGGACATACTATTTGTTACAAGACATAATGAACTTAAAAACCTAAAATTTATATCTGATCCTAATTTCTTAGATACTATATCTTAAGGTCCATTCATCTGACGACGACCAGGGATATTGTTGTCCACCTAAATTGAGCAGCGAGATCTACAGACAATCTGTATGTGTTCAATTTTAAGTGTACTGGAACGTGTTTCCCGCTTCCTGATATGCCCCAGCCATCAAGAACTTCCAGAGTACTCCTTACACCGGGTGAGCAAACAACCATTCAGAGAGAGGATAGATTCAGAATTCTATTACTAACTACTTCAGAGGGGTTGAGAAGAAGAAGGTTGCATATGTTGTGTACCAGGTCGGATTAGAAGTCGCGCAAAGGAGACAACATATGGCTAACAGATAAGAAGTATTTCACATATATAGCCTGCAGAGAAATAGAGTTGCATATGTTGTGTACTAGGTCGGATTGGAAGTCACGCAAAGAAGACAACATATGACTAACAGACGGAAAGAAAGAAAATGATATTCTACAGAACTAATTTATCGGAATTTACTAGTCGCCCCATCCAACCGGAATTAAGGACAGAATCCGCACATCGAGGAAAAGTTAAACCACGGTTCCAAGTACGGGTTCAATTAATGTGACGAGTAGATTTCCATATGTATCTCCCTGCTCAACCTATCAGAGCGTCGTATTGTCAGGCTGAATGGATCTAACTAGGTCAAGATTTGTCAAGTCTATAAATTTCCTAAGTTCAATTCTGCTTAGTCATGTCCATTTAAATTTTTCGTGCCTACCGACGCATCAAACCAGAGCATAGACCCTTCAAATTTGGGTACGTTACGCAGACTCAGGTTTCCCGTTATCACTTGCTAATTTCATTTCCCAAAACATCTCCTTCAAGCACATTTCATTAACACCACATTTTTTATTTTCCGATTTTCTAATGTTTTTGGATTTTTTAAAAAAATTTCTAATTTTTGTTTTGTTTTTATTTCTCCCCCTAAATTTGTGCATAGGAGAGAAACGAAAATAAATGCGCAAATTTAAACTATCCTAAAACAAAAATTAGTCTTTAAAGCAAATCAGCTTAAGAAAAACTCAGGAGTATAGAGAAGAAAACTCAAACCATAATTCACCGATTGAATTTGCATCCAGAAGGTCTGAGAATAGCACACGTAATCTCAGAACAAATCCAAAAATTCTTCACATCGTTAAGCACTAACCCCATGAGTGATCCTTCCTTTCTTCCCTTCTCACAAAGGACACATACTCTCAAACAAAATTCCGAGTGTTGTATAGTTGAGAGATGCCTCCTATCATGTGCCAGGAGCAGCCACTACCAACAAACCGAAGTCTGATGATATGCCTCCATAGCTGCTCCAACACAGAGCGGGATCAGTTGTTCTTTGGAACCCAGTCCATTTTAAAACTGGGTCGACCTTTGTCATCAACACACAATACTTTCTCCCATGACATGTCATGTTTATCACAAACAGAAGATGTAGAAATATTAGAATCATTAGGAGATTTAGGAGATTGAGCCTTTGGTACCCATTGGTAGTTGGGTTTAACCCATTTCTTTTTCGATCTGATGGGTGCCTCGGCACTTGATTTGGAACTTGAAGCCGACTGCCGAGATGACTTTGACCTAACCGGTCTTGGCTTCACAGGAGCATCTCTTGAACTGGGCTTGTTGGCTGACATTTCCTTCTTGCCCTTGGGATTCGGATGCCTGGCCTTGTGCACATTCCAGTCATCATGGTCTGAACGTGACCTTGAGGGGTTTCTTTTGGAGTATCTCCCTCTTGGTGCTTTCTGCCATCCTTGAGCATAGTAGGGAACGTATGCGCGATTAGGACAGTTTCTGGCAATGTGTCCAGGTGTTCCACAGTGAAAACAAGTCTTTTTCTTCACTGTGAAGTTGTTTCTTCCTGCCCCTGGTGGCGTATCCTTGCCTTGTCCCTTATTGATCCCAGATGCACACTTGTAATAGGCACTCTTTTGCACTGGAATTGGAGGCCTATATTTCTCAACGGCAGGTTTGTTAGGAGCAACAGAATTCAAAGCAACAAATTCTAAGTTCAAAGAGTCATTGGTTTGTTCAGTAGTGCTCTCCTTGTTCTCATCTTCTGCTACTTTACCTGCACATGAAGTAGAAACATTAGTATTTTCAACATTAATAACTCCTCCTGACACAAATCCAGCTGGTTTTCCATATTTAAGATGTGCCTCCCTGTCAATTTCTTTCTTTGTCATGGGGATGGATGTGTAGTTATGATTGAAAGGAGGAGGAACACTATCATACCCTAGACCCTTGCTTTGATTTTCTTTGAATTTTAATTAGGTTTCATATAAGGACTCGACTGTCTGACTTGACGCAGTATAATTTTTGAAACTGACATCAGTTTTTCCACACTTAATTTTTAAAGCGTCAAGTTCTTCAGTTACAGCAGCAGGTTGTCTCTTAACATAATCATAATTTTCACACTTGTTGCTATACTCTTCCTGAAGTTTCCTAAAGTCCTTGGTTTTTGCTTCTAATTCAGCCTTCAGGAGTTTCTGTCATTTCCTGAGTTGATATCCTTCATATCTCAGGTCCTCAACTTATCTTTTAAATACATCAATTTGTTCCCGAAGAAATTTACTCGTGGCTTCACAAGCTGGAGTACATGTAACTTCAGTGACCGAAATGTTTTCAGAAGTCATTGTTTCTCTACGCTTCAAAACATCAAGTTCTTGAATAACATCAGCAAGACTAAGATGATTGAGATCTTTTGTCTTCTTGATGATAGCCACCTTCATATCCCACGATTTCGGAAGTGAATTTAGCAGCTTTTTGTTGATCTCGGACTTAGTAAAGAAGATCCCGGCTATATTCATCTCAGTAGTGAGTGTAATGAATCGCTGCAACTGAGTTTCGAGGGTTTCTCCAGGGATATAATCGAAAATACTGAAATTTTGTCTTAACATATTCTGACGACTCTCTTTCATGTTTCAACTCCCTCGTAGACCTTAAAATCAATTAAAAGGCACAACTAAGACCCAAAATCAAACTTAAAAGTCAAACCCTTTGATTATAGACCTCAAAAGTCAACCTTAAAAGTCAAATTTAAAAAATTAAACTCAAATGTCAAACTTGAAAAGATAAACTTAAAAGTCAAACCGAAAAACTAAATTTGAAAATTTAAAAGTTAAACTAAAAAGTCAAAGTTTAAGATCAAAGATCAAAAGTTAAAAAAAATTAAAATATAAACTGATTTAGTTAAAATCCGATTTACTGCCGTATAAAGAGTTCACTGCCAAAATGGGTTTGCGGCCGTAAACTCGGAGTTTGCGGCCGTAAGCCTCAAATTTCCGGTTGAGAGTTAATTAAAATTAATTAAGATTCAAAAATAAAATAAAATTATCTGCTGAAAACAAGATTTTCTACTGAATATAGTTTACTGCCGGAAAATATAGTTTACTGCCGGAAGGAGTTTGCAGCCGTAAACTAGGAGTTTGCGGCCGTAAACTTCAATTTTTTTTTTATAAATATTTTTCAGTTTAATTGTTAACAAAAATTCACGAGATTAATTTAATTCACGGTCCAGGGTTCAACGCGATTTAGAATTCGGTCTTCAAATTAAAAAACTTGCACCAAAAATCGGTTCACGGCCAAAAAAAAAGATTCACGGTTGAAGAACTTGATTGGTTTGCGGCCGTGAACTCGGAGTTTACGGTCGTAAGCTTGGACCGGAAACACCAATGATTCAGATTCCAGACGAAACAATAAACCTTTTGACTGATACAACCAGGCTTTGATACCAATTGTAAGTCCCTAATTTGTCTGTGTATCAATCAGATCCGTTTGATGGTGTGAAATCCCAATCAAACGGATGATGTCAGATCAAATAGAAGAGAAGAAGAAGAAGAAGAATATGAATCTCTGTATGAATTGATTAGAATTAAAGTTCCAGATACAAAAGATTCACACACACAAAACTTCTCTCTGGCCGTAAACTCTCTTCTGTTCATCAATCTCTACTCCTCACCCTAACACCTCTGTTTATACTTGGAATATGGGCTGGATAACACATGGGCCGTAAATGAGTTTATGGCCGTAAGGTGTTTATGGTCGTAAACTCAGCCGTAAACTAGACCATAAATTCATAAATATTACAAAAAAATACAATTGCCCAGAAAAGTAAAGTATAAACCATATTTTGACCCAACATTTATATGCGATACGAAAACTTCCGATGAAAGAAACCAAAAAATGCGATTGCAGGTTGACTATATGCGATCGTATATTTTCCAATTTATTCTAGATTTGCCTCTATATGATGCAGGATGTTATTTTCGACGTTTTTTGGAACTTCAGACCATTTATGCAGTCGTAGGTATAGGTTTATGGAATCACATATTTTGAATTATTTCTAGGATTGTGTCTGAATGAAATACGAAGCCAAATTTGAAGTTTCTAGAGTTGCGGGAAGGAAATGCAATGATCGCATATTTGGTCTTTTCTACTCAGATGGCCTCCAGATGACTTATTTCGACTCTGGGAAACTACATGGCAAAAACGCAATCACATATACTAGAAATGCGATCGTAGATTTGGGTTTCTGTCTCATTTCGGAGGCGATTCTTAAGTTTAAGCACTCCTTGTTATTCCTTTGCATCCTTCTTTAATTCCAACTTCATTTAAGCTCCAAACATGCATCCAGCTACTCCCAAAGTACAACTCCACTCGAACTATATCAAATTGACACAAAAAATGCTACTAGTACGAGAATTCTGAAAAAAGACATGAGTTGAACATTATTTAAACAAATGTCATGCAAAGGTACAAAATATGATGCTAAATGCTAATAGAAACTATCCTAAAAGATGCATAAAAGGGCATCTAACAAATCTCCCCAAACTTAAACCTTACTTTCCATCAAATAAGAAAAAGATTAAACATTATAAACAAATGGAAAGATGTAGACGACCTAAAAATAATTTAGAATAAAATAAAAGAAAATAAAAATACTTCACTCTTTTTTTTGTTCACATGATCAGATTTTACAACAAGGAAACTCCAATGCAGTCACTACCTAAAGAAGATTCTCAATATTCATATTTAATGTCAAACCAAGGTAGAGTAAATAATTTTTACACCCAATTAAATTTGTGAAAACAGTGTAATTTTTTAAAAATAATTTCAAGAAAATTCGTTTATACAAACTTAGCTTGACTAACCCCTCCTTTTTTCCGAACTCGTCCAGTAAATACGGTAAGCTCCATAATGAATAGAAAATCCAAGCTTACCCTTATGATTCCACTATTGAGGGATCACTCTCATTATACCATACATCTTCTTTGTCTTGATCAACTCTTTAAATTTAACTTTTTGGCTTTTTGATTTTGACTTGGATTTAACTTTGAATTTCAGATTTCTTCAAGTTTCTTGATGTACCATTTTTAATATATATATATATATATATATATATATATATATATATATATATATATATATATATATATTGAGTGGGCGCAAATTTTACTTTCACTACTACAAAAACAGCATTTTACGACACGCAATGCATGTCGTAAAACGCTCAAACGACACGCAAATGCGTTTCAAGGACGACCCTGTCATAACGAATGACGACACGCAAAAGTGTGTCGTCTATTTACGACATGCATTTACGACGACCAATTATCGACACACATTTACAACACGCATTGCGTGTCAAGGAAGGCCCTGTCATAAAGGAAGATGACACGCATTTGCATGTCGTAACCTTACGACATGCATTTACGACTCGCACTGCATATCATTAAAGCCTTTGTCAAGAAAGGTCATATCATAAATGAAGATGACACACATTTTTGCGTATTGTAATTTTAAATGTTAAAAGAATATTATTTATAGATTTACTAATTTTCAAATTAAATTTGTATTTAATGTCTCATAATAGAAAATAAAATATCATATACAAAAAATACAACCCATTGCATAAAATTTAATGCCATACAAATAATCGTTCCATGGAAAGATAAAACAAATTATTAGAAGTTGTAACAAAAATTTACAAACTAATTAGATACAAGAAATATGAAAAACTTGAAAACCCTGAGATTAATAGTTCTAACAAAAGCTTCACGTGAGATACATAGAGTTGGACCGGTAAGCAAGGATGTTCCCGAATCGACAATAGCAGCACAAGAACACATACACGATATCTTCTGCTAGAATTCACAACTATAGTTGCAGCCTTGCTCTTTCTTCTTCTTCTTCTGAACTCATCTATTGCAGCCATTGCTCTAAGCCTGGTCTGAATAGATACAACAGCTCCTTGTAAATGCTTGTATGATTTTTCCTGCACCTCCTTAAATACTTTTAAAGGACATGAAAAAGTTAACTACCAAGGGCAGGAGATTCTCTGTTCTTGTAGCACCTGGTTCCTGGTACGTATTCCTTGTAATTAATATTTCTTAAGTCATGCATTTTTCCTTGGACTTGGCGAGTTGAAGGACCAACTCACCGAGTAGGAGCGGGATGAGACGCGGGGTCTAAGCTTTGGACTCGGCGAGTCGGTTCCTGGACTCGGCGAGTAGGCCCTGTTTGGGAAAAAACCCTAACCCAGGTGTTTGCACCCTATTTAAACACTCTAACTCGGCCTCCCTTGTCCCTAACACTTCCAGAAGAGCTGTAGAGCGAAACTCTAGCCCATTTTTGTCCTTGTGAGTGATTTTGGCCTTGTGAAGGAAGTTTGAAGTTTAAGAGAAGAATAAGCAGGTGGAAGAGTGCAGGGAGGGGAAGTAGATCTGACATCTACCTTGCAAGAGGCTTCCTTTCAGGTAGAAAATTCCCTACCTTGATCACTAGTTCATTAGATCCCCTTTTGTCCCTAATTGGTGATTTTCAAGCCCTAAACACCAAACTTCATGTGTTTGTGCTCTATGATCCGAAAGGACTTCAGATCTAGACCTTAGGGACGTATTAGAAGTATAAAGTCTCTGTGGTTGAAGTGATTGAGGTCCCTATTGAGTGTATGACCTCATAAAGAGCTTGGATTTGCCTTTTGGAGCTTATAGGGCCATGCATGCACGTAAAGTTTGCAACTTTACTTAATAAGCATGCCCTAGGAACATAGATCTATGGTTTGGAAGCGTTGCATGTCTCAGATTTGGTCTGTATGGGAAGTGGGTCGAAGGGACTCGGCGAGTTCTATGAAGATGGTCTTAGACTCGGCGAGTTGGATGAACAACTCGGCGAGTCCTATGAAGATTACCTGGAACTCGACGAGTTGTTCTTCAAACTCGGCGAGTCATATGAACTGTTACTGGGTAAGAGGGGTTTAAGTGTTGGAGGTCCAACCCTTCGTATCTGCACGCGGAATTAGCAATTTAGCGTGTATCAATAGTTCCAGAAACCCATATCCTCATAAAGGATGCTCTGGTGAGGATTTGGAAGCGAGTAGGAGATCTGCTCGTGGGGACTCGGCGAGTTGTTCTTGAACTCGGCGAGTCGGATCGCGAGTTGGTGCTTTTGTAACAAGTGACCCCTCCGTCACACTTCCCAGAGTGCTTTTTCTTGCACTTGTCACACCACTTCGCTTCTGATCCTCCTCCTCTCGAACCAAACTTCGAGAATCTACCCTTCTTACTGGACCTTGAGGATCCGTCAAATTTCCTTTTCTCGCCAACCTCGACTTTGCTGGCAGCTCTTCCCTTAATCATATCCTCCACAGACTTGGCAGCCCAGATAGCTGCCTCCAAAGTAGGTGCCTGACGCATTGGCACCGCGTACTCCCATGGTAATCCTTTTGCGTACTTATCAATTTTCGTCAGCTCGTCCGGAACAAGACGCAAGGCAAATTCCATCTTTTCTGTGAAGTTGTTCGTGTATTCATTGATTGACATGCTCCCCTTCTTTAGGGTTAGAAACTGGTTCTCTAGCTCGAGCAGGTTTTGAGCTGAGCAGTACTTTCGTTTGAATTGTACCAGAATTTCTGCCCATGTCAGTTCCAGGGGTTTGTTGGGGCTTAAAGTCTTCCCCAAAGTATTCCACCAACGTACAGCGCCTCCTCGAAACTGACGCACTGCAAACGTGGTCTGTAGCTTCCCTCTGCAACCGCATGTCATGAAAGCTAACTCCATCTCCGAGATCCAATCCATGACTCCGATTGGATCTTCCTTTCCCGTGAAAGTCGATGGCTTGCAAGTCTGAAAATCCTTGTACTTGCATCCATTTCTCTCGAATCCGTCATCTTGGTTATTTTCTTGAACTATTGGTTGGTTGACTTGACCAACAGTTCCACTGTAGTCTCCTTCCTCAGTCTGCCCTTCGTTCAACTCGGGCTGTTCGATCCGAATAGTGCCTTCCTCTCGATTTTGCTGGAGCAAACGTCTAGTTTCCTCCATTTGACGATCCAACATAGCCTGGATCATCGCTTGCACTCCGACCATCGTGACTGGCTCAGGTGCAACAGGTATTTGTTGAACCACTGGGGGTTGGTTCCTATCTCCATTCGCGTTCACGTTTCCGCTACGAGTCCTTGCCATCTTGATCTATACACCGAATAAGGTGAATTTAGATCTTTATTTAGGATAGACGTTTAAATCGTCCTTATCACTCCGAAACGTTTACATGCTAGTTCTAATATCGTAGTCGTACGTTTTAGAATCCTAAACACATAAGGTTTCCAGATCCGGTCGGCAAAAGACCATAGATCCGAACAAATAACAGCATATCATGCACAAGCATTTAGCACATAAAGGCATTTTAGGCAGAGTTCCTAAAATAAGCTAGTGCTCACACCTCACAATTATCGCTTAGCATTCTAAGTTTAAGTCTAGAAATCCTACAAATTCCTAGTTCGCTTAAACTAATGCTCTGATACCAACTGTGACATCCCCAAAATCACGGCCAGAAAAGACCGGTTTGTTTATGCTTTGTTTAAAAATCAGAGTTACATTTTAAATGAAAGTGTTGCGGAATTTGTCCCAAAACAAAAATATGATAAAGATTTATCAAAAGCATTTCCATAGAAATGTATTTCATTAAAAGACTCGGGATGTCATGTTCGTACAGATCAAAAGCATAAACAGTACAATATAAGCCTTACTACATTATTTCATATCTACAGGCCTATATCCGTAATCCCTCGTCCAAAACATCACACCTATGCTCATGCGCCACTACCTGTAATACATAAAACTGAGTGGGTCAGGCTTGGGAGCCTGGTGAGCACATAGGGTTTTCAACCCACAATAAATAAGTTTATTAATTTCATCGATCAACAATAACCCGATTACCCGTTCCCGTTATCCTCACTTTACGTCCCTAAACACCTATCATAAGGGACCTAGCCTAAGGATCATCATCGGGACGGACACTACTACTAAGGGGATTCCTCAGCAATAAATGTCCTAAAGGCAACCATGTGGGGGATGGAGTACACCGGTGAACACGTCGTTCACAAACACCTACAGGTTGCGAGCCTGCTAGTGTTCCACTGGACTGTCTAGAAGAGTACGTGGTCGTCATCCATACTCCGCTAGATGACAGAAACAACAACATCAACATCGAGGCCTCTCATCATTTTATCACACATCACCTATTGCATCTACCCATGTTTTACCCCAACATTTTCGTAGATATAAAATACATATACAGTTTAAATCATTGAAAACATGTATAACAACGTTCATCTAGCATAGATAGCAAGTATTCAGATAATATGCACACATAGCACGTAATTTATATAAAATACTTCATATCTATGTGTAAGTTGAAAGTAACTATGCACTCACTTGTTAAGGTGATGATTCCAAAATCGGGCAGCGCTTGCTTCTAACGATTCTATTTTCCTTCGACGAAACCTAGCATTATTATCGCTAAATTTTAGTCTAATATTTACCGTGACCAACTATTAGTCTTAGTATTATTATTATTATATAAGCGTTAAACAATATTTTCCAACCACTATGTACAGACAGGGGCCAGACATAAAACACCGGAGGGCAGGACCATTTTGGCATATAGCACTTCTGAAATCCAACAACCCTATGCGACCCTTTAAACCAGATTCCCCGTACCGCGAGTAGTTAAAAAAAATATTATAACGACACTTATATAAGTTATAATAATAGCTCAAATATTTATTATAAGTTCATAATAACAATACTAATTTTAAATATAAGCTATATTAAAATAAGGTAAGCATAACTTACTTACAAGGGGGTTTTAGCTAGGAGTCGGGCTCTGCAGGGGCAGAACTTCGTCGCTGAATCTTTCTAAGAAAGATTCGTGCAGCGCTTCAGCGCTCACCTTACTATACTAAACTACAGAAAGAGAAGTCGAATCACGAGGGACCGAAATGCTCGGGGGATAAGGAGAGAAAGACTCTTGAATCAAGAGAATGGTGCAAGAAATATGAGAGCCCAAGGCTCTTATTTATACTAATTGAATTTTCATAAACTACCCTCCATAATTACTTAATGACCTTTTAGTTATATAAACAACTAAACACCCCTCTATAATACTATTATAAATGGATTTAATGATATTTGTACTAAACTAATGTCGAAAGAACTCAACATTAGTCTTATAATGACCGCATCGTCGATACCTTTCTAATGATATATACATATGTATATATATGTGTACGTATACATGATTTATACTTTATTTTAATACGTAAATATGCTATTATAATTTGTAACTCGTTCATACGAACTCCGTTTTTGACGTTCTTTATATCCACGCGTAGGTGAAGACGTACTCTACAACTTTCGTTTAGACTCCGTCGGCTAATTTTGACTTTATTTTTAAAGTTATATTTTTAACAAGCCGGGACAGGATTGGTCTGTTTAAAATCTCATAACTTCTTCATACGAAGTCAGATTTGGGCGTTCTTTTTATCGATGTTCTTATTTTAACATATTCTACGACTTTCGTTTAGATCACTAAGGCTAAATCTCGCTCTATCGTAAATTCACTATTCACGCTTCCCGGTATCGTGCCGGTTCTGTCGTGAAACTTCGACGGGTCATAACTTCTTCGTTATAACTCGGATTTCGGCGTTCCTTATATGCACGGAAACCTTGAGACATATTCTACAACTTCATGTAGAGATATCGGGATTATATCACACTTTAATTTTGACGCTCATTTTTATTCTTTATTAATTATACATTTATAATTAAATAATAAACACATATAATTCACATAATACTCAAATATTTCATCTTTATTACTTCAAAAAGAGTTACAAGAGTTGACCTAGACTATTACATTGACAAAAATGCTTAGCCCTGAAACCCGGGCGTTACAATTCTCTCCCCCTTAGGATGATTCCGTCCCGGAATCATGCATCAGCAAACAGATGTGGATAGCGACTCATCATGTCATCCTCTGTTTCCCAAGTGAGATTCGGCCCATTCGAATGTTTCCATCGGACTAGCACTAAGTTGACCATCCTGCGTCGTAACTTCTTAGTCTTACGGTCAACAATTGCCTCAGGCTCTTCGATCAGCTTTTTATTGTCATCCATCCTTAACTCTGAGATTGGAATTATGTCGGGAACATCTCCCGTGAATTTCCTCAAATAACACACATGGAAAGTGTTATGAATACCATTGAGTTCTTCGGGCAATTCCAACTTGTAAGCTTGGTTCCCTATCTTCTGAAGAACTTTGAACGGTCCAATAAACCTTGGACTCAACTTTCCTCGTTTCCCAAATCGTATAAGTCCCTTCCACGGTGAGACTTTAAGCAGAACGGAATCCCCAACTTTGAAGGTTATCGGTCGTCTTTTCTTGTCAGCATAGCTCTTTTGACGATCCTGAGCTGCTAACATTCTTTCCCTAATCACCTTCAACTTCTCAGCAGTCTCATGGACTATCTCGGGGCCCATAAACTGCTTCTCTCCGGCTTCAAGCCAACAAGACGGCGTACGACACTTCTGTCCATACAAGGCTTGGTAAGGTGCCATCTTGATGCTCGAGTGAAAACTGTTGTTGTAGGAGAATTCTACCAGAGGTAAGTGCTCGTCCCAATTCCCTTGGAATTCGAGGGTACATGCTCTCAGCATATCTTCCAGTGTCTGAATCGTTCTTTCGCTCTGGCCATCGGTTTGCGGATGGTAAGCAGTACTCAAACATAGCTTTGTACCCAACTCCTCTTGTAGACTCCTCCAAAACCTTGACGTGAAACGACTATCACGATCTGATACAATCGTAAGAGGAACACCGTGAAGTCTTACAATTTCCTTCACGTAAGCATTTGCGAGCTTATCCATGGACCACTTCTCGTTGGCTGCTATGAAGTGTGCACTCTTGGTGAAACGATCCACGACTACCCAAATCATGTCGTGACCGTTCTTCGTCCTGGGCAGTTTAGTCACAAAATCCATGGTGATGTCTTCCCATTTACCCATGGGTACAGGTAAGGGTTCTAAACTCCCATACGGTTTCTGATGTTGTGCCTTAACCCTCGCACATGTTACGCACTCGGCCACATACTTCGCAACATCGAGCTTCATCGTCGGCCACCAGTAGTAGGGTTTTAGGTCCCTATACATTTTAGTGCTACCGGGATGAATCGAGTACATGGTCTTGTGTGCTTCTTCCATCAGAAGATCTCTTATTCCTCCCGTCTTAGGTACCCAAATTCGATCTTGGAATACCTTCAGTCCTCGACTGTTTGTACCAAACACTAACGTTCTTCCCAAACGTTCTTCCTTTCGGTCATTTTTCTCTAAAGCTTCTTCTTGAGCTTTCCTGATACTTTCCACAATCGTCGAGACGACTTCAATTCTTAACGCTCTTGGCCTTTTCCTTTCCAGATTGACTTTCCGACTGAGAGCATCAGCAACAATATTTGCTTTACCTGGGTGGTAAAGTATCTCACAGTCGTAGTCCTTGAGAAGTTCTAGCCAGCGTCGTTGCCTCATGTTCAACTCCTTCTGATTAAAGAGATACTGGAGACTCTTATGATCAGTGAAGAGCTTGCACTTCGTGCCGTAGAGGTAATGCCTCCATATCTTTAAGGCAAAAACAACGCTGCCAACTCCAGATCATGAGTGGGGTAGTTCTTTTCGTGCTCTTTCAATTGTCGAGATGCGTATGCTATCACCTTTTCTCTTTGGGTCAGAACACAACCCAACCCGACTCCAGAAGCGTCACTATAAACCGCGAAATCTTCGACTCCATCGGGTAGAGAAAGTATCGGTGCTTCACATAACTTCTTCTTTAGCTTCTCGAATGCCTCATCGTGTTTCTCACTCCACGTATACGTAGCTCCTTTATGAGTCAAAGCTGTTAATGGAGCAGCTATCGAAGAAAAGCCTTGGATAAATCGTCGATAATATCCGGGTAATCCTAGAAAGCTTCGAATCTCCGTGGGACTCTTTGGACGTTCCCACTTCATTACAGCCTCGATCTTTGCGGGGTCAACCATTATTCCCTCCTGGTTAACAACATGACCCAAGAATTGGACTTCCCGTATCCAAAAGTCGCATTTGGAGAACTTTGCAAAAAGCTTCTCCTTCTTCAACACTTCTAATACTTCCCGTAGATGCTTGCCATGCTCCTCTTGGCTTTTCGAGTAGATGAAAATGTCGTCGATGAACACTATCACGGATTTATCGAGGAATGGTTTACAAACCCTATTCATCAAATCCATGAATGCTGCGGGAGCATTGGTTAGCCCGAATGACATAACCAAGAACTCGTAGTGTCCATATCTCGTTCTGAATGCAGTCTTCTCAATATCCTGCTTTCTCACCTTTAGCTGATGATATCCTGACCTAAGATCGATCTTTGAGAAGTAGCTCGAACCTTGCAGCTGATCGAATAGGTCATCAATCCTCGGCAATGGATACTTGTTCTTCACCGTTGCCTTATTCAGCTCTCGGTAGTCTATACACATTCTCATACTTCCGTCCTTCTTCTTCACGAATAACACCGGAGCTCCCCAGGGTGATGAACTAGGTCGAATAAAACCGTTGTCCAACAGCTCCTGAAGTTGCGTCATGAGCTCCTTCATCTCCGTCGGTGCTAATCGGTAAGGTGCCTTTGCTATCGGTGTTGTTCCTGGTAACAAGTCTATACGAAACTCCACTTGCCTATCAGGTGGTAATCCGGGAAGATCTTCGGGAAAGACTTCCGGATAATCACACACAACCGGTATATTCTGCACCTCTTTCTTCTCCTTCTTGGTATCGATTACGAATGCCAAGTATGATGCACATCCTTTGGACAAACATTTCCTGGCTTTCATCAGGGAGATGATTCCAGAATTCACTCTGCATTTGTCCCCGTACACCATAAATGATTCTTTTCCGGGTGGGTTTACCTTTACTATCTTCTTTCGGCATTGAATCTCAGCATCGTTAGCGCTAAGCCAATCCATACCCAAAACGATGTCGAAACCGTTTAACTCTATGGGTAATAGCTCTTCGTGGAATTCGTTTCCGTTTAGGTCAATGACGATGTTCCTAATATGATTACTAACAGGTACGAATTTGCCACTGGCAACTTCTACAATCAGGGTATTATCTAGTTTTTCTACAGGCAATGCTAATTTCCCACCAAATTTATGCGACACAAAGGAGTAGTTGGCTCCGGAATCAAATAGTATATTTGCAGGCAAACCATTTACAAGAAAGGTACCTGAAGCGACGTCTGCTGCCTCCTTTGCAGCCTCGAGCGTCATCTGGAAGGCTCTCGCCTTCGGCTTCAGTGGTATGTTGGGTCTTCATGTCTCCTTCTTCTTCGGGCAATCCCTTGAAATGTGCCCCTCCTCGTTGCACTCATAACAGACCTTCTTAGTGAACGTGCATTCATTGGCATAGTGCCCAGGCTTTCCGCATTTGTAACAAGTGACCCCTCCGTCACACTTCCCAGAGTGCTTTTTCTTGCACTTGTCACACCACTTCGCTTCTGATCCTCCTCCTCTCGAACCAAACTTCGAGAATCTACCCTTCTTACTGGACCTTGAGGATCCGTCAAATTTCCTTTTCTCGCCAACCTCGACTTTGCTGGCAGCTCTTCCCTTAATCATATCCTCCACAGACTTGGCAGCCCAGATAGCTGCCTCCAAAGTAGGTGCCTGACGCACTGGCACCGCGTACTCCCATGGTAATCCTTTTGCGTACTTATCAATTTTCGTCAGCTCGTCCGGAACAAGACGCAAGGCAAATTCCATCTTTTCTGTGAAGTTGTTCGTGTATTCATTGATTGACATGCTCCCCTTCTTTAGGGTTAGAAACTGGTTCTCTAGCTCGAGCAGGTTTTGAGCTGAGCAGTACTTTCGTTTGAATTGTACCAGAATTTCTGCCCATGTCAGTTCCAGGGGTTTGTTGGGGCTTAAAGTCTTCCCCAAAGTATTCCACCAACGTACAGCGCCTCCTCGAAACTGACGCACTGCAAACGTGGTCTGTAGCTTCCCTCTGCAACCGCATGTCATGAAAGCTAACTCCATCTCCGAGATCCAATCCATGACTCCGATTGGATCTTCCTTTCCCGTGAAAGTCGATGGCTTGCAAGTCTGAAAATCCTTGTACTTGCATCCATTTCTCTCGAATCCGTCATCTTGGTTATTTTCTTGAACTATTGGTTGGTTGACTTGACCAACAGTTCCACTGTAGTCTCCTTCCTCAGTCTGCCCTTCGTTCAACTCGGGCTGTTCGATCCGAATAGTGCCTTCCTCTCGATTTTGCTGGAGCAAACGTCTAGTTTCCTCCATTTGACGATCCAACATAGCCTGGATCATCGCTTGCACTCCGGCCATCGTGACTGGCTCAGGTGCAACAGGTATTTGTTGAACCACTGGGGGTTGGTTCCTATCTCCATTCGCGTTCACGTTTCCGCTACGAGTCCTTGCCATCTTGATCTATACACCGAATAAGGTGAATTTAGATCTTTATTTAGGATAGACGTTTAAATCGTCCTTATCACTCCGAAACGTTTACATGCTAGTTCTAATATCGTAGTCGTACGTTTTAGAATCCTAAACACATAAGGTTTCCAGATCCGGTCGGCAAAAGACCATAGATCCGAACAAATAACAGCATATCATGCACAAGCATTTAGCACATAAAGGCATTTTAGGCAGAGTTCCTAAAATAAGCTAGTGCTCACACCTCACAATTATCGCTTAGCATTCTAAGTTTAAGTCTAGAAATCCTACAAATTCCTAGTTCGCTTAAACTAATGCTCTGATACCAACTGTGACATCCCCAAAATCACGGCCAGAAAAGACCGGTTTGTTTATGCTTTGTTTAAAAATCAGAGTTACATTTTAAATGAAAGTGTTGCGGAATTTGTCCCAAAACAAAAATATGATAAAGATTTATCAAAAGCATTTCCATAGAAATGTATTTCATTAAAAGACTCGGGATGTCATGTTCGTACAGATCAAAAGCATAAACAGTACAATATAAGCCTTACTACATTATTTCATATCTACAGGCCTATATCCGTAATCCCTCGTCCAAAACATCACACCTATGCTCATGCGCCACTACCTGTAATACATAAAACTGAGTGGGTCAGGCTTGGGAGCCTGGTGAGCACATAGGGTTTTCAACCCACAATAAATAAGTTTATTAATTTCATCGATCAACAATAACCCGATTACCCGTTCCCGTTATCCTCACTTTACGTCCCTAAACACCTATCATAAGGGACCTAGCCTAAGGATCATCATCGGGACGGACACTACTACTAAGGGGATTCCTCAGCAATAAATGTCCTAAAGGCAACCATGTGGGGGATGGAGTACACCGGTGAACACGTCGTTCACAAACACCTACAGGTTGCGAGCCTGCTAGTGTTCCACTGGACTGTCTAGAAGAGTACGTGGTCGTCATCCATACTCCGCTAGATGACAGAAACAACAACATCAACATCGAGGCCTCTCATCATTTTATCACACATCACCTATTGCATCTACCCATGTTTTACCCCAACATTTTCGTAGATATAAAATACATATACAGTTTAAATCATTGAAAACATGTATAACAACGTTCATCTAGCATAGATAGCAAGTATTCAGATAATATGCACACATAGCACGTAATTTATATAAAATACTTCATATCTATGTGTAAGTTGAAAGTAACTATGCACTCACTTGTTAAGGTGATGATTCCAAAATCGGGCAGCGCTTGCTTCTAACGATTCTATTTTCCTTCGACGAAACCTAGCATTATTATCGCTAAATTTTAGTCTAATATTTACCGTGACCAACTATTAGTCTTAGTATTATTATTATTATATAAGCGTTAAACAATATTTTCCAACCACTATGTACAGACAGGGGCCAGACATAAAACACCGGAGGGCAGGACCATTTTGGCATATAGCACTTCTGAAATCCAACAACCCTATGCGACCCTTTAAACCAGATTCCCCGTACCGCGAGTAGTTAAAAAAAAATATTATAACGACACTTATATAAGTTATAATAATAGCTCAAATATTTATTATAAGTTCATAATAACAATACTAATTTTAAATATAAGCTATATTAAAATAAGGTAAGCATAACTTACTTACAAGGGGGTTTTAGCTAGGAGTCGGGCTCTGCAGGGGCAGAACTTCGTCGCTGAATCTTTCTAAGAAAGATTCGTGCAGCGCTTCAGCGCTCACCTTACTATACTAAACTACAGAAAGAGAAGTCGAATCACGAGGGACCGAAATGCTCGGGGGATAAGGAGAGAAAGACTCTTGAATCAAGAGAATGGTGCAAGAAATATGAGAGCCCAAGGCTCTTATTTATACTAATTGAATTTTCATAAACTACCCTCCATAATTACTTAATGACCTTTTAGTTATATAAACAACTAAACACCCCTCTATAATACTATTATAAATGGATTTAATGATATTTGTACTAAACTAATGTCGAAAGAACTCAACATTAGTCTTATAATGACCGCATCGTCGATACCTTTCTAATGATATATACATATGTATATATATGTGTACGTATACATGATTTATACTTTATTTTAATACGTAAATATGCTATTATAATTTGTAACTCGTTCATACGAACTCCGTTTTTGACGTTCTTTATATCCACGCGTAGGTGAAGACGTACTCTACAACTTTCGTTTAGACTCCGTCGGCTAATTTTGACTTTATTTTTAAAGTTATATTTTTAACAAGCCGGGACAGGATTGGTCTGTTTAAAATCTCATAACTTCTTCATACGAAGTCAGATTTGGGCGTTCTTTTTATCGATGTTCTTATTTTAACATATTCTACGACTTTCGTTTAGATCACTAAGGCTAAATCTCGCTCTATCGTAAATTCACTATTCACGCTTCCCGGTATCGTGCCGGTTCTGTCGTGAAACTTCGACGGGTCATAACTTCTTCGTTATAACTCGGATTTCGGCGTTCCTTATATGCACGGAAACCTTGAGACATATTCTACAACTTCATGTAGAGATATCGGGATTATATCACACTTTAATTTTGACGCTCATTTTTATTCTTTATTAATTATACATTTATAATTAAATAATAAACACATATAATTCACATAATACTCAAATATTTCATCTTTATTACTTCAAAAAGAGTTACAAGAGTTGACCTAGACTATTACATTGACAAAAATGCTTAGCCCTGAAACCCGGGCGTTACATATGGTATGTGGTACAGTGGGGGAACTCACTAAGCTTCATGCTTACAGTTTCAGTTTTGGTTTCAGGTATCTCTTCTTCGAAGGGGAAGGAGCTGGCGCGGTAGCGGCACATCATACACACACATTGTTCTTCCTCCTTTCGAGATTGTTCTAGGATTTGTACTCTGACTTTTAGTTGATTTCGTATTTTGGTTTTCAAACACGATGTATAGATGCGAAATGATTTGATCAGACAATGTTTTATTTGCAAATGTCTTGCAAAGTGTTTAATTAAAAAATGAAATTTTCGGCCCGTATTTTGGGATGTTACAGTTCTGGTGGACATAATAATGTAAATAGTAAATAGTAAATACCATTTCAAGATCATTGTCCATATCTTCCTTGTCAAGGATCAATGCTTCATTCATGCGCCAATGCTTCATTCAGGTGCTCAGATCTAAGAATTTTGACATCAACTTCCTGACCAACATATACACCATGATGCCTTGCCAAGAATGAAAAGAGATAGAGAATATTCAAAGTTAAATTAAGCAATAATAATAATGAGCATGTATTACAATAATAATAATAATAATAATAATAATAATAATAATAATAATAAGAAGAATAAAATAATGTACTTACAGATCACCACAAGATCGAGAAGCAACTTTTTCTCCTATTTTGAGTAATCTTATATCTATCTTTGTATCTATAAAATTAGCTTCAGTAGCTACTGCTCTTTTTATTGTTGATTTTGAACGTTTAGAACCCTACAAAGTTAACAAAAGTAAATACATATTTCATAAAAATAAAGATATATATATATATATATATATATATATATATATATATATATATATATATAATACTAAAGATATGAAGTACCTCACTCCTAGAAATTGCTCTCTCCATTGCTACATGTAGAGCCTTTGTTTCCTTATCAGAATATAATAACATTTAGAGTTTCAGACCCCAACAATAAAGAAAATAACAAAGCAAATTGTTACAAATATTACCTGAAGAGGTCGTCCATTAACCAAAAACACATCCAAAGAATAGCCATCAGTTGTTGAAAACACATGTGCTTCACGTATGTTGAGTCCTATGTCAGAAAGCAAAGCTAAAAGCTAAAGGAAAAGAAGACATGGTAAATGTGTAGAAACTTATTTTAAGGATTTAAGTTTGTTGTTGGGTTATTTGGATGTTAAAACTAGATTACTTATGGTGATAAAAATAGAATTAACTGCAAAAAGTAAATAAATAAATAACATTATAAACATAGACTTAAGTGCAAACCAGAATACTTACTTAAACCGAATTAACTATGAGAATGGCCAAAATACCCCTCATTAACTCCTTTATTACAGCTTTTGTACTTCTACTTATTTCCTACCATTAAGACTACTAGGAAGTGTCACAAAGTTAGGTGATTTACTTATGGCTTTATAAAGCTTTATAAATCTGGTGGTTATTTTGGGTTTAAATGAATAATACACAGTTGGATACTTGGATTGCAATCCTGTTGTGTAGAAAGTGTAGATCAATCCTTCACATTTTCCAGAACTGGTACACTTAGTTGATAGTGACTCATTTGTTGAATCTACTGGTAATCCAATCTTCTAACAATAACAAGAACAAAGGACGAATATAGGTTTGACCAAATGTATAGTAGTCAAAGGGTACCCGGATAGCTTCATGATATGGTGAAAATTCAAATGACTCCTGCCTGTTTAGAGATAAGGCTCATGAATCATTATCAAGATATATCAATGTTTTAGGTCAAATGGTCAAACCTTCACATCCAAAAACATATGATCAAAAGCTACACACATGTTTGACACTACAATATCTTCTACACAAGGATCTCCACTTTTGAGAACCTAAAAGAAAAGAATGATAACTTTTTTTATAAAACTCACATGGTATAAATATAAAATCCACTAAATTAGTATCTAAATTTAAAGGATTAGTACAAGGCAAGCCCTAGAAAGAAGTTTACTGCATTTTTGTAGTTGTGATACAACTCTTCCATTGATTGAGCTATGGGTTTTGGTAGTGTTTTAGCTTCTAGCTCTCTTTGAATTCCAGAAAGGAGCTCTGTTGTCTGGATATTGCAATTTCAAATCTCCATACGTGTGTAAGAGCATAATCATTCAGATGTTTATAAAGTCTTAAAGTCAATATGTCAAATCTCTATTTAACAAGTTCAAATGACATTCCAAGATTCCCCCCCAGCTTCATGATCGATTTTCCCCAATGCAAACATGATAAATTAGGTCAATAACTACACGCTATAGAATGAGATTTTGAAGTGAAATCAGAGCAACAGAGAAAAATGTGCCTTCGGTTATGATACTCATATGGAGTTCATTGAATCAAGAGATATATTTCTGTGAAATATATTAGGAAACCAGGAAAAATAGAAGAAAAACGAACCTGTAGCTGAAAGGTTGAAGGTTTTTGGTGTGGCGGTGGGGTGCGATGGTCTCCATCCGGTGGTGGCTTCACAGGGAGGTGATGGCTAATGGCTGCGAGCATGGAGGAGTTGTTACTTGAGGAACTGAAGATTGAGATAAGTAGATGAAGGATTTATGAACCAAAACCCTAGTTCCAACAATAGTCATGGTTCTAACAACTGTACTCCTTTAATTTCAATTTCATGGCCTGGTAACCAAAAAACCTTCGATTTCATTAAGAACTAAAACCCTAGTTCCAACAATAGTTAGTTTTGTGGCCTTATATAGAATTTTAGGCACGAGACTCGTTGATTTCTGACAACTGGTATGGGAGAAAGGAGAAGCGCACCGTGTTTCGGTTTTGGATATTTGACTGAGCGAATTAGTGCTGGGGTAGAGAATGGGCGGAGACATCGGTCGAAGATCAGAGATTTGGTAATGGTGTGATGCTGTTGTGGGAGAAAAGAGCAGTGATGGTGACAGAGACATCGTGGTTCTCCGATTGAAGGTTTTTTGGTATTTGATTATGAGAGAGAGAGAGAGAGAAGAACGATGGAAAGAAGGTAGAGGAGAACATGACGGCTTTTCAAACTTTTGGAATTTCATTTCCCCCGCAAGCTTCTAAAACCCGTGTTTATGAATATATATATATATATATATATATATATATATATATATATATATATATATATAACGACGAGCATACACGACACACATTTTATCATATGCGCCCTCCGTGTTTTTTTGAACACTAATTTGGCACTAATTTTAAGGAACGCACAAATGCATGTCCTCTATCCTTCAAATATTGTGAGAGCTGACATATTTTTTAGGTCACACACTTTAGCGTATCATAAAACCATGCGTGCCATGGTTTGCGCGTCATTAAAGGCCAGTTTTCTTGTAGTGCTTTAGGCCCACCATATCTTCAATACTTCAAAAATGATAATAAATTGTGGTTATAACAAGAGTTCCCTCCTAACCTCAAAAAGCGCAGAAATATATGGTGCAATACTTCAAGGAAAGAAAAGGGTTATCCAATCTAGGTTCTTTTTAAGGCATTTAAGGATGCTATTTCTAAAACATTGTTCGTTTTTTCCATCACAAACTTCCATTGTAAAAATTATCCAACTTATATGTTGGTTCATATTTCGAAAACATTTAAAGCACTTTCAAAAGATAATTCTTAAAAGTGATTGTAATGAGACTGTTATTTTCAAGTACTATCACACTTCATCTTAACAGAGCTATCGAATGTAAATAATATCCTTATCTCATGTAAAATTTTCAAAATTTTTGATTTATTTAGATTTTTGGAATTTTTTTAATATGCAGAAAATTAAAAAAAAAAAAGTAAAATAACTAGAAATAAAATCTTTTGGGGTTTTTTTATAAATGCAAAAAAAATAAAAAGGAAAATATCTTTTGGATTTTTTGAAATTTTATATGCAAATGGAATGCAAAAAATAAAAAGCAAGAAGAAAAATAGAATTCAAAATATTTAACCTAAAAAAACAGAAAAGTTTAAAAAAAAAAAATTAACATGCAAATTTTTTACACTAACCCCCTCATCGAGCTTAAAATGATGTATTGTCCTCAATACTCAGAGAGGAATGGACAACTCGATAAAGCATATTAAAGGAAAAAAGGTGCAACTAGGAAAGATTGTACCTGAGAAGTTTGCAGAAATCTAATTTTGACAAACATGTGGCGAAAAATCTGAATTTCAACAACTTTGTTGATCCTCTGATTTCCCCAAGCTTGCTTGGAACTGTGACTATCTCTTTATTGAAAGCATAAAAAGAAGCTAAAACTACTCCTCGGGTTGCCTCCCGAAAAGCCGCCCATTTTTAAAGTCGTTGGCTCAACTTTGCCCAACCAGATTTGCTAACTGGTGTGGTTGGGACTTCTCTGAAGCTTAGCTCATTTCATTTTCACTCTAGATCCCTTCTAATATGGAAATAGGGGTGGATCTAGAACTTGTTCAACAAATTGGAAAGACTCAAAATTGTCTTCAGATAAGTCTTTCAGATTTTTAAATTTCTTTCTCTTTCTGATCTTCTGCTTTCTAGAATTCTTCTCCTTTTTCTCTTTAAATTTTCTTCTTTTCAGGACTTTTCTCAATAGAAATCGTCACTTTTTCATGAATCCTTTTTCTATAAATCTTCTTTTCATCCTCCCCAAGCTTATCTCTGATCAGCTCGATCTCAGCCCCTTCAGATAACTTCTTTTCAACAGTTAATTTTTCTTCTTTTTCCCAAAGACGTCCCTTTTTTCAGCTCTTCAGATTTTTCCTCATCAAAAATCATATTCTCCACCTCCACAAGCTTAGTTTTTCAGTTAGCTTCGTATCAACAACTAATTTATATTTTCTTTCCTCAAGCTGTCCTTTTTCCAGCTCTTCTGATATGTCTGATAAATTCTTTTCTAAAAATATTTCTTGCATAGAGACATTTAAAAACTCACAACAGCCCTCAGATAAAGGACTGCTGGAACCCAAATAATTAACAGAAATATTATCAAAAGGAAAATTATCATCATTAATTTTAAAAATAACTACTTTCTCATCAAATTCCGTTGAAATCATGTCATTAAAAACATCTATATTTGTTTTTGCAGTTTTCATAAATGGTCTTCTCAAAATGATAGAATTTGTATCTAAAGTGTCCAAATTTCCCATGTCCAGAATATAAAAATCAGCAGGAAGGTTTAATAGAATAATACAAATCAATGGTCTTCTAAATATCCAAAGCTCATAAGTCTCCTAAGCTCCTGACAATATCTACTAACCTGCAACAATTTATTAACAAGTGGGTTAGGATATGGGGATCCTAGTAAGTACGATCCTAAGGTTAGACATTACGAATGGTGTATGAATAAGCATTGCAGTTCATACACCAATGTAAAAACCCGTACCATCTCAAATCAACAAAATCAATATCAAAAGTCATTTGGGGGTAAAATATTATGTTAGTCAAAGTACATTGTCATATATGACAAATCCATAAACTTCAAAAGTGAATAAACAATATGAGATGGATGTATCACAAGTAAAAGCTTCTTAATAATCAAAATCCAAAAAAGATTATATGGTTCCAAATAATACTCATATGATTTACAAAACACCTAGATACGATAATTCAATCAATAAAAAAGTGTACAAAATAAACATGGTCGGGTGTGAAGAACTCATGATGGACAGCCAACTTTTGCATTCACATCCAACAACCAAATAATGATGGTCGGGTGGGAAGAACACACGACGGATGAAATTGATGAGTCACCCTTACACCCACAACAAACCAGACACAATCAAGAGACTATAGCAGACTCAACTACATAGTCAAAGTATATTGCAGCAAATGAAGTGGCTGAAGAAGTTCATCAACAATTTAGGTGTTGTTCCAAGCATAGTTGAACTGATTGAGATCTTCTATGATAACGAGGATGCAGTTGCTCTAGCCAAAGAACCTCGAGATTAAAAACGTACAAGACATATACTCATAAAGTTCCACTATATAAGGAAGCTAGTTGAAGATGGAGACATTATTGTGAGCCAAGTTCCATCAGATGATAATCCGGTTGATCTACTCACCAAACCATTGTCACAAATTAAGCATGATGCTTATACTAGATCTATTGGAATTATATTTGCTAGTGAACTGGTTTAATTAAACAATGTGTAGTTTTATTTTATGGAACATTTTAGATATTTTAATTTGGTGATTATTAATAATAAGTTGCTATGTTTGTTCATATTATATGTGTTATTTCTTTTGCATACTTAGATCCACTTCCATCATAATATTTAATTCAAACTCCCACAATCAGTTATACTCTTGGAAGATAGTAGTGAATTATGGTTGGCATGGAGTATTGGTAGATATTTCATCGAGATGACTATATCAAAGGCTTCCAATCAATACAAATGAGTACTTGAAATTGGAGATTTTAAGTATTAGAATAACCATTCTTAAAGATTATATCATGGATCATGTCAAGAGTAAATTAAGATGACTATATTTCTTATTATTCAAATGGAGATGCATGAGGTTTATTTATATAATCTGTTGTATGTTGTTTGAAACTGCATGAGGTTTATTGCATCTACCCATGTTTTACCCCAACATTTTCGTAGATATAAAATACATATACAGTTTAAATCATTGAAAACATGTATAACAACGTTCATCTAGCATAGATAGCAAGTATTCAGATAATATGCACACATAGCACGTAATTTATATAAAATACTTCATATCTATGTGTAAGTTGAAAGTAACTATGCACTCACTTGTTAAGGTGATGATTCCAAAATCGGGCAGCGCTTGCTTCTAACGATTCTATTTTCCTTCAACGAAACCTAGCATTATTATCGCTAAATTTTAGTCTAATATTTACCGTGACCAACTATTAGTCTTAGTATTATTATTATTATATAAGCGTTAAACAATATTTTCCAACCACTATGTACAGACAGGGGCCAGACATAAAACACCGGAGGGCAGGACCATTTTGGCATATAGCACTTCTGAAATCCAACAACCCTATGCGACCCTTTAAACCAGATTCCCCGTACCGCGAGTAGTTAAAAAAAAATATTATAACGACACTTATATAAGTTATAATAATAGCTCAAATATTTATTATAAGTTCATAATAACAATACTAATTTTAAATATAAGCTATATTAAAATAAGGTAAGCATAACTTACTTACAAGGGGGTTTTAGCTAGGAGTCGGGCTCTGCAGGGGCAGAACTTCGTCGCTGAATCTTTCTAAGAAAGATTCGTGCAGCGCTTCAGCGCTCACCTTACTATACTAAACTACAGAAAGAGAAGTCGAATCACGAGGGACCGAAATGCTCGGGGGATAAGGAGAGAAAGACTCTTGAATCAAGAGAATGGTGCAAGAAATATGAGAGCCCAAGGCTCTTATTTATACTAATTGAATTTTCAAAAACTACCCTCCATAATTACTTAATGACCTTTTAGTTATATAAACAACTAAACACCCCTCTATAATACTATTATAAATGGATTTAATGATATTTGTACTAAACTAATGTCGAAAGAACTCAACATTAGTCTTATAATGACCGCATCGTCGATACCTTTCTAATGATATATACATATGTATATATATATGTGTACGTATACATGATTTATACTTTATTTTAATACGTAAATATGCTATTATAATTTGTAACTCGTTCATACGAACTCCGTTTTTGACGTTCTTTATATCCACGCGTAGGTGAAGACGTACTCTACAACTTTCGTTTAGACTCCGTCGGCTAATTTTGACTTTATTTTTAAAGTTATATTTTTAACAAGCCGGGACAGGATTGGTCTGTTTAAAATCTCATAACTTCTTCATACGAAGTCAGATTTGGGCGTTCTTTTTATCGATGTTCTTATTTTAACATATTCTACGACTTTCGTTTAGATCACTAAGGCTAAATATCGCTCTATCGTAAATTCACTATTCACGCTTCCCGGTATCGTGCCGGTTCTGTCGTGAAACTTCGACGGGTCATAACTTCTTCGTTATAACTCGGATTTCGGCGTTCCTTATATGCACGGAAACCTTGAGACATATTCTACAACTTCATGTAGAGATATCGGGATTATATCACACTTTAATTTTGACGCTCATTTTTATTCTTTATTAATTATACATTTATAATTAAATAATAAACACATATAATTCACATAATACTCAAATATTTCATCTTTATTACTTCAAAAAGAGTTACAAGAGTTGACCTAGACTATTACATTGACAAAAATGCTTAGCCCTGAAACCCGGGCGTTACATATGGTATGTGGTACAGTGGGGGAACTCACTAAGCTTCATGCTTACAGTTTCAGTTTTGGTTTTAGGTATCTCTTCTTCGAAGGGGAAGGAGCTGGCGCGGTAGCGGCACATCATACACACACATTGTTCTTCCTCCTTTCGAGATTGTTCTAGGATTTGTACTCTGACTTTTAGTTGATTTCGTATTTTGGTTTTCAAACACGATGTATAGATGCGAAATGATTTGATCAGACAATGTTTTATTTGCAAATGTCTTGCAAAGTGTTTAATTAAAAAATGAAATTTTCGGCCCGTATTTTGGGATGTTACAGTTCTGGTGGACATAATAATGTAAATAGTAAATAGTAAATACCATTTCAAGATCATTGTCCATATCTTCCTTGTCAAGGATCAATGCTGCATTCATGCGCCAATGCTTCATTCAGGTGCTCAGATCTAAGAATTTTGACATCAACTTCCTGACCAACATATACACCATGATGCCTTGCCAAGAATGAAAAGAGATAGAGAATATTCAAAGTTAAATTAAGCAATAATAATAATGAGCATGTATTACAATAATAATAATAATAATAATAATAATAATAATAATAATAATAAGAAGAATAAAATAATGTACTTACAGATCACCACAAGATCGAGAAGCAACTTTTTCTCCTATTTTGAGTAATCTTATATCTATCTTTGTATCTATAAAATTAGCTTCAGTAGCTACTGCTCTTTTTATTGTTGATTTTGAACGTTTAGAACCCTACAAAGTTAACAAAAGTAAATACATATTTCATAAAAATAAAGATATATATATATATATATATATATATATATATATATATATATATATATATATATATATAATACTAAAGATATGAAGTACCTCACTCCTAGAAATTGCTCTCTCCATTGCTACATGTAGAGCCTTTGTTTCCTTATCAGAATATAATAACATTTAGAGTTTCAGACCCCAACAATAAAGAAAATAACAAAGCAAATTGTTACAAATATTACCTGAAGAGGTCGTCCATTAACCAAAAACACATCCAAAGAATAGCCATCAGTTGTTGAAAACACATGTGCTTCACGTATGTTGAGTCCTATGTCAGAAAGCAAAGCTAAAAGCTAAAGGAAAAGAAGACATGGTAAATGTGTAGAAACTTATTTTAAGGATTTAAGTTTGTTGTTGGGTTATTTGGATGTTAAAACTAGATTACTTATGGTGATAAAAATAGAATTAACTGCAAAAAGTAAATAAATAAATAACATTATAAACATAGACTTAAGTGCAAACCAGAATACTTACTTAAACCGAATTAACTATGAGAATGGCCAAAATACCCCTCATTAACTCCTTTATTACAGCTTTTGTACTTCTACTTATTTCCTACCATTAAGACTACTAGGAAGTGTCACAAAGTTAGGTGATTTACTTATGGCTTTATAAAGCTTTATAAATCTGGTGGTTATTTTGGGTTTAAATGAATAATACACAGTTGGATACTTGGATTGCAATCCTGTTGTGTAGAAAGTGTAGATCAATCCTTCACATTTTCCAGAACTGGTACACTTAGTTGATAGTGACTCATTTGTTGAATCTACTGGTAATCCAATCTTCTAACAATAACAAGAACAAAGGACGAATATAGGTTTGACCAAATGTATAGTAGTCAAAGGGTACCCGGATAGCTTCATGATATGGTGAAAATTCAAATGACTCCTGCCTGTTTAGAGATAAGGCTCATGAATCATTATCAAGATATATCAATGTTTTAGGTCAAATGGTCAAACCTTCACATCCAAAAACATATGATCAAAAGCTACACACATGTTTGACACTACAATATCTTCTACACAAGGATCTCCACTTTTGAGAACCTAAAAGAAAAGAATGATAACTTTTTTTATAAAACTTACATGGTATAAATATAAAATCCACTAAATTAGTATCTAAATTTAAAGGATTAGTACAAGGCAAGCCCTAGAAAGAAGTTTACTGCATTTTTGTAGTTGTGATACAACTCTTCCATTGATTGAGCTATGGGTTTTGGTAGTGTTTTAGCTTCTAGCTCTCTTTGAATTCCAGAAAGGAGCTCTGTTGTCTGGATATTGCAATTTCAAATCTCCATACGTGTGTAAGAGCATAATCATTCAGATGTTTATAAAGTCTTAAAGTCAATATGTCAAATCTCTATTTAACAAGTTCAAATGACATTCCAAGATTCCCCCCCAGCTTCATGATCGATTTTCCCCAATGCAAACATGATAAATTAGGTCAATAACTACACGCTATAGAATGAGATTTTGAAGTGAAATCAGAGCAACAGAGAAAAATGTGCCTTCGGTTATGATACTCATATGGAGTTCATTGAATCAAGAGATATATTTCTGTGAAATATATTAGGAAACCAGGAAAAAATAGAAGAAAAACGAACCTGTAGCTGAAAGGTTGAAGGTTTTTGGTGTGGCGGTGGGGTGCGATGGTCTCCATCCGGTGGTGGCTTCACAGGGAGGTGATGGCTAATGGCTGCGAGCATGGAGGAGTTGTTACTTGAGGAACTGAAGATTGAGATAAGTAGATGAAGGATTTATGAACCAAAACCCTAGTTCCAACAATAGTCATGGTTCTAACAACTGTACTCCTTTAATTTCAATTTCATGGCCTGGTAACCAAAAAACCTTCGATTTCATTAAGAACTAAAACCCTAGTTCCAACAATAGTTAGTTTTGTGGCCTTATATAGAATTTTAGGCACGAGACTCGTTGATTTCTGACAACTGGTATGGGAGAAAGGAGAAGCGCACCGTGTTTCGGTTTTGGATATTTGACTGAGCGAATTAGTGCTGGGGTAGAGAATGGGCGGAGACATCGGTCGAAGATCAGAGATTTGGTAATGGTGTGATGCTGTTGTGGGAGAAAAGAGCAGTGATGGTGACAGAGACATCGTGGTTCTCCGATTGAAGGTTTTTTGGTATTTGATTATGAGAGAGAGAGAGAGAAGAACGATGGAAAGAAGGTAGAGGAGAACATGACGGCTTTTCAAACTTTTGGAATTTCATTTCCCCCGCAAGCTTCTAAAACCCGTGTTTATGAAAATATATATATATATATATATATATATATATATATATATATATATATATAACGACGAGCATACACGACACACATTTTATCATATGCGCCCTCCGTGTTTTTTTGAACACTAATTTGGCACTAATTTTAAGGAACGCACAAATGCATGTCCTCTATCCTTCAAATATTGTGAGAGCTGACATATTTTTTAGGTCACACACTTTAGCGTATCATAAAACCATGCGTGCCATGGTTTGCGCGTCATTAAAGGCCAGTTTTCTTGTAGTGCTTTAGGCCCACCATATCTTCAATACTTCAAAAATGATAATAAATTGTGGTTATAACAAGAGTTCCCTCCTAACCTCAAAAAGCGCAGAAATATATGGTGCAATACTTCAAGGAAAGAAAAGGGTTATCCAATCTAGGTTCTTTTTAAGGCATTTAAGGATGCTATTTCTAAAACATTGTTCGTTTTTTCCATCACAAACTTCCATTGTAAAAATTATCCAACTTATATGTTGGTTCATATTTCGAAAACATTTAAAGCACTTTCAAAAGATAATTCTTAAAAGTGATTGTAATGAGACTGTTATTTTCAAGTACTATCACACTTCATCTTAACAGAGCTATCGAATGTAAATAATATCCTTATCTCATGTAAAATTTTCAAAATTTTTGATTTATTTAGATTTTTGGAATTTTTTTAATATGCAGAAAATTAAAAAAAAAGTAAAATAACTAGAAATAAAATCTTTTGGGGTTTTTTTATAAATGCAAAAAAAATAAAAAGGAAAATATCTTTTGGATTTTTTGAAATTTTATATGCAAATGGAATGCAAGAAATAAAAAGCAAGAAGAAAAATAGAATTCAAAATATTTAACCTAAAAAAACAGAAAAGTTTAAAAAAAAAAAATTAACATGCAAATTTTTTACACTAACCCCCTCATCGAGCTTAAAATGATGTATTGTCCTCAATACTCAGAGAGGAATGGACAACTCGATAAAGCATATTAAAGGAAAAAAGGTGCAACTAGGAAAGATTGTACCTGAGAAGTTTGCAGAAATCTAATTTTGACAAACATGTGGCGAAAAATCTGAATTTCAACAACTTTGTTGATCCTCTGATTTCCCCAAGCTTGCTTGGAACTGTGACTATCTCTTTATTGAAAGCATAAAAAGAAGCTAAAACTACTCCTCGGGTTGCCTCCCGAAAAGCCGCCCATTTTTAAAGTCGTTGGCTCAACTTTGCCCAACCAGATTTGCTAACTGGTGTGGTTGGGACTTCTCTGAAGCTTAGCTCATTTCATTTTCACTCTAGATCCCTTCTAATATGGAAATAGGGGTGGATCTAGAACTTGTTCAACAAATTGGAAAGACTCAAAATTGTCTTCAGATAAGTCTTTCAGATTTTTAAATTTCTTTCTCTTTCTGATCTTCTGCTTTCTAGAATTCTTCTCCTTTTTCTCTTTAAATTTTCTTCTTTTCAGGACTTTTCTCAATAGAAATCGTCACTTTTTCATGAATCCTTTTTCTATAAATCTTCTTTTCATCCTCCCCAAGCTTATCTCTGATCAGCTCGATCTCAGCCCCTTCAGATAACTTCTTTTCAACAGTTAATTTTTCTTCTTTTTCCCAAAGACGTCCCTTTTTCAGCTCTTCAGATTTTTCCTCATCAAAAATCATATTCTCCACCTCCACAAGCTTAGTTTTTCAGTTAGCTTCGTATCAACAACTAATTTATATTTTCTTTCCTCAAGCTGTCCTTTTTCCAGCTCTTCTGATATGTCTGATAAATTCTTTTCTAAAAATATTTCTTGCATAGAGACATTTAAAAACTCACAACAGCGCTCAGATAAAGGACTGCTGGAACCCAAATAATTAACAGAAATATTATCAAAAGGAAAATTATCATCATTAATTTTAAAAATAACTACTTTCTCATCAAATTCCGTTGAAATCATGTCATTAAAAACATCTATATTTGTTTTTGCAGTTTTCATAAATGGTCTTCTCAAAATGATAGAATTTGTATCTAAAGTGTCCAAATTTCCCATGTCCAGAATATAAAAATCAGCAGGAAGGTTTAATAGAATAATACAAATCAATGGTCTTCTAAATATCCAAAGCTCATAAGTCTCCTAAGCTCCTGACAATATCTACTAACCTGCAACAATTTATTAACAAGTGGGTTAGGATATGGGGATCCTAGTAAGTACGATCCTAAGGTTAGACATTACGAATGGTGTATGAATAAGCATTGCAGTTCATACACCAATGTAAAAACCCGTACCATCTCAAATCAACAAAATCAATATCAAAAGTCATTTGGGGGTAAAATATTATGTTAGTCAAAGTACATTGTCATATATGACAAATCCATAAACTTCAAAAGTGAATAAACAATATGAGATGGATGTATCACAAGTAAAAGCTTCTTAATAATCAAAATCCAAAAAAGATTATATGGTTCCAAATAATACTCATATGATTTACAAAACACCTAGATACGATAATTCAATCAATAAAAAAGTGTACAAAATAAACATGGCCGGGTGTGAAGAACTCATGATGGACAGCCAACTTTTGCATTCACATCCAACAACCAAATAATGATGGTCGGGTGGGAAGAACACACGACGGATGAAATTGATGAGTCACCCTTACACCCACAACAAACCAGACACAATCAAGAGACTATAGCAGACTCAACTACATAGTCAAAGTATATTGCAGCAAATGAAGTGGCTGAAGAAGTTCATCAACAATTTAGGTGTTGTTCCAAGCATAGTTGAACTGATTGAGATCTTCTATGATAACGAGGATGCAGTTGCTCTAGCCAAAGAACCTCGAGATTAAAAACGTACAAGACATATACTCATAAAGTTCCACTATATAAGGAAGCTAGTTGAAGATGGAGACATTATTGTGAGCCAAGTTCCATCAGATGATAATCCGGTTGATCTACTCACCAAACCATTGTCACAAATTAAGCATGATGCTTATACTAGATCTATTGGAATTATATTTGCTAGTGAACTGGTTTAATTAAACAATGTGTAGTTTTATTTTATGGAACATTTTAGATATTTTAATTTGGTGATTATTAATAATAAGTTGCTATGTTTGTTCATATTATATGTGTTATTTCTTTTGCATACTTAGATCCACTTCCATCATAATATTTAATTCAAACTCCCACAATCAGTTATACTCTTGGAAGATAGTAGTGAATTATGGTTGGCATGGAGTATTGGTAGATATTTCATCGAGATGACTATATCAAAGGCTTCCAATCAATACAAATGAGTACTTGAAATTGGAGATTTTAAGTATTAGAATAACCATTCTTAAAGATTATATCATGGATCATGTCAAGAGTAAATTAAGATGACTATATTTCTTATTATTCAAATGGAGATGCATGAGGTTTATTTATATAATCTGTTGTATCTTGGTTTTTCCTTAATGTTGTTTGAAACTGGAAGCTATATAGGGTTTGACTAGATGTTGCATGAGGTTTGTTTATACAATCTGTTATATATTTATCAAAGTTTATTTGATCCTTCTGCCATAAATGGAGAAGTAGAGATATCTGGGCCCCTCGTTGATTTGGTGTTAACAATAAATTCTTGGCCAAGATGAGACTGAGTTGGTTGGATTCGATAGTTAGTCAAGAAAAGTCACCATAAGTCGGTATCGGGAAACATAATCTTGAACTATGAGATTGAGAATTCATCCATGTCTTTAGTTTATAATACGATATCATGAAGATCAAAGAAATTTGAAGTCACTAGTCTTAGGGTTGTTTACAACAATGTTGTTATAAGTACATTAATTGCATTGGACTACCACTCACTGTTGTTTCTAGTAAGTATTGGACCGGTTAATTGTTGATACCTAAATGCAAGTGGGAGTCAATGGAGATTAGTGCCAATAGACATAACAAACCAGTAATATTGCTATAAATAACAGTGTCCTTTTGGGTTACACGAAAGAGCAAAATAAAGTAGAACTGAAAAGATATTTATATTAGGGACTTGTTTTGTTAATTAATTAAATAGAAAACAAATTAATTTGGAATAATCCATAATGATTTGAAAAGTCAAGATAATTAAAAATATATTTGGAAATTATATTTAGGAGTTCAAATCACCTCCCTGTATAAAGAGGGGTCAAAATCTTGTTTTGAGTACATGAGATAATACCATTTACCTCAAAAGTTTGGAACCCTAAGGAAAAAACCTAGAGTCGCCCGAGCCCATTCCCCACACCATGGTCGATCATTTTCCATGTCGTGATCCTTCATAGATTCATTTAATCGAGTCTTGTAGTTGTTGGTGTTCGAGGAGCTTTCAGATCTGTGAAGTTTTTGCATTTTCGGTAGGATCACAAGATAGGAACTCTATGTTGGGTTCTCAATTTCGTGCAACTAACAAAGAAGACCAAGAAGAACACAAAGGTATGATTACCTGTTTTCTGTCCTTTTAAAGTAGAATATATTTTTTTGTTATATTTGCGTGTTTCGAGTCTATAGATTAGGAAAAAAAATTGTCACTTCCGCTTTCCTATTTTGGTCTTTAACTAGGCTCAAAACCCATCACATGGATTGTAATCAATTTCTCACTCCTAGGTAGAAACCCACTTTGATTTCTTCTACAATTTTTCTGGGTTTGATTTTAGTTTGTGGTTCTTCCCAATTTTTTGTTTATTTCTTTGGTGGGTTATGGTTCATGAGGGTCGATTGTTAGGTTTTGATGTTCAGTTTTCAGTTTGACTGTATTTATCACTCAAAATTGGTTTGGATGAGGTGTTTTTCTTTGAATTCTTTTAAATATTGTTTAAGTCAATATGATTCGACTAGAGTGTACAGTGTATCGAACTGGTAACAAAGATCTATAGAGATATCATATCCTAAAGTTATTTTAGTAAATTGAGTGTGTGAGTAAGAACTAAGAAGCGTGTTTTTTTTTGGTTTCCAGTTCATTTGGTTGTAATTGTCATTAAATATCATACATGTCGTGTTTGTTTGTACCTTCAGCATTCCTAATGCTAACCATTTGAATTTGGAAACATGGATTTCCATTCCATGTTTGAGTTGATCTTAATCTAAGCATGAGATGAGAGGAATTTGAATTTGTGATTATGAGTTGCTAGATGTAATCCCATTTAATTTCTTACCGTCTCTTTTTGTTAAGTTTTACTTATATTACTTTAATTTAAATGTCTAGAAAAATTGACTGAAACGAAGGAAGAGCAATTTGTTGTTCCATCCCATAATCAACATATCATAATTGATGATTTTTTATTTTTGGTGGTGAGTTACATAAACATAATATATATACTTTAGAGTGTAGAGAATTTTCTATTCTAATAATGCTACAGTTTACTTAATCATGTGCTTTACAAAGGCTAATCATAACAACTTGGATTGATATATTCATCCTCTTTTAGGGATGGATTGGTGGGATGTCAAGTCCACCAAGAAAATTACACCTTTATTGCAAATAAAACGTAATATAATGGTAAAAATGGGTATCGATCATCAAGGAAATGGTTGTATTCAATCACAAATGCAATCCAATAAAACTAGTGTAAATAAACTAACAAACTACAATTAAACTAAAAAGGGGGTGTTGTGTTTGCTTGAAAACTAAAAGACTTGAATAACTAAAAATCTTGCAACTAAGCAAGATGGTGAGATGCTCAAATATTGGAGAGAATTGGTTAACCAAGGCAATTCAACACAATGAACATTTGTGTGTTTATCATTATGATTCAATATAAAGCTTATCATTAATCCCAAATTGGTTATAAGAATCATGAAGCAAGATATGCCAAGATTCCTCATAGGTAGTATGGAGGTTGGGGAAGCCCACAACACACCTTCTTAATCAAAATCAAGGATTCAATTGAAGCAATTGAACCCAAGGAGTTGATTAGCCTTAAGAATGAAGGAATCCCCAATTCATAGAGGATGTCAATGCTTACACATCCATAAAGGATTCATGATTCGTAAGCTAGAGATGATTTTTACCATCATAAAGCCCTTGTTCTAAGTAAATTCAATGATTCAATTCTAACCAAAGCAATAAACCAACAATTGCTCATTCAAGTACCAAGATCATGATCAAAGTATTAAACAAACATAAGAAATATGAACTATAATCATAAACAAAAGATAAATGCCAATTAAGCATGAATCCTTCAAAAACCCACAAATATCCAAGGGTTTTAGCCAAAGTTAACCAAAATAGAGAAATTAGCCACTCATGGCAACAAAATAACAATCACAAAAGTATAATTGCATCAAGAAACTACCAATTGCTTAGAAAGATGAGAAGAATGAGTATCAAGCTACAAAATCGCCTCTAATGGTATCCAATGGTGGAAAATTGAAGTGTCTCTGAAAGATCCAACCCCCATGATAAATGGTGAACAAAATGACCAAAATGCCCAAAAGTGTGCAGTTGTGCGGGTACCCGTGCAAGTGTTGCGCGACTAAGACTCCACCCTCGCAAGTATTGTAGGAATGTTATTGGTCCATTCTTCTCCACTACACAACTCTACTACCGAAGATTCCCTTGGTCCCCTCCATGCCTCATATGATTCAAATTTGGCCAATCACCTTCTAGCTTTTAAATATGGATAGTCCATGCCCAAAATAAGAATCCATGACCCATCTTCAAAAGCCACTTCATCCAAATCTTCAACTTTTTAAGCCCAAATTTCCTTTGATGGATCCATAAAGCCCAATAATGCATCGAGAAGCCCACTAAGCCCAACTCCAGTCAAAACGCAACCACAATGAGCTCCAAAACCCTAAAAAATATCTCATGCAAAATAGAAAGTACCCGACACGATCCATGATAAAGAAAATAAAAAATATACAATGCAATACTAACAAAAAACTAAAAAATACTAAAATAAACTAATAAAAATAAGGAAATAAATAAGCTATCAAATCATCCCAATCTTAAACCTAACTTGTCCTCAAGTTAGAACAAGACTAAAATGAGCTCGAGATGAGCTAAACTAAAAAGGAAAAAGAAAGATACCATAGAACTTGGTCAACATTAGTCAACATGGTCAGAATCAGTCCATCACGGACCCTACGCATCTTCAAAATGTTCCCCGCTTTAGAGCCATAAACCACATTCTCAAACCACTTGACGGGCGAATAGATCATGGTTGGATGCAGTCGCGGTGTGCAAGACAAAGGAAACAGAGGATGCGCCCCGTGGGGGCACTTTAAGTCATCAATGCATATATCATAATGCATGAAGGAAAGGTGTCTCTTCACACATGATGATTCCTACATTTGTCAGGCTAAAGTGTATAACAACAAAATAGGGTTTTGCAGCATGGCCTCCGGGCAAACATCCGGTTTCAGAGGCTTCTCCCTTGTACTGTCCTCTACAATCTACCATCTCATCGTCATAGCCTTTTCTCACCAAAATCAAAAATAAAATAAAATAAGAAAAATCTACTTAACCTAAATCTAAACCTAACAGCTTAAATCTTCAATCTTGAACTTCTGTTATTTGGTCATCAATCTCTTTGCTGCTCGATCTTCTATTTTTTTTTTTTTTGAGGAAAGTCTTGAACTTGGATTCTTGTTCTTCTTTTTGTGTTGCTCTTTTTCTTCATTGTTTTTGTTGCTTTTCTTGAATCTTCTTTTATCGTCTCTTATTTTCTTCACTTTTCCAATTTCTTCATTTTTTTGTGTTTTCTTCTTGGAAGGTTTAAGAAATTTCACCATGTAACATAGGACTCCGATAGTGAAAATGGAGTAATCGATAGAGGCTAACATGAACACCTAATGATCATTGACAAAGTGTCAAAATCTACTAAAAAGGGTGGGGAATGACTCAAAAATGGGTGTTACCGAAAAAAACTTGGTCCCAAAAGATGTGAATTGGGGTACCCACTTCAAAGTTCATCAAGCACCTCAATGAAAGGTGTGATAAACAAAATCTATCTAACTATCTACTCTAGACCCCTAGAAAAATTATGACCTATCTTAAAAAGGTGGTAAGATTTTAACTAAGTAAGGCTTGGACGAGACTCGGGAGTACTAAGGGGTATTCCCCCCAAAACCAAGATGCGAGTCTTCAATGTCTTCAAAATACCTTACCGGGCTAATCTTTGCTCACACACATCGGTTTGACCAACCATATCCCTCCACACCTAGACCCAATCAAGCTACCTGCACCTGACCCCCACACAAGCGGTCTAAAAGTGGTCTGTAAGGCTCAAAGCGTGTCCTATTTATCCAATACAAGGAATTCAATATCAAGACCCGGGACCAATCTATGATTCAATACTTGTGACTCGGTGTTATAGTACCTGTAGGGACGAGAAGACAAGAGAGAACAAAAATGCATGAACTTAAACTAGAATGCATCTAAAAAGTATGAGAATTAGAAAAGAAGGAAACAAAATATGCAATATTTTTTATTTTTGTATGAATGGCCTAAATGAATTACTCTAAATGCGACTATATACAACCTAAATGAAATAAAAGTTAAAAGATAAGAATACCTCACTCCAAGCTTAAAATTAAGCATTGTCGTCAATGCTTAGGATGAGAGTAAGGAAGGATCCTACAAGGATCAAGGTCGAGGAGGCCTGTGAGGACGATAACCTACTTTGGGCTGAAAATGATGCCAAAGATCCTCCATGTAGCTGTTGGCGCGAGCTTGCTGCTCCTCGATGCACCGAATGGCTGCTTCATTCTGGTTGCCCTGGAGGCGCAAGGCAACAAGCTGAATGTATATCTCAAAAGGAAACTTGGGCCCGGCTCATTGTGTTGTTGATAGGACTGGTACTCATGTTGTGACTCAAAGTGTGCTCTCGAAGGCTGATCATAATAGGGTGGTGGCAGTTGTTGGATTGGGAGGTCATAATGATCTTCGTCCTCAAATAGACTATTTGCATCGGTGTGGTCTATCTGCATGTCATCATCTTCACCTGCATCATCATCATCACTATTTAACTCTCCATGTAAGCACCAAGTTTCGGGGTCCCTGGTGGTAAAGGCTGATACGCTTGGATGAGGTAAGATGTAGGCGGATTCCTTGGCATGATTGAGCCAAGAGTAATGGTTATTGCTACTGGTAGGTAGCAATAATTCCATCTGAGTGAGAGCTATGCAGTCAAGGAGGTAGATAAAAGGGTCATCCACTAGCACATATTCAGTCTCGGGAAATTGAAGGCCCATACCTAATACGGTGATGAGACCACCAATGCAAATGTCTCCAGTGGACTTCATGCAAATTTTGTCACATTTGTCCAAGAAAAAGGTGGTGAAACCAAGGCAAGACCAACCACTGCTAGACATGCAATAGAGGAAAAAAAGCTCGACTGTGTTTATTTGTCCCGGTTCATGACGACCAAAGATGGAAGTTGAAAGAGTCTGGTGGGCGATTCTCCAACAAGGATGGATGATGTAAGGATCTTTTTGTCGACTCGGATTGAAGTTTGGAAGACTGGTGATCTGCGACCAAAACTCTACTTTGGGAAAGCTCTTGAATTGGGTCCATTGATAACTATAGATGTCGGTGGTTTGGCTATCCTATGTGCCCTTGAGAGTGTTGAAGGTGGCGTATGTGAGTCGGTGCTGCCGACCCTAGAGTCTAAATGTGAGCACCCCCTCCATGTTATCCCCTGCATAAGTGGAGAGGAACTCGAGTGTGGGTTGCTTGTAGGTGAACACGAAAAGAGCTAGATAATCATGCTAACCCATGTTGAGGAACATTTGTTGCAAGCAATCGTCAAAGCCAAGGTTGATCATGGATTCGCGGTGGTAAAATTTGGTGGTTTGGATTGCACGTTTTTGGTGGTTGGACTTGAATTGCTTGATTTTTGCACTAGTGAGGACAAGGTTACCATCACGATCGACATGCTCGGTTGACACTTTTTTGGATGATCGCAGTGATTGAGCTTCACGGGAAGAACCATGAGGCGTGTGGATGGTTTTGTTCTTTCCCATTATACTTGTTAATAGAACCTAGCAAAAATACAAAGACCTGACCAAAATTATCCCTCACACTCGCCTACACCAATCCAATCAATTCAAACAAAAATAAAAATATAAACCAGACAAATACTCCATGTAACGCCCGTAGATCCGGGCTAGTCAATTTAGAGATAATAGGGGTCGAAAATGACTTTTCGACAAAAGATTATTTAGAATAAATAATTTTAACCAAGTTGTAGAATATGTCTCAAGGCTTCCGTACATATAAAGAGCGCCGAAATCTAAGTTATAACGAAGAAGTTATGACCCGTCGAAGTTTAGCGACGGAACCGGCACGGCACCGCGAAGACGTAAATAGTGAATTTATGATAGAGTGGCTTTTAGCCTTAGTAATCTAAATGAAAGTCGTAGAATATGTTAACCTGAGAACGTCCATAAAAATAATTCCCAAATATGACTTCGTATGAGGAAGTTATGATTTTTTGAAGTTTCGGCTTAGCGGTGTACAGCCCGAAGTTCGAGTATTAGATCGAGTGGTTTTTAGCCGACAGAACCTAAACGAGAATCGAAGATCTCATTATTAGTAGCGTAATGATAAAAAGACAGACGAAAATGGACATCGGATGAAGAATTTATGATATTTTAACGGACCAATCATGTCCCGGCCTGTTAAAAATATAACTTTAAAATAAAGTCAAAATTAGCCGACGAAGTCTAAACGAAAGTTGTAGAGTGTGTCTCCACCTATGCGTGGATATAAATAACGTCAAAAACGGAGTTCGTATGAACGAGTTACAAATTATAATAGCATATTTACGTATTAAAATAAAGTATAAATCATATATACATACACATAGATATACATATGTATATATCATTATAAAGGTATCGACGATGCGGTCATTATAAGACTAATGTTGAGTTATTTCGACATTAGTTTAGTACAAATATCGTTAAATCCATTTAAAATAGTATTATAAAGGGGTTTTTAGTTGTTTATATAACTATATGGTCATTAAGTAATTATGGAGGGTAGTTTTTGAAAATTCAGTTAGTATAAATAAGGGCCTCTAGCTCTCATATTTCTTGCACCGTTCTCTTGATTCAAAAGTCTTTCTCTTCTTATCCCCCGAGCATTTCGGTCCCTCGTGATTTGACTTCTCTTTCTATAGTTTTAGTATAGTAAGGTGAGCACGGAAGCACTGCACGAATCTTTTTTAGAAAGATTCAACGACGATGTTTTGCCCCTGCAGAGCCCGACTCCTAGCTAAAATCCCCTTGTAAGTAAGTTATGCTTACCTATTTTAATATAGCTTATATTTAAAATTAATATTGTTATTATGAACTTATAATAAATATTTGAGCTATTATTATGACTTAAATAAGTGTCGTTATAATATCTTTTTAACTACTCGTGATACGGGGAATCTGGTTTAAAGGGCTGCATAAGGTTGTTGGACTTCAGAAGTGCTATACGCCAAAATGGTCCTGCCCTCCGGTGTTTTATGTTTGGCCCCTGTCTGTACATAGTGGTTGGAAAGTATTGTTTAAAAGATTTTATAATAGTAATAACAATAAGACTAATAGTTAGTCACGGTAAATATTAGACTAAAATCTAGTGGTAATAATACTAGGTTTCGTCGAAGGAAATTATGTTAAAGTAAACGAAGCACTGTCTGAGTACCGAGTCACCACCTTCTCAGGTGAGTGCATAGTTACTTTCATCTTACACATAGATATGAAGTATTTTATATAAATTACGTGCTATGTGTGCATATTATCTGAATACTGGTTGTCTATGCTGAATGAACGATTTTATACATGTCTTAAATGATTTAAACTGTATATGTATTTTATATCTACGATAATGTTGGGGTAAAACATGGGTAGATGTAATAGATGGAGTATGAGTTGGATGATGAGTTGAGATGTGAAATAGACCGTGAGGTGAGGATGAGAGGTGGACGATGTGAGAAGCCTTTTTCCCAAATGATGGCCCATCATTCAGCAGAGTATGGATGACAACCACAGACTATTCTAGACAGTCCAGTGGAACACTAGTAGGCTCGCAACATGTAGGTGTTGTGAATGATGTGTTCACCCGGTGTACTCTAAACCCTAGCGTCCATGCAGACTTGGTGCCTAAACCTTGGTGATCATGCAGACTTGATACCTAAACCTTGGTGATCATGCAGACTTGGTTCATAAACCTTGGCTATCATGCAGACTTGATGCCTAAACCCTGGCGACAATGTAGACTTAGTGCCCGTTGTGTAAACCTTGGCGATCATGCAGAATTGATGCCTAACCCCTGGCGACTATGCAGACTTAGTGGCTGTTATGTAAACCGTGGAAACGATGGACTTCGTGACGATTCCTTAGGATGATCCCTAGGAATAAATGAACGAGGAATAGTTGATTCTTAGGGTAGATCCTTAAGAGTAAAGACGATAACAGGGATGGGTAATTGGGTTGATTGTTTGATGTTTAAACATAATAATTATATTATTGTGGGTTGAAAACCCTATGTACTCACCAGGTTTCCCAACTTGACCCACTCAATTTATTTATATCACAGGTGACGATGTGAAGTTACCTTACACTGAGAGATTAAGGAGATATAGATCACTAGTGATAATGAATGTAAGTTCTGTTTATGCTTATGTTTTTGTATTGACGATGACATCCCAAATGTTTTAAAACGAATTAAAAATACTTTTCTTCGGAAATGCTTTGATAACGTATTTATCATGTTTTACTGGGAACAAATTCCGCAACATTTTTATTAAAAGAGGTACTCTGATTTTTATAAAGCATAAATAAAAATCGGTATTTTCTGGCCGTGAAAATGGGGATGTCATAGTTGGTATCAGAGCATTAGTTTAAGCGAACTAGGAATAAGGATTTATTTCTAGACTTAAACTTAGAATGCTAAGCGATGATTGTGAGATGAGTGCCTACTATAATTTAGACACGAGTACTAGTTTATTTTAGGAAAATGCCTAAAATGTTTTATGTGCTAAATGATTAATGTTATAGCTATAAAAATGCCTTATATGCTGTTATTCGTTCGGATCTATGGTCTGTTGCCGACCGGATCTGTAAACCTTATGTGTTCAAGATTCTAAGCGTATGATTACGATATTAGAACTAGCATGTAACTTTTCAGATTAATAAGGAGATTTATACGTCTATCGTAAATAAGATCTTTCCTATCTTAAATTCTCGTCTTGGTACACCGAACGTCTGCTTTGGTGTACAAAACAAGAGGAAGATGACAACCTGAGCCTAAGAATGTGATGGGTCATGCATCGGCCGTTGCGCCTGCACCCAAACCTATCACAATGGCAGAAGTTCAGGAAGTGATGCGAACCATGATAAACTGTTAAAATAGAGGAAAAAAAGACGGCTTACGATACTGAATAATAACTATCAGAAGATATAATAAGCGATGTATCTTGCCTTTAGAATACGTTTGATAAAATAGTAGTACGTCTATAGAAGTAGGGTACATCTGAATGTACACATTTGATTGGCGGGATGATAGAACAATTGATGTAATTCTAAAAGTTTTCCTATCATCTGTGTGACATCCCCAATTTCACGGCCAGAAAAGACCGATTTTTTTATGCTTTGTTTTTAAAATCAGAGTAATCGTTTAAAGAAAACTGTTGCGGAATTTGTTCCCAAAAACAAAAATATGATAACCATTTATCCAAACATTTCTCAAAGAGAATGTATTTTCATTAAATAATAAAACCTTGGGATGTCATGTTCGATACAGACCAAAAGCATAAACAATATAAAATAGAACTTACAATAGTTATTTATAACTACTGATCTACAATCCAAAATCTCTCGTCAAGTCCGCCAACTTATACCCTTGTGCCATTACCTGTAATGAAAAGAAAACTTAGTGGGTCAGGCTTGGGAGCCTGGTGAGCATATAGGGTTTTCAACCCACAATAATATAATTGTTATATTTAATCAGCAAACAATCAACCCAATTACCCATCCCCATTATCTTCTCAAGGTTTTATCCTAAGAACCAACTATCCTTCATTCATTTATTCCTAAGGAATTTGGCACGAAATCCATTGCTGCCAAAGTTTATTTATCAAGTACTAAATCCATAGCTATCAGGCGCTAACTCCATAGTCACCAAGGTTCACTTAACAAGCGCTAACTCCATAGTCGCCAAGGTTTACTCAACGAGTGCTAACTCCATAGTCACCAAGGTTTACTCAACAAGCGCTAACTCCATAGTCGCCAAGGTTCATCAAATAGGCACGAAGTCACATCGTCGCCAAGGTTTATACAATAGGCGCTAACTCCATAGTCACCAACTATCCCATCTACCCAAGTTCTACCCAACATTTTCGTAGATATAAATACTTACACAGTTTAAATCATTTAACACTTGTATAAAACATCAATTCCATGCCCATCTCAAATAGACAAATAATATATAAACACATAACACGTATTTCATAGCAAATACTTCATATTTATGTGTTAGAAGAAAGTAACTACACACTCACACATATAAACAACAATATACTTAATACACTCAAACCATACTTGTATTATTATTGTGTTTATGAAAGGTAGTATACACTCACTTGATTAGAAGATGATCGGACAACACTACGGCTTGTAGAAGTAGTATTCTTCGGTAGATCTGGAAGATCTCCACAAAAATCGAACTTCCCGCGGGCAGAGCTTCGGCTCGGAAATCTTACTTCTCAGGATCTTCAGGACCTCGGGACTTGCTTCGGGGCTCGGGAATGATACCGGGGGGCTTCGGGGTACTTCTGGCACGCAAAACGATGCAAAACGGGAGAGAGAAGAGAGAAAAAGAGCAATTGAGTCGGCTGCCCTCGCATCCTAATTATAGGAGGCTGGAGCCTCGGAGTACGCGGGGCGTACAGCGTTACGTGGGGCATACTGGTCCGAAATCGTCATTGCTTACGTATCCGAAGTCACTTGAGTGCGAGGTGCGTCATGCTTCGCGGTACGTGGGGCGTACAACAGTACGCTGGGCGTACTTCGGATGAGTCTGATGACTCCTCTTCGGATAATACCAAGATTTAGAATTAAATTTAAATATTAAATATTTAATAAACTTCGGAAATTCATATCTTCTTCATACGAACTCCGTTTTCGACGTTCTTTATATCCACGCGTAGGTGAGACTACGCTCTACAACTTTTGTTTAGACTTCGTCGGCTAATTTTGACTTTTATTTTTATTAATTATTTTTAGTAGGCCGGGACAGAAAACTTCGTTATAAATTCATAACTTCTTCGTTTGACGTCCGTTCTCGCCTAACTTTTCATCGCTTCGATACCAACAACAAGATCTTCGATTCTCGTTTAGATTGACTTGACTAAAAACCGCTCGATCTCAAATCGAGTATTTCGGGCTGCATACTGTTAAGTCGAAACTTCAATAAATCATAACTTCCTCATACGAAGTCAGATTTGGGCATTCTATATATGTATGGAATCCTTGTAACATATAATAAAACTTAGTTAAGATTATTCATTCTAAATAATCTTTTATCAAAAAGTCATTTTTGACGCTTATCGTCTCTAAATTGACTAGCCCTGATCTACGGGCGTTACAATTATCTCCCCCTTAGGATGATTACGTCCCGGAATCATCAACGAAATAGGATTCGTATACTGACTCCATAAGTTATCTCTCCATCCTAAGTAATAACCTTGATGCTCAATCCTGCATCTTCTCTTCTTACTATGTTGGACTTTAAATCGTAACCTTCAAGTTACAAAATAAATCCTTATTGTGGACTCCTTCTTCTTCTTAAGATAAATACATTCATTTATCTATTGTAACTAACCGATGGGTCGTGTCCTGATGACCTCTCATCGTAGTCGGACTCAATTTAATATGACCACTAGGGTCGGAATAACCATCATCCTACTAGTCATTACCGAAACAATGGTAATGACATGCTTGAATAAAACGGAAACAATTTCTAGCTTCTTGGTAACCTTGCGACTTTCCCTGATCCAAGTGTGAGTCCTGTGCTTCCAGTAGTATAGATCTCTACTACCATTCACACCTACTCATACTCGTCCCAAGCATTGTCTCGCAGTTAACCAAGTCACCATACATAAATCATATAATCATTCAACACATCAGATAACAAAACCAGGGTTTATATTAATTCTTGAAACTATTACACAAAAGTTCAAGTTCACCCTATACTATGCCTCTAACAGGCTATGCTTCCTGATACATACTTTATATGTTAATATGAAGTCTTCATCTTTTAATCCTCCCATCCTTTTCTGCTTCATTGAGGAACATGTGGAATGCCCTTGGCTGTGGAGGTGTGTCTTTCTTTGGGCAGTTTTTAGAAATATGCCCTTCTTCGTTACATCTATAGCACACCTTCTTAATGGGTGCGCACTTGTTGGCGTAATGACCTGTCTTCCCACATTTGTAGCAAGTCATCTCCTCGCTACATTTCCCGAAGTGTTTCTTCTTACACTTCTCACACCACTTAGCTTCATCTCTTCCCCCAGATTTCGAGAATTTGCTTTCTTTATCGATTATTGAAGATCCTTCACGCTTCCTTTTCTCTCCAACTTCAGCTCTTTCCAGACCTTTTTCTTTTATTTGGGTCTCAACATTCTTGGCTGCCCAGATGGCGGCTTTCAGAGTGATTGCTTGCTTGACTATCGGACCAAAGTCCGTTGGTAATCCATTGGCAAACTTGTTGACCTTGGAAAGTTCAGTTGGAATTAGGTATGGAATAAGCTTCATCTTCTCCGTAAAGCTCGTAGCGTATTCAGTGACGCTCAATTTTCCTTTCTTCAGATTCTGGAACTCATTGTTGATTTCCAGAAGATCTTGCTCAGAGCAGTATTGCATTTTCAGTTGCACCACGAACTCTTCCCAAGACATCTTGCTAGCTTCCCCCTTGGGCATCGAACCAGCTAGTAACTTCCACCAGCTCAGTACTCCAGATTTTAACAGAGGGATTGCAAGAGCGGTCTTCTGTCTGTTGCTACACTCGAAACTTTCAAACATTGTCTCCATTTCAGAGATCCAGTCCATGACTTGCACCGGTTTCGGGCTCCCAGAAAGACATGGTGGTTTGGATGCCATGAAATCCTTGTACTTGCATCCACGTCCGTCATTTCCTCCATCCTGGTTGTTTTGGCTAACTATTGGTGGGTTGGCTTGACCAACGGTCCCACTGTAGTTTCCTCCTTGAAACTGCCCTCCATTTACTTCGGGCTCTTCAACTTGAATTGACAATTCTTCGCGATTCCGCCTAATCAGACGTCTGGTTTCTTCCATCTTATTATCCAACATTGCTTGGATCATCACTTGAACTCCGGCCATTTTCATTGGTTCAGGTGTTGCTGCTACAACAGGTATTTGTTCAATCACTGGTATTTGATTCCTGTTTTCATCAGCATTTCCAACTCCACTCCTCGTTCTTACCATTTTTGATCTATACACCGAATAAGGTGAAATTAGATCCTTATTTACAATATATATTCAAATCATCCTTATCACTCCGAAACGTTTACATGCTAGTTCTAATATCGTAGACGCACGCATAGAATCCTAAACACATAAGGTTTCTAGATCCGGTCGGCAACAGACCATAGATCCGAACAATTAACATCATATATGGCAAACATATAACAATTAGCACATAATAGCATTTTAGGCAATTTTCCTAAAATAAACTAGTGCCTGTGTCAATTTAGGTGTACAACTAAAATATAATGGACACACTCAACTCACAATCATTGCTTAGCATTCTAAGTTTAAGTCTAGAAATAAATCCATATTCCTAGTTTGCTTAAACTAATGCTCTGATACCAACTGTGACATCCCCAATTTCACGGCCATAAAAGACCGATTTGTTTATGCTTTGTTTTTAAAATCAGAGTAATCGTTTAAAGAAAACTGTTGCGGAATTTGTTCTCAAAAACAAAAATATGATAACCATTTATCCAAACATTTCTCAAAGAGAATGTATTTTCATTAAATAATAAAACCTTGGGATGTCATGTTCGATACAGACCAAAAGCATAAACAATATAAAATAGACCTTACAATAGTTATTTATAACTACTGATCCATAATCCAAAATCTCTCGTCAAGTCCGCCAACTTATACCCTTGTGCCATTACCTGTAATGAAAAGAAAACTTAGTGGGTCAGGCTTGGGAGCCTGGTGAACATATAGGGTTTTCAACCCACAATAATATAATTGTTATATTTAATCAGCAAACAATCAACCCAATTACCCATCCCCATTATCTTCTCAAGGTTTTATCCTAAGAACCAACTATCCTTCATTCATTTATTCCTAAGGAATTTGGCACGAAATCCATTGCTGCCAAAGTTTATTTATCAAGTACTAAATCCATAGCTATCAGGCGCTAACTCCATAGTCACCAAGGTTCACTTAACAAGCGCTAACTCCATAGTCGCCAAGGTTTACTCAACAAGCGCTAACTCCATAGTCGCCAAGGTTTACTCAACAAGCGCTAACTCCATAGTCGCCAAGGTTCATCAAATAGGCACGAAGTCACATCGTCGCCAAGGTTTATACAATAGGCGCTAACTCCATAGTCACCAACTATCCCATCTACCCAAGTTCTACCCAACATTTTCATAGATATAAATACTTACACAGTTTAAATCATTTAACACTTGTATAAAACATCAATTCCACGCCCATCTCAAATAGACAAATAATATATAAACACATAGCACGTATTTCATAGCAAATACTTCATATTTATGTGTTAGAAGAAAGTAACTACACACTCACGCATATAAACAACAATATACTTAATACACTCAAACCATACTTGTATTATTATTGTGTTTATGAAAGGTAGTATACACTCACTTGATTAGAAGATGATCGGACAACACTACGGCTTGTAGAAGTAGTATTCTTCGGTAGATCTGGAAGATCTCCACAAAAATCGAACTTCCCGCGGGCAGAGCTTCGGCTCGGAAATCTTACTTCTCAGGATCTTCAGGACCTCGGGACTTGCTTCGGGGCTCGGGAATGATACCGGGGCTTCGGGGTACTTCTGGCACGCAAAACGATGCAAAACGGGAGAGAGAAGAGAGAAAAAGAGCAATTGAGTCGGCTGCCCTCGCATCCTATTTATAGGAGGCTGGAGCCTCGGAGTACGCGGGGCGTACAGCGTTACGCGGGGCGTACTGGTCCGAAATCGTCATTGCTTACGTATCCGAAGTCACTTGAGTGCAAGGTGCGTCATGCTTCGCGGTACGCGGGGCGTACAGTAGTACGCTGGGCATACTTCGGATGAGTCCGATAACTCCTCTTCGGATAATACCAAGATTTAGAATTAAATTTAAATATTAAATATTTAATAAACTTCGGAAATTCATATATTCTTCATACGAACTCCGTTTTCAACGTTCTTTATATCCACACGTAGGTGAGACTACGCTCTACAACTTTTGTTTAGACTTCGTCGGCTAATTTTGACTTTTATTTTTATTAATTATTTTTAGTAGGCCGGGACAGAAAACTTCGTTATAAATTCATAACTTCTTCGTTTGACGTCCGTTCTCGCCTAACTTTTCATCGCTTCGATACCAACAACAAGATCTTCGATTCTCGTTTAGATTGATTTGACTAAAAACCGCTCGATCTCAAATCGAGTATTTCGGGCTGCATACTGTTAAGTCGAAACTTCAATAAATCATAACTTCCTCATACGAAGTCAGATTTGGGCGTTCTATATATGTACGGAATCCTTGTAACATATACTAAAACTTAGTTAAGATTATTCATTCTAAATAATATTTTATCAAAAAGTCATTTTTGACGCTTATCATCTCTAAATTGACTAGCCCTGATCTACGGGCGTTACAATCTGGAATGTCCATCACCAACCAAGTTGAAGCAGAATTGATGATTGAAGATATGCATGGAAGAAGTCCTAGTAGAGTCTAGGGAAATTTTTATGATTATTTGGACACACTCGTATGTGTTAAACTGTTTTGCGATTTTAGGACTTGGGGACTGCGAGACAATACTTGGGACGAGTATAAGTAGGTGTGAAAGGTAGTAGATGCATATACTACCGGAAGCACATGACTCACGCTTGGATCGGGGAAAGTCACAAGGTCACCAAGAAGCTAGTAATTGGTTCCGTTTTGTTCATGTATGTCGTTACCATCGTTTCGGTAATGACTAAGAAGATGATTGCTATTCCGACCCTAGTGGTCATATCATGTAACATCCCAAAAATCCGTACCAAAAAATTTTCTTTAAATCATTACCAAAGCCATATTCATAAAACATATCATAAGTCACAACATGAATTCAGAGTATAATTTCCAAAACATATGTTCATTATCAGAGTAAAACATCCCAGGCTGACAAATCAATGGTGTGTGCCATGCGATCACCCCGATCTCTTCCCTCCGCTACCAGAAGTACTTGAAACCAAAACTGAAAACCATAAGCACGAAGCTTAGTGAGTTCCCCAACCTACCACATACCCTGCATAAACACATACAACATATACCGGGCCATGCCCGCTACTTCGGGCCTCGCCAGCTACTTCGGGCCTCGCCCGCTACTTCGGCCCTGCCGGTCCATGCCCCGCCTGGCTTCGAGCCCCGCTCGGATATAGATCTGTTTCACTTAGGCCTCGCTTGTCACTGGGCCTCGCCCACTAACATATAATAGCACATAGGCATATAACAACACATAAGCTAACATATACTAATACATCCTGTACTGAGGCCTCGGCTATCTTGGGCCTCGCCCTTGTCCTGCTACTGATGAGTCATGGAACCCCGTCCACGCTCCTACTGGTGGTGAGATACGGGCCCATCCCACACTCACTCTTTCCCTAACTTGGGCCTCGCCCCTGTTTTGCTGCTAATGAGATGTGGAACACCGTCCACACTCTTCTATTGGTGAGATACGGGACCTCTCCCACACTCACCTCCCTACAAGGCACATACAAGTATCACACAGACAACAAGTATACCCTATCATGCAAACTATTCCTTGGGCACTCGCCCGCTATCAATGGACCTTGGTCCTAAATATCATATTGGGATATAGTGCCTAGGGCTAACGCTTGGGTCTTCCTACTCATATCTACATGGGCCGACATTGTGGCCTTAGACCCATTCACACAAAGGGAAACTCACATGCACTTGATGAACTTGCTGATAACCCCTCTAGCTGTTGCCCGACAACTCTCTGAACTCCTGCTCCACTAGCTCCCCGAGCTACCAATATCAATGCAACACTTAGTCTAACTGTCCCTCGAAAGTCAACTAAGTCAACTCTGGTCAAAGTCAAAGTCGACCTTCCAGGTCAACCCTACTCGCCGTGTCTGCCTACTGACTCGCCGAGTTCATATGCTCAGAGTCCTTCCATTCGCGACTCGACTCGCCGAGTCAGCCCATGACTCGCCGACTCCACCGATTTTCGAGTCCTGACCTGTCCAACTCACCGAGTCCCCACTCAACTCACTGACCCGAGTCTTTGTTGGAATAGTGTCTAAGGCTGCAACTATATTAGGGAAGTATTTGACCCGGTTGTGCATGGTCCTTTTGGGTTGCCTTCACCATAGCTACTTGACAGGATGATTTATTATGAGAGAAGAAATATTATTAATATATTATGAGAATAATATAAGGAATAATAATATTGTTATTTGATTAATATAATTCATAAATTAATTAAGAATTAATTTGGTGACTTAAAGAGATTAATTGAATAAAGGGGCATAAACTGTCAATTGTATGATAGTTGGACTTTGGGCTATAAATCCATTATGGATAATGGTGGACGATTTCTAGGGCTTAGGATAGACTTAGAATTCGTCCAAAGGCTTATCAATTAGGGTATTGGATTGCTTAGGGCCTAAGTTATCCAATTAGGGTTTAAGGGTGAAACCCTAGGAGCCTTACAAGTATAAATAGACCCCAAGGGTTAAGGAAATCGGCACTTGTGCTTTAGAAAGAAACCCTGGCCGATTTTGATCCCCTCTCCTCTCTCTCAAATCATCCTCTTGCTAGTTGGTGTTTGTAAGCCATTAGAGGAGTGACAATTGTGACTCTAAAACTCCAAGGACAAGAAGATCAAGCAAGTGATTCAAGGTAAACTTCTAATTCTGATTTCTTATTGTTATTATACTCTATTAGCCATTAGAAGTCTTGGATTCAATGCATGTCTAATTAGAGAAACCTAGATCTAAGCATTAGGGTTTGCATGTGCACATAGGAATGTTCATATGACCAAAACCCATCAGTGGTATCAGAGCCTATATTGGTTTCTATTGAATTGATGCATTGATTGCTTGTTTGATGCCTTCAAAATTCGAATCTTGTGGTTCTGTCTGATGGACTCGGCGAGTCCCATAGTGGACTCGGCGAGTCCATTGGGGTACTCGGCGAGTCCGAGCGTCAGAAAGAGCAAATGTCGGGATTTCTTGCTGTTTATCTTTGAGATACTTGCCTTTATCATATTAGATCAATATAAATCCGATTTTATGATATATATGAGTATATTCTTGATCTAATTAAAGATATTTATCAATTAATAAAATATTTATTTCCTTATGTGATAATTGATTAATTATTTTGATTAAATTGGTAAATTGTTTTGCGAACAGTAGTTGTCCCTGTTGGTCTGGAAGCTGGCGTCACTATACCCTCGCACCTTCAAGTCATCACTCCCTCCGAGGACTAAGAACCATTCCTTCGTCCTCCAAAGGTACTTAAGGATATTCTTAACCGCAACCCAATGAGCTCTGCCAGGATTCCCTTGATATCTGCTAACCATGCTCAAAGCAAAGGCTACATCAGGGTGAGTACAAGTCATAGCATACATGATTGAGCCAACTGCGGAAGCGTATGGTACTTGGCTCATTTCTGCTATTTCTACTTCGGTACTCAGACTTTGAGTCTTACTCAACTTGGCATTACTTTGTATCGGTAATTCTCCCTTCTTTGAGTTTTCCATACTAAAACGTTTTAGTACCTTCTCTAAGTAAGTGTTCTGACTAAGTCCTATTAATCTCTTACTTCTTTCTCTTACTATCCTTATTCCCAAAATATAGGAAGCCTCTCCGAGGTCCTTCATAGCAAAGCACTTCCCGATCCAGGACTTAACCTCCTGTAGATTCGGGATGTCGTTTCCTATGAGTAATATGTCATCGACATATAGAACGAGGAAACTTACTATACTCCCACTGGCTTTGACATATACACACGATTCATCTTCGCTTCGTACAAATCCAAACTCTTTGACTTTCTCATCGAAGCAAAGATTCCATCTGCGAGACGCTTGCTTAAGTCCATAAATGGACTTCTCAAGTTTACACACTCTATTCGGATGCTTCGGATCCACAAACCCCTCTGGCTGAGCCATGTAAACATCCTCATCCAACTTTCCGTTAAGGAAAGCGGTCTTGACATCCATTTGCCAAATCTCATAATCATGAAATGTGGCAATCGCTAGCATCACTCTAATAGATTTTATCTTCGCAACTGGTGAGAAGGTCTCGTCATAGTCAACTCCGGGAGTTTGAGTAAAGCCCTTCGCGACTAATCGCGCTTTATATGTATGTACATTTCCATCCTCGTCGGTCTTCTTCTTGAAGATCCATTTGCACCCAACGGTCTTACGTCCGGGCACATTATCAACCAAATTCCAAACTTGGTTATCATACATGGATTAGATCTCGCTATCCATTGCCTCTTTCCATTTCACAGACTCCGGGCCTACCATGGCTTCCTTATAGCTATTAGGTTCATCAAGGTTTATTAGTGTACCATCACTAATATACGTGTCCCCTTCGGTAGTAATATGAAAACCATAAAACTGGGGTTGAACTCTAACTCTTTCGGAACGTCTAAGAGGTAAGGATTCGTCAATCGGTTCAACCGGAGTTTCCTCCTCGGGTTGAGTGCCAGCGGTGGAGGTTCCTTCATCTATCGACTCTTGAATCTCTTCAAGCTCCCACTGTCTCCTTGGCCTATGAGTTCTCGCTCTCGGAAAACTCCTCTCCTTGCAACGAAGACAACATTGTCCTTCGGTCTATAGAAGAGATATCCAAAGGATTTCTGCGGGTAGCCGATGAAAATACATCGCTCACTACAAGGTTCGAGCTTGTCATGAGTATCTCATCTTACGAAAGCCTCGCAACCCCAAACATTGATATGTGCTAACGAGGGAGCTTTCCCTGTCCACATCTCGTGAGGTGTTTTGGCAACCTTTTTAGTAGTGACTCGGTTAAGGATATGGGCGGCAGTCTCTAAGGCATACCCCCAAAAAGAGATTGGTAGTAAAACACGGCTCATCATAGAGTGAACCATCTCCAACAAGGTTCGATTACGCCTTTCTGCCACACCATTCAATTGTGGTGTCCTAGGTGGCGTCAATTGTGAAACTATTCCACACTCCTTGAGATAATCGTGGAATTCAAGACTTAGGTACTCTCCTCCTCGATCGGATCGAAGCATCTTGATTTTCCTGCCCAATTGATTCTCCACTTCATTCTTGAACTATTTGAACTTTTCAAAAGTTTCTGACTTTTTCTTGATTAAATAGATATACCCATATCTACTATAGTCATCGATAAAAGTCACGTAGAAGTGGTTCCCATCATTCGTGGTTGATCTAAACGGTCCACATACATCGGTATGTATTAGGTCCAATAGACCCTCGCCCCTTTCACACGTACTTGTGAAGGGTGACTTGGTCATCTTTCCAAGTAAACAAGATTCGCATGTGTCATCTTCCCTAAGGTCGAATGACACCAACACTCCATCCTTTTGGAGTTGGGCTATGCGTTTCTTGTTGACATGTCCAAGACGACAGTGCCACAAGGATGCTCTATCCATACTATTGGAAGAATCTATGTTCAAAACATCATTTCCTAAGTTATCATAACAGTTTCATAAATTCCATTACACGGTATTGCTTCAAAATAAAAGACACCATTTAGATAAGCCAAAATAGAACCATTCTCATTATTAAAAGAAAATCTAAAACCTTGTCTAAACAAACCATGAAATGAAATGATGTTTCTAGTCATTTCTGGCGAATAGCAACAATTGCTCAATTCTAAACTTAAACCATTCCTAAGCACTAAAGAATACACTTCAATCTTGGTCACATGCGATGATCTTCTGTTCCCCATGATTAGATTTATTCTTCCAGCCTCCACATCCCTATTTCTTCTGAGTCCCTGCACATTAGAACAAATGTGGTAACCACAACCGGTATATAGAACCCAAGAAATAGCATGAGACGAATCGTTATATTTAATAGTGTATATACCTGCGAAAGACGGCTTGATCTTTCCTTCCTTGATGGCTTGCAGGTACTCTGGGCAGCTTCTCTTCCAATGTCCTATCTTGTGGCAGTGGTGGCACTCTGCCTCCTTTGGGTTAGGGCAGGGCTTAGCAGGATCAACTTTGGTCCCACTAGAAGAGGCACCATCTCGGGCTTTAACCTTGCGATAGTTCTTAGACGAAGCCTTCCTCTTCTTTCCCTTTCCTTGTCCAATAGCCAAAACAGGAGCAGCGGGTGGATTAGGAGTTGGCGCAACAGACTTGTCCTTGAAGTTGCTCTCAGCGACCCTCAAGAGACCTTGGAGTTTGCTTAGGGTGACCTCCTCTTTATTCATGTGGTAGGTCATCCTAAATTGATTGTAGCTAAGAGGCAAAGAGTGAAGCACCATGTCGATCGCCAAGTCTTCCCCAAAGTCAACATTCAACTTGCGAAGACGGTCGACATACCTTTGCATCTTTTGCAGGTGCACGGTAAGAGACTCTCCATGACCCATCTTAGCGGAAATCATGTTAGTGAAAATCTCATAACGCTCTTGTCTCGCGTTTTGGTGGTATCTCTCCAATAAGTCTTGATGCATCTCGTACGAGTACATGTCCTCATAGGACTTTTGGAATTCGGAGTTCATAGTGGCTATCATGATGCAATGTACCTTCGTTGCATCACGCTCGTGAGTTTCAAAAGCGGTCATTTCAGCCGGAGTAGCGATTTCAGGGTTGATTTTCTCGAGCTTCTCATCGAGGACATACTCCTTAACCTCATAGCGAGCAATAGTGCGAATGTATCTTATCCATTCGCTAAAGTTCGTCCCATCGAAGGTGACCTTTTGACAAAGGCTCATCAATGTGAAAGAACTAGCAGCAGTGTTGTTCGCGTTCGACATCTAAAAATAGAAAGGACAAAGATAGATTAGAATATGAATCCCTAATTATCACCCAATAAGAAAAATTAGGGCTAGGATCCAACAACAATATTTTCATATTAGAAAAGGGATGTCGTAATCTAACATGCAAACAATTTGAAGGTAAGTGAATGACGATTCACTAATTCTCCACCATGAAAACCTAACTTTAAGTTCTAAATGAATTTGAGAATTCCTAGGTTTAGATGAGATTCATTGAAACATTTCAATGGCATGTTTAAATCTCGATATGCCCCTCTTGTTTGTGACTGGGATACCGAGGATCACAAAGCGGGTGTGAATTACCATGCAAATTCACATGGTGCCTTCATTGTAACGATCACCCATTCGATGTGCCGGTAAACCACACACGCTCCATCGAACTATGATAAACAATGAATCACCCTTTGCCACCTTCGCTTAGAACCAATTAATGTGCCGATAAAACATGGAGGATCAAATAACAAATAATCTCAATTAACAATTAATTCCATTATTATCCATATTTGATTTATTTAATGATTTCTTGCAAGATAATTACCAATTTAATCAAAATAATTAATTAATTATCACATAAGGAAATTAAATATTTTATTAATTGATAAATCTCTTTAATTAGATCAAGATTATAGTCATATATATATATCAAAAATCGGATTAGGGTTGATCTAATATGATAAAGGCAAGTTTCCATAAGATAAATATCAAAAAATCCCGAATCTGGCCCTTCCTGACGCTTGGACTCGCCGAGTACACCATGGGACTCGCCGAGTCAGGACAACTCGCCGAGTCCACCATGGGACTCACCGAGTCCATGACTCAGAAACATAAAAATTGAATTTTTCAAGCAAGATTCAAACAAACAAGCAACAATTTAATAGAAACCAATCTAGTCTCTGATACCACTGATGGGTTTTGGCCATATGAACATTCCTATGTGCACATGCAAACCCTAATGCTTGGATCTAGGTTTCTCTAATTAAACATGCTTTGAATCCAAGACTTCTAATGACTAATTAGAAGTAAGAACAATACAAAATCAGATCTAAAAGTTTACCTTTGAATCTCTTGTTTTGATCTTGTTGTCTTGGAGCTCTAGAGTCACAATTGTCACTCCTCTAATGGCTTACAAACACCAACTAGCAAGGAGGATGATTTGAGAGAGAGGAGAGGGATTAGAATTCGGCCAGGGTTTCTTTGCTTTAGCAGAGGTGCCGATTTCCCTTGCCCTAGGGGTCTATTTATACTTGTAAGGCTCCTAGGGTTTCACCCTTAAACCCTAGTTGGATAATCTTTCCTTAAAGCAATCCTAATCCTTACCTAAGATAGCCTTGGACGAATTTGAGGCTATCCTAAGCCCTAGAATCCGTCCATCCTCTATCCAAGAAGGATTTACAGCCCAAAGTGTAACTATCAAACAATTAACAGTTTATACCCTCTTATTTAATTAATCTCTTTAAGTCACCAAATTAATACTAATTAATCTATGACTTATATTAATCAAATAAAAATATTATTATTCTTTATATTATTCTCATAATATATAAATAATATTTATTCTCTCATAATAAATCATCTTATCAAGTTGCTATGGTGAAGGCAACCCAAAAGGACCATGCACAATCGGGTCAAATACTTGCCTAATATAGTTGCAGCCTCAGACACTATTCCAACAACCACCTGTGGGGAATTTCTCTTCATTTCATTTCGAGTCCCGAAGTCTCTTTTATTTTGAGAAATGGTACCAAAAAGTAATCTTATCTCTTAAGGTGTCTTGTTAAAGATGTCACCACCACTTGAAGCATCAATCTTCCTTTGATCTTTTTCATTCATACCATCATAAGATTGTTAAAGAAGTAGTTGTTTGGGTATGTTGTGTTGAGGACAACTTGTACACAAGTTGTTGAATCGCTCCCAAAAATCATGAAAACTCTCATTCTCCTCTTGACGAATCCCCAAAATGCCACTTCTTTGACTTGATATCTAGGAGGTGGGATAGAACTTGCTATTGAAGGCTTTGAGTAACTCTTCCCATGTGTGAATAGATCCCGGTGGTAAGTTAAATAACCACTCTCTAGCTTTATCTTCCAAGGTGAGCAGGAATGTGGTCAACTTGAAATCATCCAATGTCACATGTTCTGGCAACATGCTAACACATATCATATGAAAGGACTTCAAATGCCTTTGAGGATCTTCTCTATCCAACCCGTGGAACTTGGTGATTTGATGTATGAAACTTCATTTCAATTCAATCCCTCGGCGGTTTGCGGGATAAACAATACCAAGAGGTGTGTGAGTAACATACGTCTCTATCATTTCTCTAAGTGTCAACTCTTGAAGGGGATTGGGTGGATTGGGGTTATTGGGATATTATTGCATGTAATTGGGAGGTTGTTGGTAAGGTGGGTATGGGTATTATTGGTGATTGTACATTTATGGTGGATAAGGATGGTAGTTAGGATTGGTTGTAGGGGGTGTTGTTGTGGGTACATTGGGTGTTGGTACATTGGAGGGTGTTGGTAATTGGGTTGATTTGGTTGATGTGCTTGTTGTTGTTAAACTTGAAAAGCATTGTTTTGAGGTTGGCTGTTTTGATGGAAGTTTTGGTTTTTTGGTTGTGGTTGTTGATAATTGGGGTGATTTGGTTGATGAGGGGGTTGATTCCAAGGTGACATATCTATGAGAGGTTCTTGAAGTTGTTGTTGTCTTGGTTGTTGGGGTGGGGTATTGGCATATTGATTGTTTGCGTTTGGGTTGGGATTGTGAGGTGGAGTGTGATTCATGGCTATGTAGTTTTCAAAAGGAATGTCTTCAAAGGAATGACCAACAATTGGAGAACTCAGTTTGGTGTCGGTATCACTTGAAGTATGAACTTGATCTTCTATGTTGATTAGTGGAGAAGAGGCAGAAGCTTGAACGAGTTGTTGTTGCTTTGCTTGTTTGGCTAACTTTTTCAACCTTTTTGCTTCTTTTTCAATCTATAGATTGTAGAATAGTTCACTAGTTCTTGTAGACCTAGGCATAAACAATCAAATAACAATAACCAATTTCCCTGCCAACGGCACCAAAACTTGGTGGGATGTCAAGTCCACCAAGCAAATTACACCCTTTGTTTGCAAATAAAAGGTAATATAATGGTAAAAAGGGGTATCGATCCTCGGGGAAATGGTTGTATTCAATCACCAATGCAATCCAATAGAACTAGTGTAAATAAACTAATTAACTACAATTAAACTAAAATGGGGGTGTTGTGATTGCTTGAAAACTAAAAGACTTGAATAACTAAAAAGCTTGTAATTAAGCAAGATGGTGAGATGCTCAAATATTGGAGAGAATTGGTTAACCAAGGCAATTCAACACAATGAACAATTGTGTGTTTATCATGAGGATTTAATATGAAGCGTATCGTTCATCCCAAATTGGTTATAGCAATCATGAAGCATGATATGCCAAGGTTTCTCATAGGTAGTATGGAGGTTGGGGAAGCCCACAACACACCTTCTTAATCAAAATCAAGGATTCAATTGAAGCAATTGAACCCAAGGAGTTGATTAGCCTTAAGAATGAAGGAATCCCCAATTCATAGAGGATGTCAATGCTTACACATCCATAAAGGATTCATGATTCATAAGCTAGAGAGGATTTTTACCATCATAAAGCCCTTGTAAATTCAATGATTCAATTCTAAACCAAAGAAATAAACCAACAATTGCTCATTCAAGTACCAAGCTCATGATCAAAGTATTAAACAAGCATAAGAAATATGAACTATAATCATAAACATAAGATAAATGACAATTAAGCATGAATCCTTCAAAAACCCACAAATATCCAAGGGTTTTAGCCAAAGTTAACCAAAATAGAGAAATTAGCCACTCATGGCAACAAAATAACAATCACAAAAGTATAATTGCATCAAGAAACTACCAATTGCTTAGAAAGATGAGAAGAATGAGTATCAAGATCCAAAATCGCCTCTAATGGTATCCAATGGTGGAAAATTGAAGTGTCTCTGAAAGATCCAACCCCCCATGGTAAATGGTGAACAAAATGACCAAAATGCCCAAAAGTGTGTAGCTGTGCGGGTACCCTCGCAAGTGTTGCGCAACTAAGACTCCACCCTCGCAAGTGTTGCTGGAATCCTATTGGTCCATTCTTCTCCACTACACCACTCCACTATCCAAGATTCCCTTGGTCCCCTCCACGCCTTATATGATTCAAATTTGGCCAATCACCTTCAATATTTTAAATATGGATAGTCCATGTTAATGGATTCGTAAAGCCCAATAATGCATCGAGAAACCCACTAAGCCCAACTCCAGTCAAAACGCAACCACAATGAGCTCCAAAACCCTGCAAAATATCTCATGCAAAATAGAAAGTACATGACATGATCCATGATAAAGAAAATAAAGAATATACAATGCAATACTAATAAAAAAAAACTAAAAAAATACTAAAATAAACTAATAAAAATAAGGAAATAAAATAGGCTATCATGGATTGAAGCTTTGAACTCCTTTTCATTACTCTCACTTTGTCTAAAAAGCATCTGGTAGCTTCTATATCATACGACAAATGTGAACCACCAAAGATTCTTATGGAAGTCATGGAGCTCACTATCGTCATCGTTGAACCCTAATGAGGTTAATAGATTCAATTGTTTCTTCTTTTACTTTCTTTCACCTGTTTTTTGTTAAACATGAACTCAAATTTTTGTTTCAAGTCATTTTCATTAAACAAGGCCAGACAATTTCAAGGTGGGTGTTCTTATGCTTTAAACATTTGAACCTTAATGAGGTTATCAGATTCAATTGTTTCTTCTTCTACTTTCTTTCACATGTACTTTGTTAGACATGAACTCAAATTGGGATCAAATAAAGCAACAATTCCATTCCCGATTATAAAAAACTAAAATAGAATGTTGAATTCCACTTTGTAGATGAACATGTGGCCGAATTTCCAGATCATACCAATGGTCTTCAAGTTGCTACCAATGATCATGTATGTCTCAAACCTATTACAAGAAGATATGTTTTAAGCTTATTATTTTAAATGGTTACCGCAACAACAATATAATAGTGATTTTTGGACTGCTTAGGATGAGGAATCTGATGTCATATGCATGCTTATCACGGGGATTTGGAAGCTTATAAACTTGATGTGGATGCTAATAGCGGGATTTGGACGTATATGAGGACTTATACCATTTCTATGGTAACTTTGTTGATCTTAGCTTTGATATGGATCTACATATTCAAGCTGATTTGTGAAGGTAATGATCATATTAACTATGTTGTTGACTCAGAACCTTCAACATCTGAAGTGGAAGTATGCTCTTCTACAAGATGGTGTGACGATTTTATCTTCTTAATTTAGAAACAACTAGCCATGGAACAACATGTGCAATGCAGTTAATAAAGAGACGGAACCCTTTCAAGATGCAGGAAAAGATGAAAGAACAAACAAGTTTACATCTTTTTCATCTGTTATTGGTGGAAACTGCATAAATATAGTACATAAACAAAGTAACATACATATTGTACTTTCTGTATATTTTCCTTATTAAGCAATGTACTTTGAAAAACCATGAAATTATAGCATTGTACTTCCATTTTTTTTTAATATTTTGGATATTAAACTTTGAAAATTCAACACAATTATTGTTATGAAGCTACTTTATATTGGAAGGCATTGTACTTTGGATTTAGTTAAAAGCTAGATTTTCATGCCAGGGTCTCCCTATACACCATCAATAACGATAATACAGGCCAAATCGAAGATTTTACAACAAACTCTTATCAACAAATCTCATTTCAAAGAAAACCAATAAGGAATATTAAAAGCAAATAAAAGAGAAAATTATAATAAATAAACCACCTCGTGGTTTAACACCGGATCACATCTTAGTTATTATTAAATCTTATAGTACTGAAATGTAACATGTCTTTTTATATTTTTATAGAGTTATAAGAGAAATCACTAACAAAAATATTTGAAAAGTTGTGGGATGTTTAAAGAAGTATACAACTAATAAATGATTTAGATGGAATTCTTTGAATACAAATTTATTTTATTTTATCTATTTGTTCATTTAATTATATCCATTTTTATTATTTTTTCAATTAACCATTTTAATATGTAAGAAAAAAATAACATGATCTAATAAATAAGTCATAAATATATTCTATACAAATAATTTTTTTTTTGCAAAATAAATTTTATCTCAAAAAAATGGTATATTATTTATTACAATAATATTTTTAAAATTCATCAGCAATATAGAGACATGTGAGAATTTATTGAATCAAAATATACTACTTACAAACAACAAGAAAATAATTAATTATAATATTAGACAAACTTATCTTAATTACTTAATTGAGTAAATTACAACTTATTTAATAATCAATCTCACACTATAAATCAGAAACAATTAAACACAAATTATATTAATTTATAATTCAATTAATATGATACAAAATAAATAATTTATTTTAAACCAAATTAATTTTGTTGGTTATAATTATAATATATTATTTCAAATCATTAGACCGATCAGTATAGGTCTCTCAACTGTATTGAGATGTCTATGTAGCCTCCTTTAACGTCGTAAAGAAGAAATGAACACCACCCATATAATGCACCGTGATTATTCGTTGCCACTCTGACGCCCCCTCAAGCGATGATTTTGAAATCTTTTTACAGTTGAACGGTCAAAACTAAATAAAAAAAATTATATTTTCCTAATTAATACAACATAATCACATTCATTTTTTACACATAACTCATTACTTTTCACATATTTTTATACAAACTTCCAACAAAATCTTTTATGGATTCGTTCGACTCGTAAACCGATGATGATATGTTCATCACCATGATATACGAGCATTATGCTAACGAGCTAGTAGGAGAAAATATAATCCATCTACTAACAAAACGTAAAACGGTATCATACGTTCATTTCATAGTGAATGTAAATAAATATAAGTTTGGATATTACCTTACGGATGAAATATATTTTGCGTATTCCGTATTTGTGAAGGTATTTTGATACCTAGTGGAACCAAGAGAAAATTTATTTAAGAGAAGAAGGATGTGGAACATGTTTTTAGAGTTCTAAACTCGAAGTGACACATAGCAGAATGTGTGACACGACCATTTGAGATAGAAATTGTACGATATATTACGTATGTATATATTATAATGTAGAACATGATGGTAGAAGATAAATGACAAAATATTGCACAATATATGCCAAGGGAGCCCAAACAATGCAATTTGAAGACAGTTCAACGAAATATTTGCATAAAGTAGTTTATATTCAAGACGCAAAAAAATACAAAAAACTTTGGAAAGACTTTGACAAATCATATCTATATCTATCATGATAACGAATATAGGATTTAGAAAAAATTGTATATATATTTTTTCGTTTTGTACGTGTCCTTTTCTCGATTTAAAAATTATGGTTTAATGTAATATAATTTATTTTTTATAATTATTAAAAAAATGAAAAAAGAAAACACTCGAAAGAAAACAAATGATAACATGAAAATTGTTTGGTATGGATGTGTGGTGCAAATTTCCTATAATGATGTTAAAAGATGTATTTGAGATGGTAACTTTTTGGTATTATAAGATAGACAAATACCCACCAACCACTAGCGGATTTGTAGTGGTGTCCGGTGTTGCATTAATAATATCTATTTTTTTTGTATTCAGTGAAAAATTTTCGATTTTTCAATAACTTTTACTTATTTTTCATGCATCGGTAACACCTAATATGAATTCTTGCGTCCGTCCCTGTCACTTGCCTTATACAACTTATCGATTAAAGACTACACTAGACAACATTTATTACCCTTGAATATGTTCGAGATATTCTAAGTACACGAATACAATTCTAAATTAACGACTAATTGACTTGATTTGATATTCTAGAATTCAAGTTGTTAACCAATAAGATTACATGGCTAGTTGAAATATTTCAATAAAGGCTAGAAATATTAATTTTTCATATGTACCTTTATATAAAACAAATTTCTATATAACATTAATACCTGCTATTTTTTTTTATACTTTTAATTTACGTTCATAATATTTTCATGTATTAATTTCTTTGTTATACAATATAACTTTATATAACATCTATTTTATTATAGTTTTACTTTACCACTAAGAATATGATAATTTATTTATAAAAAATGGTACATAAAATTTTGAATTTTACAAAAGTCATTATTATCTAAAATTTATTCAATCCAAATAATGTTTTATTTTATTTAACAACTAAAAACTGAATTAAATATAAAAGCAACTTTATTACCGTCGAATGATATTTGTTTGACAAGGAAATTTTGAGAACTTTTGAAATATTTTAGCTTTTTGAATTTAACAAAAAAACTCAAAAAAAAAAGTTTCTTTTCATAGTTTAAGCAATTAATTTTTATTTTAAACAAAAAACTTATAATTTAAAAGTTACTTCAAATAGTTTTTTTTTAAGATTTTAGCTTTTAATACTTAATTTTTTTATATAATTTTAAACTTTTAAAAATAACTGAATATTATCTGAACAAATAAAAGTTATAATTTTTAGCTTTCAGTTAGTTTGTCAAACATGTCCAAAACAAATTATTTGAAAAAGAGATTTATTCTAACATTATTAATTTATGTATTAGACCAAGACCTCTTTCTAAAAATCTAACAAATTGAATAGAAACGTAATTACATTTAAAAAAGATGAGAATGAAAGGTATCAGAAAAATAAATGACATAAACTAAAATTAGGCTGTGAATAAAAGGAATATATGTAACACGTGTTATTTGTTAGTGATGAATTGATATGCCTACATTCTCACGGATAAATTGGTGAGGACGTCAACTGATATGGCTCAACATGATCTTTTACTTTCAATCCAAGTTGTTCACATGTTCACTATGACTACTATCTCACAATTTCCACTATCGATATCGATCGTGTCATATAACCTTTTTCTTTTTTGTGGTGCACTTCCTTCGAAAAATATTGTGTCGTTGTCATGCTTCATCATTAGTGGATTCGGAGAAGGTGAGATTTTGAACATGTTGGGTCATCAAGGCTACCCCTTGGTCAATGCAAGGTGAAAGACGTTTGTGTATCCATCATTAGTTGCATTGTCGAAAATTATTATAGTCAAGAAAAGATTACTACACACGATTGGCAGGAAGGCCACAATAGGACTATTTTCTTCCGTCCAGAGGCGGTTGAATGTTTTCGCACCAGAAGAAGATGATCTGTCTGTCGGGTAGATTAACCTATTCGTTCACTTTGTCTGTCAACCAGCTTGAGACGAGAGGTATAGGATTCATTTGTCGTCGGGTTTTCTTCATTAAAGTGTGACATAAAACAAAATAAACTATTGTTACATATAATTATGTATCAAGTGAAGCATTATAAATTCATAAATACATAAGAAAATATGTGAACTTTCATACACGTACAAATGTACAATATCTTATTGGGAATATAACTAAAAAAAACTTTAAATACTATTTACTAGAATAAAAGAATTAATCAAAAATGAAAAGAAAAGTCATTGTTGTATATTCTCCGGTCCACAATTGAAGAAAATGTATTATTCCGTTTGGAATTTTCTTTTTTTTGTATTGTAAATCGGCAAGAAATTGTTTTGTGAGTTTATTCAGAGTCTAGAAGAACGTTTTCAAAAGACGAGAACAATTGAGGGTGTGAAAAATAAAAAACAAATCCAAAAACAAAAAATCGTGATAAAATCATCCGCAAATAAAATATGATAAACCGTATCAAAAAATCAAAATTAAATCGTTTCATAAACCATCGGTTTAGTTTTATATTTTTAAAGTACATTTTTACTCTTGTAGTAGAAATATGTGAACTTAAAAAGTAGTTTAAGATTATTTTATATTTTTCGTTTTAAAGAAGAAAAAAAATGAAACTTAATAAATTGTGGCAAAATATTCAAAATAAACATTTATATAATTTGAAGTCATTATATATGTTAAATATTAGGGTTTAGGTCATATTTAACTTTTGATTTTGTGCTCATTTGGTCACTTAACTCTTTATAAGTTTTAAAAGATCATCAAAGTTTTGATTTTGTGCTCATTTAGTCACTTAACTTTTGGTTTGGTCATTTAGTTTTTGGATTTGTACTCATTTAGTCACCTAACTTTTAAAATTGTGCTCATTTAGCTACTAAACTTTTAAAAAACTTTAAAAGTTTAGTGATTAAATAAGCACAATTTAAAAAGTTAGATGATTAAATGAGCACAAATCCAAAAATTAACTGACCAAACCAAAAGTTAAATTATTAAATGAGCACAAAGCCCAAAGTTTGATGATCTTTAATACTTAAAAAAAGTTAAAAGACTAAATGAGCACAAAATCAAAAGTTAAATAATCAAAAATGACCTAAACCATAAATATTATAATAGTTAACATTTATTATAACCTCAGTTGAAAACTAAAAGAATAAGTACTTATTACAATAAGGTATCAAATTCTAAGTATTTTTGGACAAACAATCACGATTAGTGTCTAAGTATTATAGACAGAGTTAGGTTCATTTGAGACAGACCTAATTTTATAAGACCGTTAAACTATTTTTTTCTGGTGAAATATTATAATATTCTATTGTTCATAAAAATAGAATATATCTAATATTTTAATATTCCAAAATAATATCGTTAATACATTTTATTTTGAAATAGTCGAAAAACATATAATGTTACAATATTATACATATTTTATTTTTATAAATAGTAGAATATTATAATATTTCACTTAATGAACACACACACACACACACACACACATATATATATATATATATATATATATATATATATATATATATATATATATATATATATATAGGGTTAAGTTCAAATGAGAACACTATTTAATGTGAGAACGTGAGAACACTACTTTATGTTACTATTCTAGTATGAATTTAATATGTATAGTATTGTAGTAATTATAATATGAATATATTCAATTTTATATTGCTATTCTACTATAATATATATATATATATATATATATATATATATATATATATATATATATATATATATGTAGTAATTTAGTAAATTCTAATATGAATGTTAAATATGTGATTGTTCATATATTCGGTGATGAATAATGTCATAAAGTTGTACATACAAAATTTTAATGTGAATATTAATGTGTGACTGTTCGTATATTTGTTGATGAATAATGTCATATCGTTGTATATACAAAATTCATAGTAGAATAGTAACATAGAGTAGTGTTCTCACGTTCTCACATTAAATAGTGTTCTCATTTTAACTTAACCGTATATATATATATATATATATATATATATATATATATATATATATATATATATATATATATAAGGATCATTTGAGAACCTATAGATTCATGAGAACCCGAGAACTAAACAATAACTATTTGATCAAAATAATAGAAGGCTAAGATGTTTTGTGGTATTTTTGTAAATACTTAAAAAAGTACACACGAGCTAATATATATATATATATATATATATATATATATATATATATATATATATATATATATAGAAAGAGAGAGAGAGAGAGAGAGAGAGAGAGTTATGTTCATATATAAACACTATATATTGAGTGATTGTATAACTAATTTTGACCAATCATTTAATAAAGGTATGATAGTATTTAACATTTAAATCAATAAATTCATTTTCAGATATAATCTTATAATTATTGTAACTCATTTCATTTAACTTCGCTCCTATAATTTTGGTAAGTAGTTTAAATTTAATTCTTTAATATACGTATCAAGAAAGTTGGTGACTAAAACTTAGATATAGTGTCGAATCAAATGTTCATTCTTTCAAATTCATACAAATAATATATTAGTTTATTGCATATTCTTCAAGATTATGTTACACACTGTAACATATTTTATGTGTAAAAATAATATTTTCTTATTATTCAAGAATTTTCGGTTGGTCTATAGTTTTGGTGAATCTATATAAAAAGAATATTGCATATACTTCAAAAATATGTTAGAAAGTATTAATGGATCGTTCTTAAAGAGTAAATTTTTTTCACGTATCTCACAAGTTTTATGACAGTAGTTCAAAAATATTTATTAATCAATGCATTCTTAAAGAATGAAATGTGAATCTTAAAGAATGAAATACGTTTCAAGTAAATTATCGATTGTTAAAGAATCAAATCGCCCGATTCTTTAATTAATTGTATAAAAATATTTTGTCAATATTTTGTAAAACTAATAGTGAAATTGCCTAATTTTTATAGAAAGAAATATGTTCCAAAACTAAGTAATTCTTAAAGAATGAAATCTATTTCGTTTTATGTGATTATCATGTAAAAAAATATCGCAAATTTTTCAGTACATGATATTCTATGATTTCGTTTTAAAAATAATAATCTGGATTTTATTAATATATTTGAATTGGTTTCCTTTTTTTTTTGGAACCGGCCAATTAAATATAAAAGGAAAAAAGAAAGCCACAGTCAGTGGCATACAATAGTTCAGAACATACAATCAAAATAAAATGAAACAGGAATTCTAAAGCGCAACAAAGAAAATTCAATAAAACAAAGGGCAATGAGACCATGATGCCCAATTCAGCTTGTCGATTTTCCCCCTATTTTTCACCCAGAGATAGACTACTGATTTAATGATATCATTGACTTTATCTGGTGGTAGCCGGATTTTCTTGAAGACCTTTTCGTTCCTTGACTTCCAAAGACTCCATAATGTTCCATAGAAGATAGCTAAGATTATCTTTCTCCTTTTTTTGCATACCCCCCATTGAGAGATGGAATCCAATACATCCTTAACTGTGTGAAGTGGTCCCAATTGTATATTACACCATCTTGATACCCCTTCCAGGACACGCCTAGCATAACTGCAGTCCACCAATACATGATCATAACCTTCTTCATATTCATTGCACATGGGGCAAGTCAAAACTTCCAGAACTACCCCTCTCTTTGTTAATTCCGAAGCAGTTGGTATCCTTCCCATTTTTGCCCTCCAGATAAAGCAATTGACTTTCATTGGGACTTCCTTAAGTCATCTGAATTGACCATCTGTAACAGCAGCCTTGCAATCCCATCTTTGTCTAAGATCACGGACCGTGTATGTTCCCGTTGAGGTTAGGCCACATCTCCAAGTTTCTCCATTAGCTGTGGGTTGTTTAGATAACACAGAATCAACAGGGATATCTTTTTTTTTTCAAGGGCCTTCCTTATGCCAACAATGTTATTCCAGACTCCGGTTAATGATTTCTTTGAGTAAATATCATCAGGTTTCGATTTTAGGTTATGCAGGCTTGATATTACTTGTACCCAAAGATGATGTGATTCAATTCTCAACTTCCACCACCATTTCATTAATAAGGAAATATTGAGACTTTTAATAGTACCAATCCCTAAGCCTCCCGATTCCTTAGGTGCAACCACTTTGTCCCACAAGACCCAATGTATTTTCTTCTTATCATCCGAAGCGCCCCATAACCTCAATTTTCTTCTTATACCTTTCTCGGCCTTTTAGCTAAGATCAAGTGTAGTATTTGAATTGGTTGCCTAAGTTATTTCTCTTTTATCTCATTTAATAAAATGTCATAATTACTCTTTAATAACCTTAGAATTAATTGATTGTAATTATATAGTAATTGCTATCCTACATTAATACAATGCACCCTAAAATCATAGTCATTAATTTTTTTTAATCCAATAATCATAATTTGGTCACACATTCACATAATATTTAGAGTTCACATTTAATCCTAACCCTATATATATATATATATATATATATATATATATATATATATCATACTATATTATAAATGAAACATTTTTTTTCTTTCACCACATTCATTTGAAACTCTCATGACTTTTTAATTTCTTTCTAATAATGATTATAAGTTGGTTAATAAGATTAAATAAATATCAAACCTAAACTGTAATCATATATAAACTAAATTTCAATATTAAAAGAATATCTTTACTTTTAATTATAAAGTTATGTTCATTTTAAAGCTACAATTTTTGAATAATTTGTATAAAATATTTAAATTATAAACTTAAATATAACATTTCAGGACCAACTTAAATATAAATTTTAGTTTAACTTAAAGAATCCAAATAATATTTTGTAAATAGTTAACAATGATAAATTACAGTGTCTTTCTAATAATGATTATAATTTGGTTAATAAGGTTAAATAAATATCAAACCTAAAGTATAATCATAAATATACTAACTTTCAATATTAAGATAATATCTTTACTTCTACTTATAAAGTTATGTCTTTAAATTTTACCATATTATACTTAACTTATTAGATTTAATATGTTGTTATATGTAAATAATTATCAATTTAAAGCTACAACTTTTGAACAGTTTGTACAAAATACTTAAATTGTTAATTTAAATATAACATTACAGTGTCAACTTAAACATAAATTTCAGTGCTACTTAGAAACTCAATGAATATTTTATGAATAGTTAAAAGTGATAAATTGTAGAGCTAAATGCAAAAACTAAATTATAATATCAATTTAACTAAAATATTTCCTAAAGATATTTGTATAATCGTTAAAAATTTTCTAATAAGTAAGCTTAAAATAACTTACAATAACAATAGTTAAAAATAACTCTATATAAATGATTATATTGTTATCTTTAAAATAAAAAAACAATGTCTGATGTTTTAAATAATTATAATGATAGAAATTAAAACGTTAAGAAAATAAATTTTAAAAAACTAATCAACAATAACAAAAACTATAAATAACATTAATTCATATATTATATTTAATTTTATTCATGAGTAACTCGCGGGTAGAAGTCATTCAAACGATTGAGATTATACAATGATAATAGATGTATATAGTATCATATAATTCAAAATAATCAATATATTATATAAATTTAGTATACAAATTATTATATCAAATTTAACAACGTTATTGTTATATTTAAAAAAAAAACATATATTTGTAAAGATTTATACTATATAGGTGTTTTTGTACTACGCATGGGCATTCGTCTAGTGTGTGTGTGTGTGTATATATATATATATATATATATATACGTTGAGAAAAAACATTATTTATAACTCAAAATCATAATGACTAATCAAATATTTACAAAAAATGTATTAACAATATTCAATAATTATATTTTGATATTATAACATCATTTTCTTTAGATAAACCCAAAGAACTTAATACTTGATTCAAACAATTAAAAATTAAATTAATACTTAGTGGGTGTTTGGGATAGCTTTTGAAAATAGTTTATTAGTTTTTTAAAAAAATAATAAGCTAAAAAAGTGTGTGTTTACTTAAAAAAGTGTTTTTTAAAACAACTTTTTGGATAGGAAAAAATAAAGTTTTCAAAAATCTAGAAAATCCTACTGTTTTGCTTTTTAGTCATTTTACTCATAAAAAGCAGCTTTTCTAATACAAACACTTTTTAAAAACCGCTTTTTCAAAAAGTCATAAGTTAATAAACACGTTTATTAAAAATCACTTTTGTGATAAAAAAGCTAACCCAAACACACCCTTAGATTAAAAACTATTAATACATAAAAGCTTTCATTTTTTTTCATATGTGGGCCATGTGCCAAAACAATATAATGATGTATACTTCATTTCTCATTCGAAACAATTAAAAATACAACATATCACTTGTAGTACAAGAGCATCCAAGATTGAGATTTTTTTTCTATTTGATGTTGTTTTAATACATTATTTTTACTCTTTCACTTGTTTAACCCCCATCCATCCCCCCGTGGGCATACTCACTCAAGATGCAAAAAGCACTAAATATTAGTGTAGATTTGTCACACCAAAAAAATAGCATAAAGAGTTAAGAAGGTACATCAATAATTTTGAAAATGGAAAACATGAAGTTAGTATAGTACACGAATGGTCAAGTTACCAATTATACAATTCCTAAATTCAAAAAGAAAGAAAGTAAGTTGCTATTAACATGCATATTAAATCAAAAGTAGAAACAAGTAATAAGATCATCCCGCTCCACCCATAACCACAGTAACATACACACACTAAAACATGAACATAAACACCCACAATAACATGAACATCCTAAAACACATTTACATAACAGGTCGTGTTTAAATAAAGGGATGAAAATGACATTATTTAAAAGAAAAAAAATATATATTAACAATTTTTTTCCAGAAGATCAAAATCAATAAGTAGCTTGGTTGTCTCTCTATATGACTTGGTGGATTCTTCTTTATTGATAAGCTGATTTGAAATGTAGTATGTGTAATCATTTGCAAGAAGCATCCAAAATCTGATATCCAAGTGGCGTTCTTTAGTTGGATATGTGACACACGTGGATAATCATCCAAACTAGAAGATAATGTATGGGGAAGGGGGATGCCAAAACATTTGAACAATAATATTTGGTTTAGTGATATAACTTTTGTAAATATAAATAGTTATAATAATCTTTGGGTTTAGTTCAAGGATGGTTTGACTCTTTTTTCTTCCACGTCCATAACAATTGCTCCTATGCTGGCCTGTCGAGTATATAACTAAATCCTAAAAAATATCAAAATCAAAGTAAAGCTAACTCCAAAAACCAAAAACAAAAACCTAAAAAGTAAATAAAAACTTGAATTTTAGAAAAAATAATAATTCATGTGAGTGTTTATGCATGTGTCAAATTACATGGCATAAAAACCTAATAACTTATTCCATGTCATTATAATTCAAATCACATGTTATGATATATTGTTCAAAGTTGCATACCCTAATAAAAATAATTTAAAAGTATAATGATATAATAAGGAAAAATGAAAGTAAAATGTTGTTATAAGATTAATAAATAAAGTACATTGTTATTTCTTACATTTCCCTTGGCTGCTTATTTTACCTGATTGTGTTGTGTTAAACTTAAACCATTGAAACCATGCCTCTAAACGGCCAAAAGACTGTTCAAAAAAAGAAGAAATATCCTTTCTTTCTCTTGCAGAAAAATTGTTTTTCATCATGCCACAAACCATATCTGAAAAGCAAGGTTCATTTTATCAGTTATATCATTAATATTTGAATAACAAGATTTTTTAATAAACAAAAAGTAAATTGAACTTGTAAGACTAAAAACAATGTTGGTGGATTTCCATTACTCTGGCTTCGAATAACAAATTCTCTAGGTACCTTACGGTAAATATATAAGAAGTTATATTCACAAAAAATACTTCTACAATAAAGTCAAGATTAATGGCACCTTAAAGCTTCAACTCCTAAAATTTGCTCCCGTGGAATCCAACCATCAATGTTCATAAGATCTAACCAGTGTCCAATAATATCCAAGGAAATATGTGTATCTCATCGTCTATTATAAATAAAAATGAAAACCTAAATTTGAAAAGAAAAATAGAAACTCAAAAGAAAAACTTATAACTTATAGCACCAGATTAATAGTTGATGAAAACCTTCATGCCATAAGAATTGACTAAATTGTCGAGGAAAAAAAAGGCCAACTTGGAATAACAATGTATTTACCAATTTGGAACATAAATTATATATTCAAGTCTATATATATTGTAGTATTGTCAAGCACTTTGACTCTCATTTGAATATTTTTACCAACTCCAGAAAATGTCTAAAAATATATATATGAAACTTATATAAAGCTCTGATCAAAAACTTTATAGAAAAATCTATATTTAACTTACCAACTGCTTTGGACGCCCAGACTTGTATAATAGGACATGATTTGTCCAATCGCTCAATTCCACCTATTCCTGCAAAATTAAGGAGATCAGAGCAAAGAAGAAACCTAGGAAAAAGAAGGAGCCTCGATGGATAAGAGAATAAGGGTGATTACAGTTGATTATAAACCTCCAGCAACATATCCTTCTTGCATACTTGATTTCTCATATTGAAGTTGGAAATGAGGAGTCCTATAAAAAGAGGGTCGAGATTTAAGGTATACGGGAGTGTCAAAATGGATTCTGAAACTAATATAGTTTATAGGATTTGCATTTTGATTCACGAATTATTGGGTTTGCTCTGTTCGAATTCAAATTCAAATGAATAGATAACTGGAAAATCGGACATAAGAAAGAAGGTGAAACGCAAGGGGTTTATAATAGCTGAAGGGCGATTTCGGAAATTCACATTGAAATATTGAGTAGGAAAATAAGTTGTGTAGGGGCTGAGCAATTGCCATGTGGCAATTGAGTACTTATTTATTTGGATATGATATATATATATATATATATATATATATATATATATATATATATATATATATATATAGAGAGAGAGAGAGAGAGAGAGAGAGATAGATAAAGAGAGAGAGAGAGAGAGAGCTAGGTTATAATGTGGATGATAAGTATTGTGTGGATGTAGGAATGAATGTGGACCAAGAGTTTAAAATACATATTCTAATAGAATACATATTTTGATTGAATACAAATTCTGACAGAATACATATTCTGATTGAATGAACATTTTGAAGAATAACAAATTTTTGAACAATGAGTTGAAAAATAACAATATTCTTAAAGAATAATATCTATTATTAATATTATTGAAGAATCTAAGGTCCAAAAATAAAATAAAAAATAATTTTTACTGTTACATTTTATAAAAATACAATGTCATTTTTTGAATTTTGTCACGTTCTATAAGAATACAAACTTTATAGTAAGTCATTCTTGAAAAAAAATCTTCATTCTATAAGAATACATTGTCATTCATGAATGATTCTTCATTCTCATTCTTCCTAGAAGGGAATTTATTTCCTTTGATTTTAGATCTTCAACTAACGAGTAAACAAAGACCTATATTAACAAAACAGAAAGAAGCATGGGAATAAGATTATACAAATAACATGACTATTGTATTATGATGTGCTTAAAACCAAATTTGTTCAAGCAAAAGGAATCACCAAGATATTTGAAAATTAAAGAGACAGAAAAAGACTAAATCACATAAATTAAACTTAGGATTAAAAAAATAGAGAAATGCTTGTGGAGTTTAAGTAGAAAATAAGGGACCAACCTTGTTTGTAGATATTTTGAGTTAACTATCACTATTGAATTCTCATCTGTGAATACTAAATCAACCCTTCAGAACTTAGGACTAAAAAAAGAAATAGACAAACGCTTGCATCAATTTTATATCCTACAAACTCATATTCCAAATCAATTAGAGAATATCACTTACAAAAGTCAATTTCAAATAATAAACAGATTTCACATATGAGAAGAAAAAACAATAAAATCGATTTCAAAAAATCAATTTTTGAGAAGAAAGAAATTGATTTCAGAGATGGAGAAAATCAATTTCTAAAAGTAAAATCATGTTTTGAGAAGAAAGAAAATCAATATCATCGATAATGGCGGAGGAACTCACGATACTGATGGAGGCTGAAGCATTGTTGGAGACACACGCGATTGAACGAGCCCTAGAGGATTGGTTCCCGATTCTGATTTCTATTTTGAAGTCGTTCCTTACGACGATCTTGTTATCTTCGAACACATGTCACCTGAAAGAGCCCTGGAGGGTTGGTTCCTAACTATGATTTTCGATTTTGAAGTCGTTCACTCCAACGATCTTGACATCTTCGATGGAAGCGGGAGGCGATTCTGTAGGTGTGGATGAAAGAGACGGTAGGGTTTTAAATAAAGTAATTTGACTAAATTAAAGGGTAGATGATTTAATTAATTATTTATTAAAATTAAAAAATACTTGACCCAAATTAATCCCTACATCCACACAATATTTGTTAATCGACATTTGAATCTACCTCTCTCTCTCTCTCTCTCTCTCTATATATATATATATATATATATATATATATATATATATATATAGGCTTAGGTTATTCTATTATAACTAGTTATTGTGCGGATATCGTATGCTATGAAAATTACTAGGAGAATAAGTTGTTTAGCAATGAGAATACGTTTAATCTTACATAACTATTGTAATTAACATACATTCTCACTAATTAAATCGTCTATAAGGTTATTATACACTTATTATTATTATTCTCATTTCTGTCAGAATGTTTGTCAGAATGTTTATTGGGTCGTATTTTGTCAAAATGAAAATGAGTGAAAAACGATGTGTTAGAACAAAAATAAATAATAATTAGCGAGAATGCATGGAAATTACAATATTTTTGTAAGGTTGAATGTATTTGTATTGCTAAACAACTTATTCTCTTAGTAATTCTCATAGCACACGATATCCACACAATAATTAGTTAGAATACTTGAACATAGTTCTCTATCTCTCTATCTCTCTCTCTCTCTCTCTCTCTCTCTCTCTCTCTATATATATATATATATATATATATATATATATATATATATATTAGAAATAAAAAAAACGACCGAATAGATAAACAAAATGCGTTGGAAAAATATGAAGGCTTATTATTAAATGAGAAAGAAAAGATATTGAAAATGTCAAAATATAAAGTTTTTTTTACATAATTAATTAACTTAAAATATAAAAACGCCATTGTAACATATATTAGAATATTGACATCATATGTCCAAAACGATATAATTCATGGAAATACCTTAGCTCATTCAGAAAGACTAAGTCATCCATATTTTTAAATATATTTATAACCGTACAACTCAAACATCTTGAAATAAGAATCGTCTTAGGCTGCATTTAATAGTAAACTTAAAAACTAATTTATAAACAATTAGTATTTGAGCTCATGTTTTGTTGGGAGCTTTTATGTGTTTTTATTGCGTTTTACTAAAGTATAAGAGGAAAAATCATATTTTATATATTTATATTATATTATAAAGCATGAATAATTTATAAGTATTGAATGCATAAATGTCTTAAAATTAAGATCATAATTTAAGAGGTGCAAGTTAATATACATAACTTATAATATTTTATACTCAACTTAATATATATATATATATATATATATATATATATATATATATATATATATATATATATATATATATATATATATATATATTTGGGGAGAGAGGGGGGGGGGGGGGGGGAGGGGGGGGGGAGATAAGTGGGGATTGCCAACTGTATGTCACACGGATCTCCAATTGTATAAGTTACACAGATCGCCAATTTTATATCACACAAACACAGAATACTTGTCGATGTTGATTGCAATCTAATGGTTCCAAATACAATTCACATGGGTCGACCCCTTCATCTCCTAATTACTCTAGAGTCTCTTTCCTTCCCTCCTCTTTAAAATCATATTACCTCCCAAACCTAAATTTTTTTCAGTCACCACCATCCGTCATCCTGTCTAACCCCAAACAATCGTTGATCACCTCCACCAAACCACCTTCCGCACCATACCTACATCGCACCGTCAGAAAACACCAAACACCACCACTCAACTCTATGTATTGCTTCTTCTACAGATTTGGAAGTAACCTTAATGCCCACACACCAATTCTCTCTAAACGCACTTCCTCTCTACTTTTTGTTTTCCTTAAACGACACATCTTGGGTTTTTGGTTGCATCACCACTGCCATCACCTCCTGATTTTATGTATCCAACCATCTACTCTCCTCGTAAAACCTGATCTATTTAAAACCTCTTTCTTTCTATACATTTTGAGTACTGATGGTCGCTTGGAGCAAAATGTGAGCCATTGTTTTTGACGTATGGCCAAAGGATGTACTTTATAATTACATATAATTAATTAGAGGGAAATCTACGAAAAAGTCCCAATATTTTAGGTCAGTTTACGATTTAGTCCCAAATTAAATTTTGTTTACAAAAAAGGACATATTACCAGCTAAAACTTTGGATTAACCCTTCGTGGCCGGCTTCACAGATTTAGCCGGTATCTCGTCTTTTTTTGTTAATTAATCCAAATTTTAGGGCTTTTTCATTAATTAATCAAAATTTTAGGGCTTTTTTAAGATTTATTACAAATAAACCAAAATATTTTCACTTTTCTGAAGACTACCTTTAAACTAATATATATTATATGATCTAATTTAATATGTACTATTCCATGTCTTATTTCTTATCCTCTTCTAGGTTCACCGTGTGTTTTTATCGGTGTCGTCAAACCCAACAACAAAAATCTTACTCACAAGCCTCGTTAAATCCATCGATTTTCCAAAATTATCCATTCATAACTCTATAATCATCTTTCAATCTCCAAATAAAGAACGGAGAAAATCCTTGTTGATTACATGGATGTCCTTATTACTTAACCATCACTACTAGAAAACAAAGGCTTTTGCTACAGGAAAATAGCTACGGAAAATTTCCGTAGGAAATAACCTACACAATACCTATAGAATACCTACAGAATGGGAAACCTTAATTTAGTAACGGAATCGCTACAAAATAGCTATGAAATAGTTACAGACGAAAATCCATAGGTATTCCGTTAGTAATTAGCTACAAAATTGCTACGGAATAGTAACGGAACTAAATCCGTAGATATTCCGTAGGTAATTCACTACAGATTAGCTACGGACTATCGACGGAAGAGATTAACTACAGAATAGCTACAGAATAACTATGAAATAATTTTATTATTATTATTATTATTATTATTATTATTATTATTATTATTATTATGTTTCATTATTTGAGTGTTGCAACTTTTTTTTTGATCGTATTGTTTTTACATATATAAAACACAAACAATTAAAAATAATAATATTTAGTGTATCATGTATTTTTTTAATGATGTTAATTGTGTCTTAGAAACAAACATAGATAACTTTTTGTTTATTATGTATATAGTAATGGGTTCTAATGATGCATCCGTTTGTATGTGAGTTTATGTTATATATAACTTGGTTAAAACACAACCATCAAAGTATATTGAAGTTGTGAAAAAACTGAAACGAAAAGAAATAAGTACACACATTTACATACAAACGTATGCACCGTTATAACCTATTACTCATTTAGAAGTTTTTTTTTAAATCAAAGTTATTTTCTAAACACAAATAGAAATAAGTACACACATTTAAGTACACATCATATGTATGTACTATGTTTAGTATATCATGTATTTGTTTAATGATGTAAATTTTGGCTTAAAGACAAACATAGATAGCTTTTTGTTTATTATGTATATAGTAATGGTTTCTAATGATGCATATGTTTGTTTGTAAGTTTATGTTATGTATAAATTGGTGAAAACAAATCAATCAAAGTATAATTAAGTTGTGAAAAAAACGAAAAGAAAAAAACGATATCTGACATTTGAAAATTGAAAATTAAAAAAATACGTAGGTAATCTATAGGTAAATACCTACGGATTACCTACAGATTACCTACGGTCTTTTTTTATTTTTCTATTTTTCAATACCTACTGATTACCTTTATCTGTAGGCAATCCGTAGGTATTTACCTACAGATTACTTACGGTCTTTTTTATTTTTCTATTTTTCAAAGATCAAATATCGTTTTTTCCGTTTCATTTTTTCACAAGTTAATTATATTTTGATTGTTTTATTTTGACCGATTTATACATAAATAAACTTACAAACAAACGTATGCATCATTAGAACCCATTAGTCATTTAGAAGTTTTTTTTTTTTTTTTTTAAATCAAAGTTATTTTCTAAACACAAATAGAAATAAGTACACACATTTACATACATACCACATGTATGTACTATGTTTAGTATATCGTGTATTTGTTTAATGATGTTAACTGTGGCTTAAAGACAAACATAGATAGCTTTTTGTTTATTATGTATATAGTAATGGTTTATAATGATGCATTTGTTTGTTTGTAAGTTTATGTTATGTATAAATTGGTTAAAAGAAAACAATCAAAGTATAATTAAGTTGTGAAAAAAACGAAACGAAAAAAACGATATTTGACCTTTGAAAATTGAAAAAAATAAAAATATCGTAGGTAATCTGTAGGTAAATACCTACGAAATACCTACAGATTACCTTTATCTGTAGGCAATCCGTAGGTATTTACCTACATATTACCTATGGTCTTTTTTTATTTTTCTATTTTTCAAGGATCAAATGTTGTTTTTTCGTTTCATTTTTTTCACAAGTTAATTATACTTTGATTGTTTTGTTTTGATCGAAATAAGGTTCGAGTCATAGTTAGGTAATAGGAACATCCGAGTGTTGAAATCGTAGTTCGTAGGTATACTAAATTAATATTTTAATAGTTTATGATGGAAGGCTTGTTGACATTTTTTTTTACAATTAAAGTTAACATCTTCATGGTTTTCGGTACATAATATCGAGTTGATTTTTTTTACCTATGTTGAGTTTTTTAAGCTTAATGGTTCATTCTTCATGGTTTTCAAGCCATATTGTAAGGAAACAAGGGTCATGTAAGACTTGAGCCAAGATATCAGTTGTTAAACCATGTGAGATTCGTATTTTGTTGTGAACAACACTATGGACAATGCGAATAGTGTATGGGTTCGAAATAGGATTCAAGTCATGGTTAGGTAACAGGAACATCCAAGTGTTGGAACCAAGGTTTAAGTCATGGTTAGGTAATAGGGACATCCATGTAATCAACAAGGATTTTCTCCGTTCTTTATTTGGAGATTGAAAGATGATCATAGAGTTATGAATGGATAATTTTGGAAAATCGATAGAGTTAACGAGGCTTGTGAGTGAAATTTTTGTTGTTGGGTTTGACGACACCGATAAAAACACACGGTGAGCTTAGAAGAGCATAAGAAAGAAGACATGAAATAGTACATATTAAATTAGATCATATAATATATATTAGTTTAAAGGTAATCTTCAGAAAAGTCCAAATATTTTGGTTTATTGGGAATAAATAAGGAAAAGGCCCTAAAATTTTGATTATTTAATGAAAAAGCCCCAAAATTTGGATTAATTAACGAAAAAAGACGAGACACCGGCTAAATCTGTGAAACCGGCCACGAAGGGTTAATCCGAAGTTTTAGCCGGTGATCTGTCCTTTTTTGTAAACAAAATTTAATTTGGGACTAAATCGTAAACTGGACTAAAATATTGAGATTTTTTCGCAGATTTCCCTTAATTAGAAGAGAGAGAAATGAAAATTTTCTATATTTAAGGCAACTTAGTAAAATCAATAAATAAAAATCAAATCAAATCTCATATTTTATTCAAAACATTTAAATTAAATCATTTTTTTAAGAATACGACTTCATTCGACAAATAACAATACAACTTCGTTCAATAATATTTTTAGTTTTTCATTCTTAAAGAATATGATTTTTTTTCAGAAATAACATTCTTAAAGAATGCGCCTCGTAAATTATAACAAAACATATCATTTTTAAGAAAAATATATTGCAGTGTAATCAATAATATATAATATAAAAATAATAACCATTATTACAACATAAAGCAACCATTTTATAATATAAAAGAAGAATATATATATATATATATATATATATATATATATATATATATATATATATATATATACAAAATTTTGAAAGAATATATACACAACATTCTATATTATATATTTTACGAATAAGGTATTATTCTTGAAGAATATACAAAAAATTATAATAAATACTACATTTTTTAAAAACTTGTCATCGTTCTTAGAGAATTTGTCTTTACTTTTTGATGGTTTTCGTATGCCTATATCTTTTTAGCTCAACATGTTTGAACCTAGATAAACAATCATTCCGTTAAAACAAACAAATAGATATAAGATTATGCAATTCATATAAAAATCATAATACAAGAACACATGAAAACTATAAAAATAAAAATAAAAAGTTTCTTACATTCTTTGATAGTCTAACTTATTTGTAGAGGCCACCGATCTCAACATCTAGGTCAACATGATTTAGATTAATACAAAACTACATGTCATCTGAATTAGTAACAGTAATAGTAACAGTAACAGGTCTAGTGCTAAGCCCTTCTATGTGAACAATTAAGAACCAAAAATATTTAAACATAATAAAAAAAAGGATAATCAATTTCAAAAATATAACTTTAGTTTGAATTATCAACATCTTATTGTGTAATAGAGTCGATTTTGTTTTTTTCTTTTATATATATATATATATATATATATATATATATATATATATATATATATATATATATATATATATATATATATATATATATATATATATATATATATATATATATGATAAACTTTACTTTTTTATAAGCCTGTTAAAAAATATACAACTTGAGAAAATCACAATTCATAAACACCTTGATGAATATGGAGCAATACCATATAATTGTTGCGTTTATGAGAACTAAATGCCATTCAAATGAGGCAACTTGAGAGGTTGATCTGCACAAAGAATGAAACTTAATCAATGCGATGTGAGGAAAATTTAAAGTATAACAACTGGATTGGATCCAGATTAAGATTAAAGATTAAACTTACTTAGGAATCTCTAACTTGATGCTTCGTCCCAAAAAGGACATTTGAAGCCTAAATCATAATAATATCATATTTGCCTCCTAATATGTTCAATTTTTATTTTCCTAAACATTTAACATACGATTATCAGTTCCTAATCATAATTGAAATTACTAAATTGGACAAAAACATGATAAAAGCACAAACGCTATAACAAATCAATCAAAAAAAGCTCACAAGGTACAGATGCCAAATCTCCATCGCAATATTTACCAATATGAGCAACATACAAGGTATTAATCATTAGTTAGAAACTGGAATAGTAGTCTTATGCGTCCAATAGGTAATTTACATTATAAAGGATGACAATTAAGCCATAACTTAATAAGTCCATACAAATTTTTCAAGACCATTGCATAAAAATTATGTAAGGTTTAATAAATAAATAAATAAAAGAGAATTCGATTAAAGGTGTGATAGAAGATCAAAGAGAACTTACCGGTGCAAATCGTCGAAAGAGTATTCTTTACAAATTTGGCAGTGTTGATTTAATTTCTTATGGAGATGTCTCTCAGATGGTGTCGAACCCATTTTTAGTAGCAACGACGATATGGGGAAATAGGACTATTTGTTTGTGGTAGTCGATAACGGTGGAAGAGAGACGGAGGTCGATATGGGGAAATAGGACTATTTGTTTGTGGTAGTCGATAACGGTGGAAGAGAGACGGAGGTGTCATAGGGTTGAGGATTAATCTCCAGATAACAATAAAGGAAAGCTCTGTTGAACAAATGGTCGAGAAACAGAGGAGAATATCGGCATCAACCGATTTACAAAAGGAGGAAGTGACAGAGGAGGGCAGGCACTCATGTTGCTATTGGTCGGTTTTGCAACAAATGTTGTTATCGGTCGGTTTTGCAACAACAAATAGTATCAAAACGATGCAACAACGACAATCAACTTTTTTTCGGATATTAGTTCCCTCTCGTCTATGTCGAAAAATAATCTATCTAAGTATATCTTTTTTATTTTTGATTATTTACTTTTTGACGGTTGTCAAATAAATTTATTTAGTGAATAGTTTTCTTTACTGATTAGTTTTATACGAAAACATTTTATATTTCTGATATATAATGTTTAAGGTGAAACTACTACTCGATTAAATTCTTCGGAGGGGTGGTGCAAATATAACTATGTCTTTTTGATTTTCTATTGGGATGGGTGTTCTTGATTTTAGGTGTGTTTTCATCCGTTGTTGAAACAGATAACATGGATTTGTGTTTTTTTTTCTAATGGGAAGGGGTGTGGTAAACTATATGTTTATATGTTGTTTAAAATTCAATTCTGCATCGTACAAAAAAATGAATTTCAAAACAACCAAAGAAAATTAATGAACATGATTTAGTTTTTGCCAAAAATCAAAGTCTAGCGACGAACCAAATCGAATTCAAATTCGTCCAGACCAAACCGAAACCAAATTCGTAATTAATTTGTAATGAAATTCGTCTAAATTTTAAGTGACCAAAATTCGAACCAAAATCAAAGTTATAATTCAGTTTGGTCTTGGAACAAACCAAAAAACGAATTTGAATATGGTTTGATCTGAAACCAATTTCGGTTCGATATGGTTTTCGGGTTATTCGGTTCCAGACCAAATAACTCTCACCCATACAAAACAACACATCACATGCAAATATTGTCTTGGTCAGTTTTGCATTTGTTGGATGAGTACATAAATGATGTCATTTTTCTCAAAGCAAAAAATGTTATAGAATTAGTTTGTTTATATATTACAAAATTTCTTTCTAAACAAAACATTATATTTTTGAAATATATCTGATTATATTGCTATATTACTATGGCAGTAGATATTTAAATTTCAACAACCTCCGACAAATTTACATTACGTATGAGTTAAGTTCATGTATTATAAAAGATCCAACGGGATACCAAAAGCTCATAATAATCATTTTATGTTTAACTTGAGCTACTATGTTTGTAATCTATAATCTTTTTGCAAGCTTACCCAAATCTTATGCTTGGCAATGTAAGGTCTCCTACAATTACATTAACATTAGGATTCTTTAGAAGCTTCTTAAAGACAATTAATAAAGTTAGCAATGTTTTTAGACATATTAACAACCATTATAAATTCAGTTAAGCTGATTACTATGAAAGAAACACTAAAGAAATTGAAAAATATTTATGTTTTGGTTTTAGGAGATAGACGGAACTATTGTTAAACATTGAAATCGATTTTATAATAAAATGACTACTTGAAAAAATATATAATTCAGAGTGGAAAGAATCTTAGCCAAAAAAAGCCTATTTAGCATTTAAAACCATCAAGATTCGTATTTTGTATTGTTTCATTTGATTCCATGAATGTTTGTGCTAACAAACACCAAAAGTGCTCAAATTCTGGTACATGCATGAATTTGTCAAGTGTTTAAAGCAATCAATCAATTTCTAAAAGCCACCAATCTTACAAAAAATAAAGGAAAGGGTTATAGAATATTGATAAGGAGAGATGAGAGCTAAGATACGAAGAGATAGGAAGTAAGCATGTTACTCGATTCCCATGTACCAAGTTTGAAGCAATCAAGTAACATCCTAGTCTCTACAATTTCCTTTCATCCTGTCATTATGTTACTTAATTTACTTGTATCCTAGAAAACACAACCAAAAAATGGAAGTTGTCAGAGATAGAGAAAGGAAGGAAAAACCAAGTAGTAGACCCGATAAAGGAGATTGGGATTCAAATTTCAAATGTTGAATATACATATTCGTATATAATTGAATATTTGTGTAGGTTTATTCGGCTCATAGAATCGTCATGGAAACTGTAATTGCCGCCATTATGTTTTTTTGGATCATTTGAAACATTTGCCTTAAATGTAACTTTCTTCACTACCTTAAATCGTAAAAAAATAATTATCAAAAAACAACACAAAATCCTAATCATTAACAAGGTCGATATATAAAATAAGTACTCTAAACCAAACGCCAACATAAATAAAAAGTCATGGGGCGTGCAGATGGGAATGATACTTTGAAAATGGTGATTATTTATGGAATCATATTTAAAAAAAAAAGTTTATTTCCACAAATAATAGTATTTAAAGAAACAGAATTGAGAAAAGGAAGAGACATTTATTTATGGCACTCACCTTTCTACAGATAATGTTAAATTCAAATAAATATTCTTTTCCCTTTAGAAGTTGATGCATTTAACCATTTCCGTTTATAAACTTGTGCATTTGACCATTATACATGATGATTATTATTTTGTATGATTCAAGAAATGTTGAATATGTTTTATATAATAGTTAAGATAATTTATAAAGTTGACGGTGAAGGAGTTAGTGATATTTAAAAAAATAAAATGATGGAAAATATCATTTTACAAAATAAAAAGGTTGCAACTGACAGGAAAAAAATGTCAATTTACAAAGTTAAAGGTGGAGGGTGAAAGTGATATTTTAAAAAATAAAGGGACCGAAAATATAATTTTACAAAATAAAGGAGTTGCAAGTGACAATCATTCCAATATGATGGATTAAATTTGTAACTTATGCTTTGATGTAGTTGTACATTATACAATGGTACTGTTACTCACACAAATTGGTTTTTGTTTATATTTATAATATAAGAATCTATCAAGATCGATAAAAAGTTAATATTGAATTTGATATTTAAATTTTTTAACATAAATCGAATAAGTATTATTTTTATGCATAATGTTTTTAATGACTAATTATATATTATAATTGCACGTTATATTAAGAAAATTAATATTAAAGAAAAGATGTATTTCTATTTAAATATTGACTACATGCGTTTTGATTTGATTTTCCAATGTATGATTGAATTTAAGTATAAAAGATCTAATACTAAAAAAAATCGTTTTGGTGTTTATTTTAGCATGATTTGAATTGCCCTTAGTGAGTTTTGATAGATAGATCTCCAGTAAACTCACGCGATTATGAGATTCATATTTTAAGTGTATTGTCAATAGAAAGTTAATATAAAGTGGAAATAGTCAAGCATGCATGATCAAATGAAACAGACAAATAATAAATCGATGTGTATTATAAAGCTTGGTGGAGAAAAAAATGGAGAAAGCTTCTATGGAAGACTTGGTCAACAAAAGGCTATGGACTTGTTGAAATGAACGAATCGTTTTAACACTTTGTTATTTTCTAGATTTTTTAAATTATTTAATATTTATTTTTCATTTTTATAGATTTATTTTTTCTTTTATATTCAAATTCCACAAATTAAATGCCACCTTATATTACTTAATTTTATTAATATACTAATGACAAAATTGCAAAAATGGTCCTTATGGTATGCATTTTTTTGGGGTTTTAGTCCAAACTACGATTTTTTGGGATTGATGGTCCTTTTGAGCTAGTTTCTTTGTGTTTTTTGTCCCTCAGTAAACTGAAAAGACTATTATGCCCTTCTGATATATATTTTTTATGCTTTTTCTATTTAATTTAAATGAAAAATAAAATAATTACCTAATTTGGGCCCACATCTCTCTCTCCCCCCTCACTCTCTATCTCTCCTGTGTAAACCCACTGCCGATCCAAACCACGTTCATATGCCTCTCTCTCTCTATATATCTCTCTCTCTCTCTCTGACAGAGTTTGTACCTTTAAGTAATCTGTTGCTGTTTCTGTTAGTAAAATTGTTCAATTTTATCTTTAAATTGTTTTCTGAAGAGGGATCAGGAGTCAAAAAAGGGGGAGAAGGTGGGGATTTGGGGGCATATTCTACCGGGGGAAACAAAAGAAGAAGAAAGAAGAAGAGGACCAGACAAACGCATAGTGGTTGTATTTGCTTGGATGTCGAGTCAAGATAAGCATTTGAAGAACTATGTTGACCTTTACTCCTCTATCGGTTGGGATTCCCTTATCTTCCATTCGCAATTTCTTAATTTGTATGTGTTCTTCAACCCTAATTAGATTCTTCTATATCCTAATCTTCATTTGGAGTTATTCCCAATTCTCGGTTTTAGGTTGGTACTCCAATTGTTACATAATTAATATTAGATCGATGGTCCTGTATCCTTGGAACGTTGTTTCCTTGATCAACTTCATGGTTCAACCTTCAAAGTATCTGGGTCTGAACCTTCATCATCTAGGTTTCAAAATTCTAATCGATTCATATTCTTGTTTTAATCGTGTAAATCGAGGTGGGATTTGAAGTCAGGTGGTGGATTCTTTTTAATTTCAGTTATCATGCTTAGATTTGAGTTAGAATTTGAGTTGCAGGTTAGATTTTAAGTTTAAGCTCTTGGTTTTGATTTGAGGTTAGAATTAGATTTCAACTATGGTGGTGAATGTCATGATTGGTTATTGTTAGCGGAGGTGAAGTGTGGTGTTTATTGGAGGTGAACAATGGTCTTATTCAGAGGCGAACGGTTGTGGGGGATGGTTCAAAAGAGGTTATTGGAGGAGGTGAACAATGGAGGGGAAGAGGATTATAGGTAATGGTGGAACCATAGATGGAGGTGGCAGATGGTGGTAATGGTTGACTAAGGTGGCGGCGGACAATGGTAGAGGTATACGGTGGTCATAGGGTGGTGGTGGTGGTGGTGGCGGACAGTGGTCAAAGGGTGGTGGTTGTGGAAGATATTCTTAAGTTCTTGAATATGTTCTTGAGATTATGAAGGTGTTCTTGGGTGTTGGGAGAGAGAGAGAGAGAGAGAGAGGTCCTCTATTATTTTTTAATTGTTAAAATAAATAAAAAATATATTAAATTTTAAGAAAAATGAAAGAAAAATAAAAAATAAATACCCTATAGGTATTATAGTAATTTCAATTTTTGGAGGGACTATTTTCACATACAAACCACTCCAAAAGGACCATGAATCCAAAAAACTCGGGGTTTGGACTAAAACCCCAAAAATTTGCATACCACAGGGACCATTTTTGCAATTTTGACTATATTAAATAATATACATAATAACTTTCTATATCTGAATTCATCTTTCTATTAATATATATCCTAATAAATAAGAATGTTTTTGCTACATGTCCTCTTCTATTTCATTTTGACATTTGTCATTTTCTTGATTTTTTTGAATTATTTAATATTTATTTGTCAATTTTATAGTTTTTTATTCAAATCCCACCTATTAAATGTTACCTCATATTACTTAATTTTATTAATTAGTATAAATAATAACTTTCTATCTGTGAATTCATCTTTCTATTAAAATATTAATTAATGTATATATATATATGTAGTAAATTTCATTTGTAAATTCATATTAATTAATTATATTAATATTGATTAATTAAGACCAAATTAAATAAATGGTCTATATGGTTTTACTAAATGTTACAAACTCAGTCATTGTTTATTTATTTTGATGAACATGGTTCTTGTGTTTCCCAAAACTTGGGTGAATAGTCTTTTTTTCCTCATGCCATTACTTTTGGTCCTTTTAATAAACCCGTACAATATACACATCTCACACCTAATGTTTCCCAAAACTTGCGTGAATAGACTTTTTTTTGCTTACACCATTACTTTTGGTCCTTTTAATAAACCTGTATAATACACACATCTCACACCTAGTGACATAATCTACTATAATAAATGAAGGTTTTTTTGCCACATGTCCTCTTCTCCTTTATTTGGACACATGACATTTTCTAAAATTTTTAAATTTTCTATTTTCCACTTGTCATTTTATTGTATATTTCATTTTATTAAATTAAAATTCCACATTTAATATGTAAGGTAATATATATATATATATATATATATATATATATATATATATATATATATATAAGGTTTTTATTAGAAAGTGTTTATATATGTAATGTATTCAATACATTAAAGCTTCATTAGTTTTAATAATTCAAAAAAAAATTTCATTTTTCTTATAAATTCAAACTTTTCATATTGCTAAAATTTCATATTTTTTTTAAATAAACTCATGTAATACATGGGTCTCACACCTAGTATACAATCAAAGAAGAAACAAGATTGTTGTAAATCATCACGGTAGTTACAAATGGCATTACTTTGTGTTAATTTCCTGAAATAAAAATATGTTATTTAAGTTAAAAATTAAAAATAAATTTTTACTGTGGGCAAGCACTGGATAAGTACGCCCTGCAATAGATACCATGAATCTTGAATCCTATATGAATCTTGGACTCGCAAAATGGTAGCATCGCCCCTTCATAGCCTTTGGATTGTGTTGAACTATACCATCATGTTGTATTTTATTTAGCCCATGTGACTATGTCTAGGCCATATGATGGGTATCTATGTATACATATGTTCTCTTTATGTACCATTTTTGGGATTTAATGATATTGATAGCAATTTCTTAATTTGTTATGTGTTCTCCAACCCTAATTAGATTCTTTTATATCCTAATCTTCATTTGGAGTTATTCCCAATTCACAGTTTTAGTTTGGTACTCTGATTGTTGCATAATTAATATCAGATCGATGGTCCTGTATCCCTGGAACGTTGTTTCTGTTGGTGAATTGTTATCATCAATATTACTTAAGTGTAACGGGATTACTTTGTTGACCAAAAGTGATCTTGATAAATATTAAACAAGTAAGGAAGGTGTAAAGTACACACTTGTTTAAGTTTGATCAAGTTTTCAAAGTACACTGTCATTTAGGGGCGAAACCCCTAAACGAACGGGGGTCCGGGGGCAGCGCCCCTTGTAGCGGGGTCCAAGGGGTGGCAGCCCCTAGCGGGGTCCAAGGGGCAGAGCCCCTGGTTGGGAATTGACCATTGTTTAACCCTTATCCAAACTTCCGTTTTTATGTTAGTTTTTATAGTTTTATGACAGTTTGAAACTGTCATATGATAGTTTTTAGAAAAAGATCATAAAGTCGGTTTTGGTCACATTTCTGGTACATATGAAACTATCATCAAAACATTCTAAATTCTTGTCTCTCTGACTCTTATCTGATTAAAGAATATTGGGAGTACCACGCAAATCCTTTAACCTGAAAGTGTTTTACACAATTCTCAGAATTTCAAGCCTTATTATACTCCAAATTCTAACAGTTTCCTTGATCAACTTCATGGTTCAACCTTCAAAGTATCTGGGTCTGAAACTTCATCATATGGGTTTCAAAATTCTAATCGATTCAACAAGTCTATTCTTGTTTTAATCGTGTAAATCGAGTTGGGATTTGAAGTCAGGTGGTAGATTCTTTTTAATTTCAGTTATCATGCTTAAATTTGAGTTAGAAGTTGAGTTACAGGTTAGATTTTAAGTTTAAGCTCTTGGTTTTGATTTGAGGTTAGAATTAGATTTCAACAATGGTGGTGGATGTCATTATTGGTTGTTGTTGGCGGAGGTGAACTGTGGTGTTTGTTGGAGATGGTTGAAAAGAGGTTATTGGAGGAGGTGAACAATAGAAGGGTAGGGGATTATGGGTAATGGTGGAACTATATATGGAGGTGGCAAACGGTGGTAGTGGCTGACTAAGGTGGTGATGGACAGTGTTGGAGGCAGACGGTGGTCAAAGGGTGGTGGTGGTGGCGGACAGTGGTCAAAGGGTGGTGGTTGTGGAAGATATTCTTAAGTTCATGAATATGTTCTTGAGTGTTCTTGAGATTATGAAGATGTTTTCTTAAGATTATGAAGGTGTTCTTGGGTGTTGGGAGAGAGAGAGAGAGAGAGAGAGAGAGAAAGGTGGGTCCTCTATTATTTTTTTAATTGTTAAAATAAATAAATAATAAATTTTAAGAAAAATGAAAAATAAGCACCCCAAGGGTATTATAGTCATTTTAATTTTCGGAGGGACTATTTTCACATACAAACAACTCCAAAAGGAACATGAATCCAAAAAACTTGGGGTTTGGACTAATACCCCAAAAATTTGCATAGCACACTACCACAGGGACCATTTTTGCAATTTTGTCTATATTAATTAATATACATAATAACTTTCTATATGTGAATTCATCTTTCTATTAGTATTTACCCTAATAAATAAGAATGATTTTGCCACCTATCCTCTTCTACTTCATTTTAACACGTGTCATTTTCTAGATCTTTTTGAATTATTTAATATTCATTTGTCATATTTATAGTTTTTTATTCAAATTCCACCTATTAAATGCCACCTCATACTACTTAATTTTATTAATATAGTAATTAATATACATGATAACTTTCTATTTGTGAATTTATCTTTCTATTAGTATATTAATTAATGTATATGTATATTAATATAAATAGTACATTCCGTTTGTGAATTCATATTAATTAATTTTATTAATATAGATTAGTTAAGACCAAATTATATAAATGGTCCATATGGTTTACCAAATGTCATAAACTCAGTCATTACTTATTTTTTTTATGAACATGGTCATTGTGTTTCCTAAAACTTGCATGAATAGTCTTTTTTTGCTCACACCATTACTTTTGGACCTTTTAATAAACTCATGTAATACATGAGTCTCACACATAGTGACATAATATGCAATCAGAGAAGAAACAAGATTGTTGTAAATCACCACGATAGTTACATTCTACCTAATAAATAAGAATGATTTTTCCATATGTCCTTTTCTACTTCATTTTGACACTTGTCATTTTTTTTTGATTTTTTTGAATTATTTAATATTCATTTGTCAATTTTATAGTTTTTTTTATTCAAATTCCACCTATTAAATGTCACCTCATATTACTTAATTTTATTAATTAATATACATAATAACTTTCTATCTATGAATTCATCATTTGTGAATTCATATTAATTAATTCTATTAATATAGATTAATTAAGACCACATTACATAAATGGTCTATATGGTTTACCAAATGTCATAAACTCAGTCATTGCTTTTTTTATGAACATGGTCCTTGTGTTTCCCAAAACTTGCGTGAATTGTTTTTTTTGCTCACATCATTACTTTTGGTCCTTTTAATAAACTCATATAATACACAGATCTCACACCTAGTGACATAATATGTAATCAGAGAAGAAACAAGATTGTTGTAAATCATCACGGTAGTTACAAATGGCATTACTTTGTGTTAATTTCCTGAAATAAAAATATGTTATTTAAGTTAAAAATTAAAAATAAATTTTTACTATGGGCAAGCATTGGATAAGTACGCCCTGCAATAGATACCATGAATCTTGAATCCTATATGAATCTTGGACTCTTGTAAAATGGTAGCATCACCCCTTCATAGCCTTTGGATTGTGTTGAACTATCCATCATGTTGTATTTTATTTAGCCCATGTGACTATGTCCAGGCCGTATGATGAGTATCTATGTATATATGCTCTCTTTATGTACCATTTTTGGGATTTAATAATATTGATAGCAACTATTATGGTGTTAGATTCTTTCTTAAACTTCTTCAAAAGATCTTCTTTTCATATTTACCATTCTCATCGTCTCTCTCTGTAACTTCAATCAGTTGACCCTGGCTCATTCTATTTATCTTGCTCATTCTCTTATGCTCTCTTCAACTGCAATTTGTCGACCCTAGCCCTTCTGTATAGTTATCTTCGAATTTCTCATGGTTAAAACTCCACCACAATTAAACAAAGCTTTTGGCATAACAAATATCAAGACCTACATTATCCTCCTTCTTGATCTCGACTGACTAAACTATAATGTGTGGAGGGAACCGTTTTCCACACATTGTATCAAATTTGACGTTATCGATCACATTGATGACTCGTACCAAGATCCTACTCCTAAGCCCAACGATCTTGAATTAAAGAAGATGGACTCTATTCTCAAACTTTATATACGGGTAAATCTCTCGGGTTCTCCTTCAAATGGTGCTGAAGAAAGACTTGACTACTCGTGATGTTTGGGTTGGCCTTTAGAACTTATTCTGAATAAATAAAGATGAAGAGGCAATGTAATTGGACAACAAAAAGTGAAATGTTACCATGGGAAATCTCTTTGTCATCACCTACTTCATCAATGTCATATCCATGGTCGTTCTCCTTGATACATCGAAGCGATGGTTCTAGAAAAAAAAATATTTGCTATTTAAGCCTCAACAGACTCATAAAAAATTAACTATGTTGCTAGCATACATAGCCATTGTTAGCCTCTTTCCACTTTTTTGGATACCAACTAATGTTGTTGCTTGGGGTGAAACAAATGTCTTAGAGTAAATTACACGAATGGTCCCTATGGTTTGGGGTAATTTGCACGTTTGGTCCCTAACTTATTTTTTTTTAACTCGGAAGGTCCTTACTGTTTGTTTTTGTTACGCGTTTGGTCCCTACTGTTTGTTTTTGTTACACACTTGGTCCTTGTCTTACCCAAAATGACTATTATTTAAATAGGAAAAAATGATGGGGTGGGTAAGGTAAGGTGAGAGGGGTGGGGTTGGGGGTGTGTTTATTTAAATAGATTAAAAAATCAAAGGCAAAATAGTCTTTTTATGTATGACAGAGACCAAGCGCGTAACAAAAACAAACAATAGGGACCTTCCGATTAAAAATATAAATTAGGGACCAAATGCGCAAATTACCCTAAACCATAAGGACCATTCATGTAATTTACTCAATGTCTTAAGCTTGACCTTCTTCCAATCTGTCTTACAATGACCACATTCCTTCTTCAACCATCTTTACATTGGAGGTTACAAAACAAACAATGGAGATTCGTATCATGATAATAGTAGAAGAAACGACCACCGGTAGCCCGAGAATTCTCCCCAATGACATGGTTGGTTTTACGTTCCTCCACCGGACCACCAACTCATCGGACCATAAAAAACTGGTCTTGGTTCTTTGCTGCCCCAATCTACTGAACTTCTCGGCCCAAAAGTGGAGTATGCCCACTGATAGGCTCCTTAGTGTCATCATGCACATTTTTTTAGCTTGCCTACAAGCCCACTACGTAACAACCTTCACAACAGCCTAATGTTCAGCCACAGTAACCTCAACAGGGCTGTTCCTAGTCCAACTTGATTGACTAGCTCACACCAATGCCACAAATGTTTAGCTTGTTCTCATTAAATGACCTTGGGATTTATTATGGACACTAGAGCCACATACCATGTCCATGAAAAGTAAGGTATATAAAAATTCATCTATAATAATCATGATTTTCATTTTATTTATGTTGGTAATGGATTTCACATCCATGTAAGTATTACTGGACACATCGAATTCCATCTTAAATATCTACACTGAACCCTAAACCCTTCAGCTTAACAAAATCCTCATCTCCCAACTTTATCAAAAATATTATTTTTTTTAGACAATTCACTTGTCATAATAAATGTAATACTAAATTTTATGAGTTTGGTTTTACTGTCAATATTTAAATGAACCAACAACTTCTAATATGATATGATAGCTTTGGTCCTCTCTATGAAATTGTGTCTTCAACCCTTCAAGTGTTTTTTCCGCAAGTCCGTCTCTTCGGAACCAACGTCTTGGTATCCCAAAGATCAAGTTTTAAAGTCTCTTATTTTCAATAATTCAATTCCGCGTAATAAACAATTATCTAGCATTTTATGTCGTGCTTGTCAGTTTGGCAAACATATTCAACTTCCATTTACTCTTTCGAATTGCAATATTTGCAATGCTTTTGATATAATCCAATATCATATATGAAAATCTCAAATTTCCAATGTTAGTCGTTTGCTATTATGTACTATTCTTGCAAATTACTATGATGTGTGCTAAATTATACATGTTTTTATGGACATTTTATGGGTATTTTTATAATTAAAGTAAGACAAAAGATGTTTAATTACTTTATATTTTTATTTTGCTATTAAAAAGTCTATGTTGATGAAAAGGAACGAAAATAGACTAATATGGAGCTAAATTGATGAGTTTGAGCAAAACACAAAAAATGCTAGCTAAATTATAAATTGGCTTATGGACCCCTTTGAAGTGATTAGATCATATCTCTCGACTCGTAACTCCAATATACGAAGTTAAATATTTTCTAGAAACTAGAAAATTTTCCAAAAACTCATGTCTTAGGGCCTTTTTTCTAGTTCGACGTCTATCGAGTCTAAAATCGGGTTTGAAGTCAGACCAATAAAGACAAAGTTAAAAATGGAAAGGATTATGAAGATTATGAGGATTTCGAAGACATAAAGGCATATGTTGCAAGCGAATTCGTAGCTTGAAGACTGGGCAAAGTTTGATTAAGGATAATTTCAGAATTAATGAAGATTTCAAAGATATTTAATAATATATGCTGATCGCACCGCGAATATATTGTAGCGCTGCCATTTGGGTCTGTTCTAAAAAGCTATAAATAAAGGTGATTTTCATCCAACATAGGTGGTATTCATCATCACAGAAGAAAATAAGAAGAAAACATCCAGAGAAGGTTGTTTTGAGAGTTTAGAAAGTTATATTAGCCGATAGGATGATATAGATGCAAGAACTTGAAGATTAAGAGAAGAAATCATTAGGCTATCGATATGTTTACTTTTATGTCTATAATTAGTGAGCCTTTTGTTTTCTTATATGTTCTTATTGAGATTTGAGATTCTACCCATTTTGATTATTTGTTATTTATGAGACCCTAGTTTGTTTGTTTATGTAACATCACGAAAATTTCATAAAATTTAAACTTTTCAAACAACCCTTTTTATAAAGAAGTATTTACAAAACCATTGTTTCCATAACATTACTTTAAAAATAAGAATTTCAACATAGTTTTCAAAACATTCACATTATCAAAGTTTCCCAGAATTCATAAGTCCAAAACGCGGAGATGTGTACGGTCATGCCTTCACCTTGACACGATCCATTGAAGTACCTGAAACCATAAATCAAAATTCTAAGCACAAAGCTTAGTGAGTTCCCCCCAAAATGCCAATCACACAAACGATCACATATATAAAATAACAACATGCAATGGGTCTACAACTAAAAGACTGGATTACCCCCGAGCCCACAATATGAGTTTGGTTTGCCTATCGGGCCCACAACTCACAGTTGGCTTGCTCCTGAGCCCACATCATAAGTCTACCTTGCCCTCGGGGCACACAAAGTCATCAAACTGAATTATCAATGTTTAGCCCTCAGTATAAGTCTGGCATACCAACCGGGTCCTTAGATCGTATCCGAAATGCTATTGAGCCCTCAATATGAGCCTGACATGCCCTACCCGACCCTCAGCACATATCTGGATTTCTCCAATACCCTCAAGCCCTCAGTACCAGTCTGGCATACCAACCGGGTCCTCAGCTTGTATTTAGAATGTTATCGAGCCCTTAGTATGAGTCTGGCATGCCCTACCTGGCCCTCAGCTCATATTTGGAATCCCCCAAGGGTTTGTTGGCTACGTCACGAAGCAGTACAACCTCAACCCAACACAATATACTGACAGATAACCAACATATGCAGATAATAACGCAGACAGAATCATAGGTAGTCCTACAGATCTACCAGACTAGCATATCAATAACTAGCATACTCATGCAATTCTCTTCCATACTCGACATATCAGCAACAACAGGTTATCAAACCAAAAGGGCCGACCTTCGTGCCTTCGACCCGAAAGTGTAGTGAGGAAAACTCACCTCGCAATGTCGAATCATACTAAAAACCTCCGACTGCTGGCTCACGAAAATCCCAAACTAACACAGCAAAACAAACATCCAATTAACAGTTGGATTACCATCCTTGACTAATGATCCATATTTAGGTTAAATATCTATTTTACCCTTTTTCCTAACAGTCGAAATCTTTGATCCAAAGTCCCAACTTACTTCAAGGCCCATGATTGGCCCAATTTTATAAGTTGGGCCCAAACCCCTTATTGGGCCTTATCCAAAGGTCTAATCGTCATAAGAGTTGCCAAAACACAACAACAGTGAGAATCGGTGATGGAGTGTATGTCATTCAAATATAAATCTTTGGATCCTTATCCCGACTATACTAGGGTTAAGTGGACAAAATGAGTGCAACTGTTAGGAAAATCAAAGTCTGAATCATAACAAAAGGAACCCTCGAAATCGCAAGAGTTTAGGGTGTATAGAGAGCTTATCATCATTATGCAACATGAGATTGACATTGCGCACATGATTTTGCCGACAATGAGTGATCTTGTTATCTGCATTTGTTATCTTTTTATTTTGTTTGGATTTTGAACTTATTTATTATTTTTGTGTGTTTTAAATTTAGTTTGCACAGAAATTCTCTTAGATGTTTAAATAGCTTTTGCAAGGTGGCATGATGTTTTATGATTTGAACGCATTTTGGAAAATCAGAAAAAGCGCAGAGCTCATGGCAAAAATTTGGGAAAAATGAAGAAGAAGTTGGTATCATGTAGGTGTGGGGTTATTTTAGAAGGAGCAGAAGAAATAGTTTACAAAGGAAGGAAGATGAGTGTCTAATAAACATAAGTCGATTCTGAAATTATTTTTATAGAAAAAATTAAGAGCACCATACAAAAACGTGCCGCGATTATCTACTACAGGCCGTGTAACACCCGGGTTTCAGGGCTAAGCATATTTGTCAATGTAATAGTCTAGGTCAACTTTTGTAACTCTTTTTGAAGTAATAAAGATGAAATATTTGAGTATTATATGAATTATGTGTGTTTATGTGTTTATTATTTAATTATAAATGTATAATTAATAAAGAATAAAAATAAACGTCAAGATTAAAGTGTGAGATAAGCCCGATATCTTTACATAAAGTTGTAGTGGTCGAAACAAGGATTTCGGGGATATAAGGAACGTTGAAATCCGAGTTATAACGAGGAAGTTATGACCCGTCGAAGTTTCGCGTCAGAACCGACACGATACCGGGAAGCGTAAATAGTGAATTTACGATAGAGCGAGATTTAGCCTTAGCGATCTAAACAAAAGTCGTAAAATATGTTAAACTAAGAACATCGATAAAAAGAACGCCCAAATCTGACTTCGTATGAAGAAGTTATGATTTTTCGAAGTTTCGGATTAGCAGTGTACAACCCGAAATTCGAATATTAGATCGAGTGATTTTTAGCCGACACGACCTAAACGAGAATCGAAGATCTTTTTAAGAGTAGCGTAACGAGAAAAAGATTGGCGAAAATGGATGTCGGATGAAGAAGTTATGAGGATTTAACGGACCAACCCTGTCCCGGTCTGTTAATAATATAAAATTTAAAAATGAATCAAAATTAGCCGACGAAGTCTAAACGAAAGTTGTAGAGTACGTGCCCACCTTCGCGTGGATATAAAGAACGTCGAAAACGGAGCTCGTATGTGAAGGTTACGAATTTTTAAAGTTAGAAAGTGAAATTGCGAAGCTGATGCATGGCCTGATGACGTGGCTTAATCCTGACCGTCGGTTGCTGATCACGGCTCGCTTCGGATGGCCGACACGTGGTCCTCGCTTACGCCCCACGTCCGAAGTCAGTACGTCCCGCGTACTCTCGCCCTTATCTTCTTCCGGAGTGCGAGCCAGCTGGTCCGAGGTGGCGCTCTTATCCGAACCATTACGCCCAGCGTAGGTCCGAGGTACGCCCAGCGTACCGAGGCCTCGCAGGCTATAAAAGGGGGCCGAGAATTCTTCATTTTCACACCTTTTTCACTTCTCTCTCTAATTACTTTCTCTCTCTGCAACCCCAAACCCCCCCCCCCCTAAACCCTAGATAAACCCCCTAGCACCCTAAGGAAGCCCCGAGGCTCCCGAAGTCCCGAGAAAAAGGAGTCTTTCGGTTTCGAAACGCTGCTCCAATTAAGTTCCGGTTTTCGATAAAATTCGCTGTAAGTGTGCTAAGCTTACGCAATTTTTAATATAGCTTTCAAATAATTATAGGAATGTTATTAGGTCCTTAAAATAATTATTTGGGCTATTATTATGAGTTATATTGAGTGTTATTAACGCTTATATAATAATAATAATAATAATAATAATAATAATAATAATAATAATAATAATAATAATAGTCAGACTATTAATTTGTCGCGGTTATCGTTAGACTAAACCCTAGTGGTATTGATACTAGGTTTTATCGAAGGAAAATGTTTTAAGAATATCGAAGCACTGTCCGAGTGCTGAGTGACCACCTACTCAGGTGAGTGCATAGTTACTTTCAGCTTACACATAGATATGAAGTATTTTATATAAATTACATGCTATGTGTGCATATTATCTGAATACTTGCTATCTATGCTGGATGAACATTGTTATACATGTTTTCAATGATTTAAACTGTATATGTATTTTATATCTACGAAAATGTTGGGGTAAAACATGGGTAGATGTAATAGGTGATGTGTGATAAAATGATGAGAGGCCTCGATGTTGATGTTGTTGATTATGTCATCTAGCCGAGTATGGATGACGACCACGGACTCTTCTAGACAGTCCAGTGGAACATTAGCAGGCTCGCAACCTGTAGGTGTTTGTGAACGATGTGTTCACCGGTGTACTCCATCCCCCACATGGTTGCGTTTAGGACATTTATTACTGAGGAATCCCCTTAGCAGTAGTGTCTGTCCCGATGATGATCCTTAGGCTAGGTCCCTTATGATAGGTGTTTAGGGACGTAAAGTGAGGATAACGGGAACGGGTAATCGGGTTATTGTTGATTGATGAAAATAAATAACTTATTTATTGTGGGTTGAAAACCCTATGTGCTCACCAGACTCCCAAGCTTGACCCACTCAGTTTTATGTATTACAGGTAGTGATGCTTGAGCATAGATATGATGTTTGGACGAGGGATTACAGATATAGGCATGTAGATATGAAATAATGTAGTAAGGCTTATATTGTACTGTTTATGCTTTTGATCTGTACGAACATGACATCCCAAGTCTTTTAATGAAATACATTTCTATGGAAATGCTTTTGATAAATCTTTATCATATTTTGTTTTGGGACAAATTCCGCAACACTTTTATTTAAAATGTTACTCTGATTTTTTTAAGCAAATCATAAACAAACCGGTCTTTTCTGGCCGTGATTTTGGGGATGTCACATGCCGTGAAAAATGGTTGCAACAAACAAAGAAGACATTTGACATTAAAATGCACCGCAACCAACTACATCTCGCTGTGATTCTTCACTAATGTTGGGACACATGACTTTCAAGTACAAATCTATGGTTCCACATGATGATAACACTCCTTAAATAGCAAAAATACATAATGAAGAGCTAAATATGAAAAGAGAAGCTTAAAGGAACGAGAATGAACAAGTGTTTAGTGCGAACACAAGTTGAGTCCTTATTATTAACGTAAGAAAGGCGTATGGTACTAATTAAAAAGGAATATAAGCTCACTTCATTCCGTAATAATTAAATGAAGAATTTGCCACTTTTCATGTACAACTATGTAATGCTTGAATCTTGGTAAGTTTCCTTATTTCCCTTATTGTTATTAATGTTGCAATTTTGGTCCTTGATTTGTACGCGGGGTGTACCACATGGTACGCTTAGCGTACAAGATGTAAAGCGAGTACACGAGGCGTACCACATGGTATGCTTAGTGTACTCATGTGAGGCGGGATCGAGACTACGGACACGTACGCTAGGCGTATATGTATGTACGTGGGGAATATGTGAGTCATTTATAAACCCTAATTTCCGAGGTTGGACACTATATAAACATCATTATGGACCATGAAACCCTCATTTCTCATCCTTATTTGTCCCTATAGCCTCAAGCACGAAACCCTAGATCTCTCTTTGATATTTTGAGCTCATTGTGTCCATTTTTGGTGTACTTTGGTCCATACTTTGAAGAAGAAGCTTGATGCAAGGTGTGTGATCAATGAAGGGCTTGTGGATCTTGGTTCTCTGTGCCATTTCTAGCTTACTTGTGGTAAAAAAAATTAATCTTGATCATTGATAGCTTAGATCTATTCTATTTGAGTTTTGGACCCTTTTGGCCCTAGAATGAGATCTAGTGGTTTGATGGTACTCCAGGAGATTTGAGTTGCCACTCTTGATGTCTGAGGTTCTAGATGCATAAAGTTGTCACCTTTGAGGTTTGGATCTTTTGGGGCATGCAAAGTCACCAAGTCAGTGACTTTATGGTTCTAGACATTTATTAGGGTTTAGATCTGTGATTTGGACTCATGGTATTAAGCATTAAGAGATTAAGGTTGATTTCGGATTAATGGTTGAGTATTTTGGGTATACAAGTCCATATATGCGGCATACAACCCAAGTTGCATGTATGCTTAGAGTACAACTGAGTATGCCCCACGTACTCAGTCTGTTGGGCTTCACATATTTTGAGCCTCAATTGGGTCATTCCTTTGGACCTTTTGCTTTGGGCCTTAGTGGGACATCTAAAATCAAGAATTGGGCTAAGAGTTTGGACTAGGGAAAATTATTGGGCCTTAGGGTAAGGTCCATATAGGGTTTGGGGTCCAGTTTGGAAAATTAGGCCAGAAGTGGGCCTTGGAAGATCATTTGGTTTTGGGCCTTTTTGGTTTGTGAGTTTGGGCCTGAAACTAGGTCAGGGTTAAAATAGTCATTTTACCCCAAGTATGGATTATTGGATATAGATTGGAACCCAAGTGTTAATTGGGTACTATTTTGTATTGATAACTCGGGGATTCGTCAGGATAGCAGCTAGGGATTTTCAGTGAGATTCAGCAGTACGAGGTGAATTTCCTCACCATGTATAGCAGGTCGAAGGCACCAATAACGACCCATGGTCTGATATGTTAGAATACTCATTGCCTGTGTGACACTAGTATGTGTATGTGCTTGTATGCTTTCTAGGCGGGGCCCGATGATTATCATGTATGCTATTATTTGTTGTGTGATATGAATTGTATGTGGGCGGGGCCCGTTATGCGATTTAGGGTGGGGCCCATTATACTCATTAGGTGGGGCCCATTATGCCAGTTAGGGAAGGGCCCGTTATACTCTTTGGGCGGGGCCCATTATGTATTTTATGATTGGTATGTACTATCTTGGGGAACTCACTAAGCTTTATGCTTACAGTTTTCAGTTTATGTTTCAGGTACTTCCGGTTCCAAGGGGAAGAGCTCTGGATGACTGCATCGCCCACACCACATAGTTTTCGCTTGTGAGATATACTCTAATTGATATGATGTTTGATACACTTATTTTCATTTGCGTTGTATAGATAATGTTTTCGAATACTGTTTTAGTAAATTGAAAATGAAATTTTTGGAACGTATTTTCGGAACTTTACAAGTTGGTATCAGAGCCTTGGTTTGAGGGATTTAGGCACACTCTCGGGTGTGTCTAAACTCAAACTAGGGATTTAGTAAAGTTTTTCACATATATATATATATATATATATATATATATATATATATATATATATATATATATATATATAAAGAAAAGGGTTTTCTAAAATAAGATGGGGTGTGGTGCATGCAATCAACCGAGCTCAAGTAAGTTTTTCCAAAATACCCATACATGTTATCTGTTATGCTTTGATCTATGAATCTATGAATCGCATGCTAGTTAGGGCTAAGGATCTACTCAGTTTTGCATGATATAATGTTAGGAGAGATGACTTTGTATGCCTGTCATATGAGCTTGTAGACTTGCATGCTAGTACTGATCAGTCGGTGATAGGATGGCTTGGTTAGGTGATGCTTGGTTCTGATTACTTGATGCCTGAATGCTTCTTGCTTTGTGATTTTAGGAGTTGTAACTAGCTTTAGCTAACTAGTAAGCGAATATGCTAAGTTACATACTATGGGAACCAAATAATTTTAGAAGGTTAGGTTTTAACTATATTGTGCTGCTGCTGTTTAAGTCCAACCGTTGTAGTGTGAGACCTCTCATTCGAAGAATTCTTTGGTTTTTGTAATATGTAATTGTATTCGTGAGCTAGTTAGACGAAGTTAGCATGATTTCCTTCTGCAACTGATGGCAAAGAGTTGTGTGGAGTTTTCCCTAGGAAAACCTAGGATGAGATAGTGTTGGGAGCCTTATCTGTGAGGGGAAATTGTATGGATATAAAGTGACTTGGTAAAGTCAAGGCAATCCTTGAGGAAAGTATGGATAGATGTGGAAGGTAATACGGTCCCAACAGAGGATCCGTACTCGATTCAAGGCGGGCTACGATGAAGCCAAAAGCTTGTGGAGTTGTGATTCCCCGATGTATATATATTTGATGCGCATTCTGATGGTTTGTTTGTCCATTTTTAGTATGGTGACATTACGAGGTAGACCTGTTGGTAGTTCTGGTGTTGGGGAGGGCTCGGGCTCAGGTTCAAGAGTCGGGCATCTTGATGACCAGACGAGGGAGTTCATCTTGTCTGAGACTACATGTAGTGTCCTTGAGTAGACTGATGTAATCTTTGGCACGGTCGAGGAGGGTATTCTGGAGATTCTTGATGAGTGGTTGAGTGACTTTTCGTGCAGAGATGGTGGCTTTGGTTAGGACGCGTTCTTTAATCTTCAAGGTGTTCCAGGGATGTGGAGCTCCAGATTATCACAGAGCGAGGGATATGATTGCAAGTAGGATGTGGTTAGCAGATGTTGCTAACGCCTTCCATACCAGCCGTTCTCCCTAGGGGGACATGTTCATGATAGCTTCTTGCCTTCTGAAGGACAGGGCATGGGATTGGTAGGAGGAGGTAGGACATGTGGTGGGGGATGATGATGTTGATGTGATGACCTGGGATGATTTCTTGACCACGTTCCAATCTTAGGTTGCACTGGTGATTGAGGTGAAGCAGTTGGCGCGAGAGTTTCAGGATCTCCACCAGACTACTGAGATGGTGGCTGAGATCACCTCTATGTTCAGGGAGAGGGTGCTTCTTGTTCCACAGTATGTGGTAGACGAGGAGATGAAAAAGGCCTGATACCATGAGATGTTGAGGCGCGACATTGGACAGTTTGTGAGCCAATCCAGCTGCAAGACGCTAGAAGACATGATAACGAGGGCTAGGGAGAGAGAGGTTGATCTGGAGATGGAAAGGAAGAGGAATTCAGATGAGGTTCAGGTATCAGGAGGTTTAGGCAAGAGGCCCAAGGTTGTGTATACGATAGGGAAGGGCTAGCAAGGCCAACGCCATTACGGCAGGTCGCACGAGGGGACGTGTAGGGTGGGTGGTTCTGGCCGCTTCAAGTGCGGCCGGAGTGGTCATATCAGCAGGGATTGTACTGCAACCACTACCATCACCCCCGTATTTGATCTGGTTTTCTTTCAGTGCAATCAGATGCGCCACAAGAAGGCCCATTGTTCGAGTTTGGTTACAACAGGACCGGTATTAGCACCCGCTCCTGCGACTCTTCGGATTACTGACAGCCGCCAGAGCCAGGAAGACGCGCCAGTGGTGAAGAGCAGGGTTTTCCAATTGAAGACCGAGGAGGCACGTGCAGCTCCCGATGTGCTGACGAGTATGTATCTTGTCCTTATCTCTTTATTTATATTGAATTGCTTGCTTATATTTGTGTGTTTTATTTTAGGATCGTTCCTTGTGAATGGTATTTATGCATTGTATTGTTTGATTCCGTGTTTTATTTTAGTATCTGGTTGATTTGGTTCCCCATTCCTCTGCGTGGGAACAAGGTTATCGTGGGCATGGATTGGTTGAGCCCAAATGAGGCAGTGATCAACTGCGAGTAGCAGTTGGTTCTGGTTCGGACCCCAAGTGGGGTAGATTTGGTGATTCATGCAGATAGACCGTCGCGTGGGCTGACTTTTGTGTTCTGCAGTGAAGGCCAAACGCTATCTCCAGCAGGGTTGCTTGGATTATGTCACCTTTGTCATGGATACCCTGGATAAGGGTAAGGTGACCGTGGATGATGTGTTGATTTTGCGGGATTAACCGGATGTATTCCCAGAGGATTTTCCTGGGGTAACTCTGGAGAGGTAGGTTGAGTTCAGAATTGATCTGGTTCCAGGTGTGGCTCTGATAGCCAAAGCACCGTATCAGTTGGCTCCTCTCGAGATGCAAGAGTTGTCTACACAACTGTAGGAGCTATTAGATAAGGGATTTATTCGACCGAGCAGTTCGCCTTGGGTAACATCGATTCTGTTTGTGAAGAAGAAGGACGAGTCTCATCGCATGTGCATCGACTACCAAGAGTTGAATAAGGTAACGGTGAAGAACCGTTATTTACTCTCGAGGATTGATGATCTTTTCGACCAGCTTTAGGGTGCATCTTGGTTCTCCAAGATTGATTTGCGATCGGGTTATCATCAGATGCGGGTCAGGGATGAGGATGTGTAGAAGACAACTTTCCGGACTCGATATGGTTATTACGAGTTCATGGTGATGGCTTTTGGGCTAAGCAATGCTCCAGCCACATTCATGGATCTCATGAACAACGTGTGCAGACCGATGACGGATCGGTCTGTGATAGTATTTATTGATGATATCTTGGTTTATTCCAAGATTAAGGAGCAGCATGAGGAGCACTTGAGGGAAGTGCTGGAGACATTGAGGAGGGAGAGACTTTTGGGAAAGCTCTCCAAGTGCGAGTTCTGGTTGCATGAGGTGCACTTTCTGGGTCACCATAAAAACTAGAAGGGTATTTTGGTCAATCTGTCCAAGGTCGAGGCCATGATGCAGTGGGAGGTTCCGAGGTATCCATCTGAGATTCAAAGCTTTCTTGGTTTGGCTGGTTACTATCGGAGATTCATCTAGGATTTCTCCAAGACAGTTGTTCCTTTGACCCGACTGACCAAGAAGACGGTTACTTTCCACTAGGGGCCTGAGCAGCGGGCAGCTTTCGAGACTCTAAGATAGCGGTTGTGTGAGGCACTGATTTTGACCCTTCCATAGGGCGTTGATGATTTTGTGGTTTATTGTGATGCTTCGATCTCCGGTATGGGGGCAGTGTTGATCCAGAAGGATCGTGTGATTGCTTATGCTTTGAGGCAGCTGAAGCCTCATGAGGCAAATTATCCGACACATGATTTGGAGTTGGGGGCCATGGTTTTCTCCCTCAATAGTTGGTGACATTACCTCTATGGGGTCTGTTGTACTATTTACATAGATCACAAGAGCCTGAGGTACTTGATGGATCATCCAAATCTGAATATGCAGCAGCGTCGATGGTTAGATGTGGTGAAGGATTATGATTGCGAGATCCCTTATCACCCGGGGAAGGCCAATGTGTTGGCCGATGCTCTCAGCCACAACGAGGTCGAGGCTTCGATCAGAGACATATGTTTGAGGATGGCCATGGTTACTCCATTGTTGGAGCGGATTTTTGAGGCTCACGTCGAGGCTATGAAGGAAGAGCACCGAAAGAGCGAGCGCATTGTGGGTCAGTTGGCTTCCTTCGATTATGATAGTTGTGTATTATTGACTTTGCACCGTCAAGTTTGGGTTCCCTATTGGGGCGGTGTATGTCAGATTTTGATGGAGGAGGCTCACAAGTCGAGGTTCTCCATTCATCTCGAGGCGACATATATGTATAAGGATCTTCATCTTGATTATTGATGGCCCTGCATGAAGTGGGATGTGGCATGGTACGTGGAGCACTGCTTGACTTGCAGGAAAGTCAAGGTCGAGCATCAGCAACCTCATGGCAAGATGCAGCCATTGGAGATTCCCATATGGAAATGGGAAGACATCACCATGGATTTTATCATAAAGCTTCCCAAGACTACGTGCGGGGTGGATTCGATATGGGTCATCGTGGATTGTTTGACCAAGAGTGCTCCACAGAGAAGTTGGCCGAGGTTTATATCATGGAGGTGGTGGCACACCATGGGGTGTCGATATCAGGGGTTTCTGACACAAATGTTCGTTTTACTTCCAGATTTTGGAAGAGGTTTCATGACGAGTTGGGTACTCGTCTCCATTTTAGCACATCTTTTCTTCCGTAGACCGATGGTCAGATCGAGCGGACTATCCAGACTCTTGAGGATATGTTGCATGCTTGTGTGTTAGATTTCAGAGGGAGTTGGGATACGTATCTTCCGTTAGCAGAATTTTCATATAACAACAGTTATCACACTAGCATTGATCGAACTCCTTTTGAGGTGCTCTATGGGAGGAAATGCAGGACCCCGATTTGTTGGGGCGAGGTCGGGCAGCGGGTTATGGAGAGTACCAAGGTGGTGCTCAAGACTACTGAGCTGATTCAACAAGTTCACAGAAAGCTCCAGACAGCTCAGAGTCGGTAGAAGAGTTATGCCAATAGGTGTCGGTTAGCCTTAGAGTTCCAGGTGGGGGATATGGTTCTCCTAAAGGTGTCACCTTGGAAAGGTGTCATCCGGTTCAGGAAGCAGGGAAAGTTGGGCCCTAGGTATATTGGTCCTTTCAGGGTTATGGCTCGGGTGGGCCGGGTTGCTTATCGCCTGTATATTCCAAATGAGCTTAGTCAGATTCATAGCACGTTACATGTCTCTCAGCTATAGAAGTGTTTAGTGGATGATTCCATAGTGTTACAGTTGGAGGATATTCAGGTGGATGACCGCCTAAATTATATTGAGAGAGCGGTGGCAATTTTGGATACGAAGATGAAAAACTTGAGGAACAAGGAAGTCAAGTTAGTGAGGTGCAGTGGCAGCACCACAAGGGATCAAAGTGGACATGGGAGCCCGAGGATGAGATGAGAGAGCACTATCCAAAGTTGTTTGGGGCAGCAAACTTCAAGGACGATGTCTGATTCAAATGGGAAAGATTTGTAACGCTTGAATCCTGGTAAGTTTCCCTATTGCCCTTATTGTTACCAAGCTTGCAATTGTGGTCCTAGAGTTGTACGTGGGGCATACCATATGGTACACTTGGCATACTCATGCAAGGTGGGATCGACACTCCGGACACATACGTTGGGCGTATGTGTATGTACGCGGGGCGTACATGAGTCATTTAGAAACCCTAATTTTCGAGGTTGGACACTATATTAACATCATTATGGACCATGAAACCCTCATTTCCCCATTGTCTCTATAGCCTCAATCACGAAACCCTAGATCTCTCATTGATATTTTGAGCTCACTGTGTCCGTTTTTGGTGTACTTTGGTCCATACTTTGAAGAAGAAGCTTGGTGCAAGGTGGTTGATTAAGGAAGGGCTTGTGGATCTTGGTTCTCTATTCCATTTCTAGCTTACTTGAGGTAAAAAGTTGTGCTCTTGATAATTGATAGCTTAGATCTATTTTAATTGAGTTTTGGTCCCTTTTGGCCTTAGAATGAGATCTAGTGGTTTGATACCACTCCAGGAGCTTTGAGTTGCCACTCTTGATGTTTCTAAGGTTCTAGATGCATAAAGTTGTCACCTTTGAGGTTTAGATCCATCCATGCATGAGTTTATTTCCATTGTATAAAGTAAAATGCTATATCTTGAATTTGAGATCTTTTGGGGCATGCAAAGTCACCAAGTCAGTGACTTTATGGTTCTATAAGTTTATTAGGGTTTAGATATTTGATATGGACTCATGATCTCAAGCATTAAGAAATTAAGGTTGATTTTGGCTTAATGGTTGAGTATGTTGGGTGTACAAGTCTCTACGCGTGGCGTACAACCCAAGTTGCATGTACGCTTAGCGTATAGCTGAGTACACCCCGCATACTCAGTCTATTAGGCTTCGTAGTTTTTGGGCCTCGGTTCGGTCATTTCTTTGGACCTTGTGCTTTAGGCCTTAGTGGGCCAGCTGAAATCAAGCATTGGGCTAAGAGTTTGGACTATGGAAAATTATTGGGCCTTAGCGTAATGTCTATATAGGGTTTGGGGCCTAATTTGGAAAATTAAGCCATAAGTGGGCCTTGGAAGATCATTTGGTCTTGGGACTTTTTGGTTTGTAAGTTTGGGCCTCAGACTTGGTTTAAACTTGGTCAGGGGTAAAATGGTCATTTTGCCCCAAGTATGGACTATTGGATATATATTGGAAGTGTTAATTGGGTACTATTTTGTATTAATAGCTCGGGATTCGTCAGGACAACAACTAGGGATTTTTAGTGAGATTCAGTAGTAAGAAGTGAGTTTACTCACCATGTATAGTGGGTCAAAGGCACTCTGTTTCATGTCGTTTCATAATTCAGGACCGTGCCCCAAAGATCAATTATCATCAGGCTTCAGGCCTTGGTAAAGGAGAGGTTTAGACCTATTTGGATGTGGATAATGTAGATTATATGATCCAAGAGTTTGGTTTGTGCTTTGGAGCCCAAGTGTATAATGGGAATAGTGGTGTTTCAGATCTCTTTTATGAATTAAAGAATTTAGTTTGATGTGTTTTAAGTTAAAAGTAATTAGATAGGGTTGCAGAGCTCCCCGATACATTTCTTTGGATATACAGATCGTTGAAATCGGAGTTGAAACGAAGAAGTTATGACCGTTAGAGTTAGGATAGTTTTGGGTTAAGCCGCATAGATTGGGAGTGCATGGAAGTACGTTAGGCGTACAAGGGTATCCCTGAGTAGGCTAAGTTTACCAAGAGTATACTGGGTATAAGCGATCAGTGCCCAAACCCTATTTTCGTGGTTAATTTGTGCCTTGTTTAATCTCCTTAACTTCCCCAAACCCATTCCATTCTCAGCCTCCACCTCTCCAACACCCTCCCTTGAAAACCCTAACCCTAGTTTGAGCCCTTTGAGGAAAGAAGGTTTGCTTGAGTACTTTGGAGTGTTCTTGGTGCATATCAGAGAAGAAGAAGCTCTTTCACTAAGTATTGGTTGCATTGGAGCTTGTAGATTCAGACTTTGTCCACCTTGATCTTTCTTCTAGAGGTATGAAGTTTGAGTCTTGATGATGCATTTTATAGATCTAGCTAGTCTTGGGTATTATGAGCTTTTGATCACTTTATTGCATAAAGTTTAGAGCTTGAAGGTTTGTGACCTTGTTATGGAAAAAGTTGGAAACTTTATCCATCTAAACATCATATTGATTCAAATCTAAAGGCTTGAGACTTGGACTTAATGGATTAAGTTGGAAAAGTTGCAATTTTGGTCCCTTTTAAGACTTAAAAACTAGATCTTGGTCATTTGGACCATTCTAATGGATAAAGTTGGAAACTTTATCCTTTATGGAGTTATCTGGAACCATAAAAATATGATCTTGGTCCTACTATTCCTTCCATGCATGAGTTATTGGTCTTTTGATGAAGTTAGAGATATAGGGCTTTGGTTTGGAAACCATTAAGCCATGCAAAGTCATAAAGTCAGGAACTTTATGACTTAGGACATCCCATAAGAATCGGATCTGGAAGTTATGCATGTTGTCTTAAGGCATTAAGAGGTTTGGAGTTGATTTTCAGGCTTCAGCATGGTACGTTGGGCGTACTAGGATGGTACGTCGGGTGTATGCACCTGAATGGATTTTGGGCCATTTATGGGCCTTGAGTCATTTTGGGTTTGGGCCTTGCTTTGCCGGGCCAAATATAGGAAGGGTAAAATAATCTTTTACCCATTGTTATGAGGATATATGAATTCGACCTTGGATTACAGGAAATTTTCCTAATTATTAATTAAGTATAGTTTGGATGTGTTCAGAGTGAAGAACCCGGTAGCAGCAACAGTGTGTGTGTGTGTGTGTGCGGTTATCTTGGATTGAGGTGAGTCTCCTAGTGTGTGACGGGTCGAAGGCACCAATGTCGGCCCATAGATAACTGTTATTTGTATGCTAGCTGTCTGCGTGACTCTTCCATGTGTTTATATGTATATCGGGTGGGGCCCAATGCTAGGCAGGGCTGATGAGTGTGTTGGGTGCGGCCCATCGTATGTTACTAACAAATTTGTTCCGGGCGGAGCCCGATGGTTGTCGGTTAAGGCCCATTATATGTATAGTATGTGGTATTTTGGGGAACTCACTAAGCTTTGTGCTTACGAGTTTATGGTTATAGTTTCAGGTACTTCATGTTCAAAAAGGAAGGGCCCGACTTGATCGCAACGCATCCACCCATGTTTCCGGATCTTTATGATTTTGGGATTGTACTATGATAACTCTTTTTACTTTGATATACTTTTTAATGATTGAAATGGATAAATGGCGTTTATGGTTGATTTAATAATGAAATTTTTTACCTTATGAATTTTGGGATGTTCCAAGTTGGTGTTAGAGCCTTGGTTTGAGGGATTTGGACACACTCTCAGATATGACTGGACTCAAACTAAGGCGTTGGTAATCTTTTAAAAGAACACAAAATTTCTAAAAAGAATTTTATAAAGAAAAAGGTTGTGTGGTGTGTGCAATCAGCCGTGCTCAAGGAAGTGATTCCCAGAATACCCGTACATGTTGATATGTTATATGATATAAATATTTGCATGCTAGGATAAGGCTAGGGATACTTTCAGGAATTGCATAATAGATTGGCCTAATTTGTTATGCCTTGTAGCCAAGGAAGTATTGGATGCTATTCTGGATGGGGAATATGTATTGGTATTAGTGATTGTTAAGTGTACGCTTTAAAAATTATATACGATTAGGATCATATAGCCCTAGAATAACTGATTTGGCCTTATTCCTATTCCTCATTTGGTTGTGGTTCTAGGGTAGAGTCATTTATTTGATAGTCTATTTAATCTTGTATTATGTATAATTTTAATGTATAAGGCAGACGACAGTGAGAGTGAAAGTTCCTAGCATAGGTTGTAGTATGTAAGCTCGGGATGTCCTTTGTTGTTCTGTAGCTTGGAGTATAATTGTATAAATGGTGCTTGCTTTGTACTTTATGGAACTCTTAATGATCTGAGTTAACTATTAAGTGAATATGTTAAGTCACATGTTGCAAAGGTTAAATAATCTCAGAGTGACGGATTTCACTCTATTGCACAACTCACGTTTGAGTCGAACGGTTATAGGGTTGAGTCTTTTACTCGAAGGATTATCTAAGCTTTGTTGTATATGATTGTATTCATGAAGTAGTTAACTGACATTAGAGGGAGTTCTTCAGCAACTGATGGCAGGGTGATGTTAGGAACCTAGGAGAGGCTAGGAAGTGCTTTAGTGGGTTAATTGTGTTGTTTAGCGGGTATCTGGAGTATTAGTTGTGAAGGTGACTTGGAGGATTTAGGATGATTCTTGAGGAAAGTATAGATAGGTGTGGAAGTTAGTACTCGTCCCGTACTACTGAAAGCACATGATCTATACTCGACTAGAGGAGAGTCATAGAGAATTTAGGAAGCCCGTGGGATGAGGATTCTTTGAGCATGTTCTGATCATTGTGTGGTTGCTTTTGCGAAGGGTGATGAGCACACGTGCAGGAGGTCCAGGTACTGGTGCGGGCTCGATGTTGGTATCGAGCCGATAAATGAGTGGATGTGGGAGTTTATCTCGTCGGAGATCACCCCGCGGTATTTTGGAGCAGACTCCTGTGATATTTGGTTTGGTCAAGAGGGAATCATGGAGATTTTGGATGAGCGACTCGACACGTTCCGCCTTAAGATTATGGTTATTGTGGGAGCTTTCACTCTTTCCTTCTAGCGAGTTCCATGCTTATGGAGGTTGTGAGTTCTTTGGGGAGAAGGGCCCCATTGTTAGTAGGAGTGTTGGGTTATGAGCATTTAACAGTCCGAAGTGTACATGCAACCCTAAATACCTTGGATATTTGTTTTCTCTATTATACATGCAATTATGAATATTCCAAGGTATTACCCTATCTAGCATACAATCTTTGATACTTGGGTAATATAACAAGTTAGAATACATACCTCTTGATATAACTTCACTCCATGATGCTCGAGAGCCTAGTGCCCCAAGTGTGACACCTCAAATAGTTCACACAACATCACCAACATATGGAATAACCATGAGAAGAAGACACTTCATGCTCAAATTGGCTAGCCCTCATATATGTATTACTAGTGCCAATTTCTTGAGCTAAAGGGGTCTTTCTATAGTGTGGCTATTAGGGTTACACCATGTAACTCATGACTTTACCCATTGCTTATGCTACATGGGTTTTAACCTCCATGGAGTATCTATGGGTCACCACATGGGTTAAACCCAATATAAGGAATCTTGGATCATAAGCCCACATATATAAGAATTAATGGTTTACACAATCAATCCCCATATATTTAATTAGTCTCTTTTAACCACTAAATTAAGTCCAAATTAATTCTTGATCAATACTAATTAAATAACATGATTTCATATTAATATATTAGAACTTATAATATATTAATATGTCACAAATGTCCTCTTCTCACAAATGGTCTATACTAATGTTCTGATGCCATGCAACCCAAATGGACCATGCCGAGTCGGGTCAAGTACATACCAATTATAGTTATGGACTTAGACACTAATCCAATAGTCTCCCACTTGGATAAGTCTAAAACTATTATTGAGTATGACTTCAAAACCTAACTGGCAATCGTAGCTCTCAAAATCCGTTGTCGGACTCTGACCTTATCGATGAACTCTGACCTTTGTCAATGATTTGTCCATTAGATAAGGGATCATATATTCCTCCATTCTAGATATCATATGGACTGAGACATGGATTATAAATCATTCTCTCTGTCCATTTGTTGTTTCCCGATTTCCGATTTATGACGACTGACTTATTGAACAGATCAAATCAGTCTTGGCTTGGCCAAGTACTCACATGTGTCATCATTAAATCATCGAGGGGCCAACATATGACCGACTGTGGATGGTTTGAATAATTTAGTCAATCAGGATGAACGACCTAGTTATTCTGGAAGTCAAAACATGCAAAGTGAAACACAAGAATAATCGAATCTAATATGGTCTCAGGACTTATGAATATAAATAAAACATCTTTTATTTATCACCATATTGATTACACATTATTCATTGCATACTGTTTCAAACTATCAACTTTATACTTGAATTAAAACAATAGTTGTCCCATGCTCCAAGCATGTACACTATGTTTTCTAAACACTAGTCATGCCATACACCAAGTATGAACACTATGTTTGTCTAAAGATTAGTTATGCCATACTCCAAGTATGCATACTAAGTTTGTCTATGAACTTTACTTTGTGAAATAGATCGATTGCACATAACTCCAATGATTCTCATTTCACAGTCCCGAATCCTTACCGCAAATGCAGGAATTACAAATTCATCCCATTTACCGAATTCTGTTAGATTCTAAACTTATATGCATTGATCCCCTTGTAATGATTATGCACAAAGTCACAAAGACTTGACAACAAACATTACAAAGCATTCCAACGGAGATCAACTCCTTGGAAACATCCTTCTTGCATTAAGTTTCCTAATCTTACACAGATTTATTGAATAACTTCCACCTTCCCATATTCCTATTTTGACTATCACTTCTGAACAAGAGTTGCATCTTCTTAGAATATGTCAATACAGTCCTTCCAAAAATTAACATTGTACTTCCAACTGTCTCTGAGCAACCAATCTTTGGTAAACCTTAGATTGTCCTCGACAATTGCTTAATCTTTTTAGTCATATCCAATTTTATACCTTTTCCTTTCTTAATGCCCCAGGCATTTGGAAGATTTTAGAAAGGATTAATATTATAGCACATGCAATCGATCCTATATCCGAAGCATATAGGACACGATTCATGATGTTTCACATAAATACATGATACTAGGTCAGTCCTTTTCCTACAATATTTCTATTTGCCAAGTTCTCATAATTCAGATTATGAAAAAGGATGCTGTAATCATAATCGAATTTTAGAACGCAAATAATAGACCCATATATATAAATATATATATATATATATATATATATATATATATATATATATATATAATTTCCTTATGCTGAGCCATTCCAACACAAAATTTATATATATCCTTGACTAAAGAGGATTAAAACCTCAATCTAAGCTTTTAGAATTGAAATGAAGTATAATTTCCTCTCCCTTAGTTATAGCAAAACAAATTTTCAACCCCTGCAACTCCACAAATCGAAACTTTGGTTTTTTATAATTAACATTGCTAACCTTTATCATAATTATCATGCTCCCATTAACATGATGATTATTAGCATAACACTTATGCTCCCACTAGCTTTGACATGTACTCAGAAATCAACTGGACTTCTAGAAATCAATACTTTATTGACTTTCTTACCAAAGTTTAGATTTCTGATACGAGATGCTTTGAGAAAAACTTTATCAAAATAATACACCTTTCCTTAGATAGCATGAATGTGTGTCTTAAAAATTTCAGAACTATGAAAAGGGATGTCGTAATCATAGTCTCAATTGTTTAGACCTTTTGCCATCTGCTTCAAATCTACTTGGTGGAAGTGTTTCCTCACCATCATTTTCATTATTCGGAGAGAAACCTTATGACCCTTAGATTTTATGGTGTATATGTTCTTATCCATGTGAATTTTCAAAATCATAGTCACAAGACAAGGATAATGACAAATCCAAACACATATGGACTGAACTCAATCTTAATTTCTTGCCACCTGGCAGCTCAAGGGCTTGCCATTGCTTCCAAGTTGTTATGCAACCAATTGAGAACTCTAAGAACTCATATGCAAAGCCAACTTTAACTGGAATGGGCACAAAAATAGAAATATGTCAACACGATAGGTTATAAACCTCACGCCGTGTGCTAGTGTTAAACTACAGGTTTTTACCCTTGATTATTTTTTGAAATTCTTCCAGGATCTTTAAGACTACCACTGTCCTCTTGACATATAAGACTATCTTGCCAAATATTCCAGAGATAGTTTGGATTCTTAATCAAGACAAACACTTCACATAATTGGTCTTAGTTGGTCTTTGTTTTATCCAAAACATCACAACTTATCAATTTCAAATGTACAAGAGTAGGATACTTTTACTCTTACATTTGACTAGTGTTAAGAAACCTTCCTTTAAGATATGTCACTCAAGTTACAATCTTGGAGCATGACTCTAAGAATTGTTTTTGGAACGAGGTATGAATCATCCTCTTGATTTGACCACTTCAACAATTCATCACTCCTCTTCTTAGCTATCAGAATGCACTTAGAGGATGAATTGTGATAAGGTCTCTTAATCATGAAGATGATCATATAACATGATACTAAAGTACTCTCCCATCTTTTCAGATTTGAGAAACTTTTATCCTTCTGCCTAATTTGATTCTTCTCATTCGTTCTGCCATACATCGAAAATTTTCCAATGTATCAGAATTACACTTAAACTTGTAAGTGTAACCATATTTACTAAACTTTAGTAAATCATGATGAATAGTCTTATATATCTTTTATGGTGGACTTGATCAATGCACAAGAATGTGTACTCGATCCCTTAGTCCTTCACTTGACTCACATATACATGTGAACAAGGAACTAGTCTTAATTTTCCAAAGCTGAAAATGCTCATTCATCATACTGTATAACTTGTATGATTCCAAGTTTCTATCCAAGTGAAATCTGGGGTGATGAGAAGCTTTCCTTATTTGGTAAATTTAGACACTACCACAAATGAAAGGATCAAATTCATATTTTCCATATTGCTAGAAACATACAAACATCAAGTTTTCATAAATGCCATTGCAAGGAGATATAAAATAAAATAAAACAAACTTTTATTTATTTATAAAATGCGGAAAAAACTTTTCCTTACAATGCAACTTTGAATGAAAACTATGCTATTACATGTTTCCTAGCAATCTATCATAACTCCTAAGAGTAGCTCAAGAATCCGATCTTCAATCAAGCGATAGAAATCCATCTTCGCGGTCAGATTCAACATACTCTTTCTTTAAGTTTCCTTCACTTTTCCTTTGATTCTTCAAACATCAACATGTGATCCAGTCACATCATGTAATAAGAATCTCAGAATATAAACTTAACAGAGTTAGATAGTGGGCTTTACCTGAAGTAGAGTCAAACTTATTGACTTTACCAGCCTTATGATCTTTCAGGTAAATTTGGCAGCTTCGCAACTAATGCCCTTTCCTTTTGGCAGTAGACCCATATGGACCCTTTGGGAATGGTACATGGGACAATCTCAAACTTAGCCTTTCTCTTTACCATTTGGTCAACCGAGTTGACTATGGCCAATCTCTTTCCATTGGTAAGAGAAAGCTTTTACTGGGTATCCAATGCAACCATTGTCAATGTCCATTGAAGGTTTGGAAAGTTGATCTACTAATCAAATTTACTTTACCAAAGCTCCTAATCATTACTGATTCAGCAGTACCAAGCAAATAGATAAGATCATTAAGGGTCATGTCATAGTCTATTTCATAGTATTCCTAAAGGTAACTCACTATGTGACTTAGAAAGTGATTGAACATCCAACTTTCTTAAGACTTTGACACCCAACTCTCCCGGCTTGTCAATATGTGACTTCATCTCCAAGATGTGAGCACACATAGACCTTGATTGCCATTAGGGCTTGAGTGACCTTGAACTTGTGAGTAAGGGAGGATAATTGGAGGAGGTGGAGGAAGTGAAGTTCCAAGAGATTTGGGAAGATCATAGATGTCTGAACTAGACATCACTTGGGAGATATTCAAGATAGTTGATTTAAAGTCCTTAATATAACACCCAATATGAAATATTAAGGCTAGGACCCAACACAATACTTTTATAACTTGGAAGAGGGATGTCGTAATCCAAGTTATAAAATATTTGAAGGTAGGTGAATGACGATTCACTAATTTCCACCATGAAAAACGAAATAAATTATTAGGTTTTTAATTGGATTTGAAATTCCTAGATCTTTTGAGATTCATTCAACTGTTCAATGGCATGTTTCAATCTCGAGTGTGCCCTTCATATTTTGTGACTAGGATGCCGAGGATCACAAAACAAGGTCTGAAGTAACCATGAAAATTACTTGGTACCCTTAATATTTACCCCTTAATCGATGTACCGGTTAACCACACACGCTCCACCAATACTACAATAAACATTAAGTTACCCTTTGCCTACCTTGTTAAATCAAGCTAGTGTGCCGGTTAACCACACACGCTCCACTAACCGACTTAAGCAAAGTGCAAAGTGTAATTTCATGGATAAGCACCTTATTCACATTTTTCCTAAAGTAACTAAGATTGGGAATTATAAAAACATTTAATTACTTTATATTTATCATTAATACTTTTAATGAAGGGAGAATTATAGTCCTTGTCCTACCTGTTCGGCTAACGACCCTCCACCGGTCAAGGAAGCGGTGGTTGAGAGTGGACACCCATTAAACTGCCATTTTATAGGCAGTAAGCTTATACCCCCTTATAAACTGGCTTCGTGAATGAGGCCTACTAATGGTAAGACGACTTGCTCTTATACATATATATAAATATTATTAACTTATAATATTATAAAGTATAAGGGTTGAATTTGAACTTTTAAAACTCTAAGGGCTTAACTTGGAACTAAAGTATTCATAAGGGAAAACTTTTCAAATTCCAAAACTTGAGGGAAAGTTTTGAAACTATTCAAAACTATTCAATTCCATAACTTATGTGTTTAAAGTAGTTATAATCCAAAAACTCTTCAAGTTCCATAACTTGAGGACATGTTATGGATGACTTTAAACTATTAAAAGAATGTGACTTTTCTTTATTCATAACCTATGGAAATATTTATGAGTTTTATGGATCTTAAATGTGAATTTTCATATAACTTGAGGACAAGTTACAAAAACACATTTTAGAACCAACTCTTAGAATAATTTGGATTGAAAACAACAATTTCACATAACCTTCTTATTAATCTAAGCAACTCATAAGAACAAGATAATTCAAATAAAACTTTTTCATGTAATTAGTCTAACCCTTAAACTAATACAAAACATGAATCTATTGACAATTATCTTTGAAATTGGATTAGCATGAACATTACCACATCAAAAAGATGTTTATAAGTTGAAAAACAACTTAGGGTAATATTTCTAGTCCAATTCCAGCCAAAACAGTCGAAGATATGCCGTCTGGGGGTCCAACTCGTCGAGTGCATGAATCAACTCGGCGAGTTGGATTGTTTATATCACTTTTAAGGCATGGACTCGTTGATTCACCTGATGGACTCGCCGAGTCCGTTGCCCAGACAGCAAAAAGCTTCGTTTTTTAAGCAGATTTTGCAAGTATAACAAGATAACAAGCCTAGGCTCTGATACCTTTGTTGGGTTATGAGCATTCTAACACTCCTAAGTGTACATGCAACCCTAAATACCTTGGATCTATGTTTTCTCTATTATACATGAAAATATGAATATTCCAAGGTATTACTTTATCTAGCATACAATCTTTGATACTTGGGTAATATAACAAGTTAGAATACATACCTCTTGATGTAGCTTGACTCCATGATGCTCGAGATCCTAGTGCCCCAAGTTTGACACCTCAAATGGTTCACACAACATCACCAACATATGGAATAACCATGAGAAGAAGACACTTCATGCTCAAATTGGCTAGCCCTCATATTTGTATTACTAGTGCCAATTTCTTGAGCTAAAGGGGTCTTTATATAGCGTGGCTATTAGGCTTACACAATGTAACTCATGACTTTACCCATTACTTATGCTCCATGTGTTTTAACCTCCATGGAGTATCCATGGGTCACCACATGGGTTAAACCCAACATAAGGAATCTTGGATCATAAGCCCACATATATAAGAATTAATAATTTACGCAATCAATCCCCATATATTTAATTAGTCTCTTTTGACCACTAAATTAAGTCCAAATTAATTCTTGATCAATACTAATTAAATAACATGATTTCATATTAATATATTAGAACTTATAATATATTAATATGTCACAAATGTCCTCTTCTCACAAACGGTCTATCCAAATGTTCCGATGCCATGCAACCCAAATAGACCATGCCGAGTCGGGTCAAGTACATACCAATTATAGTTATGGACTTAGACACTAATCCAACAAGAAGGTGGTTAACAGATATGGTGAACGCGTTCTGGACGAGTTTCTGCCCCGAGGGATTAAAGGTCAGATTTGCTTCCTCTTTTCTGAAAGTCAGAACTCGAGATTGGTGGGAGGAGTTAGATTTCTATTTGGGAGGTGAAGCCATTGAGACAATGAATTGGGATGTGTTTGTCACCTGTTTTAGGGTGGAGTTTACCCTAACCATTAAGGTGCAACAGTTGGCGAGGGAGTTTTGATACCTTCGCTAGACGAATGAGACTCTGGCAGAGATCACTTCCATGTTTAGGGAGAGGGATGTTTTGGTCTCGATGAATGCCGCAAAAGAGGAGATGAAGAAGACAAGGTACCATGATATGTTGTGAGACAATATCCGGGATTTGTTATATTTTCAGCTTGTCGGACCTTAGAGGACATGATAGTTAGAGCCCGAGAGCCGGAAGAAGGAGACAATGTAGATTCAGATTGAATTGGGTCAGGCTAAAAGGTCCAAGATTCACGATTCACGTTTGGGAGGTGATTAGGATCGGGGACGTTAGGTGGCTATCGGGAGACAGAAAGGGGGTGTTTCAGTTGTGGTATGATGGGTCATTTTAGTTGGGATTTCCCCATGGATCGGTTTCGATATGTTTTCACTACAACTAGGTGGGCCACAAGAAGGCCGATTATCCGAGGTTGATGGGTAGGGCAGTGAATGCACCTGCTCCAGTTAATTTCACTGACGGTCATGAGGGCAGGGAGGAAGATCCAACAACGAGGAGCCGATCATTGTAGCTTCAGTAAGGGGAGGCCAGAGTTTCATTAGATGCTATAGCGGGTATGTTATCTTTTGTTTTCTACATGGCTTATTATCCGTTTATATATGTGCTTTTGAATCATATGCTTGAATGTGTGAGGCATTATCTCTGGTCTAGTGATCTTTTATTTCCTGTTTGATGTTATCAAGGATTGATATATGCCATTTTCGCATGCCAAGTGTTATGAGTGGGGCACATCTTGTCGAGTTGGATTTAGATGGTCAGGTAGTTTGTTGTGGGCCATTAGTGGTAAAAATTCAGGGTATTACTTGGAAGATCAGTAGTCAGATTACCATGATTAATTTAGCAACGAAGTCAGAGTTCAGAAGTTTTTCATCCCTCAACAGGGATGTTGATCGTTTACGGAAATATTTTGGGTTCGATCACTACTGTTGCTAAGGAAGGAGCAATAGCAAGTGGATAATGATGACGTTCGGGTGGGCTTGGTCAGACATTGGAAGTGTCAAGAAAATTTGAAATTGTATTGGTTGAAGATGTTTAGGATTGCATAGAACCTTCGGTAAGTGGGATGCGGGGTTAGTGATCAGTCAGTTCTGGCAAGGGAATTCATTATTCACTGTTTTTAGTAAGTTTGGGAAGGTGTAGTTAAATCCAAGTGGGGGACAATCGTTTTGATTTCTGGGAATAAAATCAAGTACGAAGCCAAATAGATTTCCACATCCTAGTCGACAGGGAAGCTAGTTCAAGTGGCAGTCTGGATAAAGGTCGCGCAAGGTTTGAGGTTTAGAAACTTTCAACGGTAGGTTGGTGCATTTGTTGTAATGCATGGCTGACGTGTAATTAGATCTAGGTTGAGGGTTGTGTTAGAGCCTCTCTTCTTGTTCTTGTCTTATAAAGGCTTTGAGGTTCAAAGTATAACCCAAGCACCTGATTGGGTTAAAGTTGGATGCACGTTCGAATCATGATGATTATGGTTGGTATGGTAGATAAACGGTAAGACCATGGGTTTGGTCCAAGACCGTTATGAAGTGTTATAAGACTGCGGGGTAGCCATAGCATTCACAAGGTTGATAGGCAGTTGTGGGAGTGTTGTAAGACTACGAGGTAGTGGTAGCATTCACTAGGTTGGTAGACTGATATGGGAGTGTTGTAAGGCTACGGGGTAGTCGTTATAAGGATGATAGGTTTTCAGGGAAGTGTTGTAAGTCTGTGAGGGGATCGTAGTGGTCACCATAATGAGGCAGGCCATTATTCGAGTGGTTGTTGGACTGAAGAAATATCAGTGCATGCTTGGGTCGAGGCAGACAGTATTTATGGATGACTACTCCTTGATTAGTATGAGGATCATTGGATCTGAGGCAATGTGAGGCCTATACAACACTTGATTGGATGATACATATAGGTGAGGCCAGTTCGATTATGCAAGATTGGGTGGGACCCATAGTCGAGGCCCATTTGGTTATGATAGTGTGTGTGAGACCTTGTGGAAATTGGCTGGAATACGGTATTGGATCACATTTAGAATGGGATGACTATGTGGCTAGTGATTGGTATATTTGTGGTGGTTAGGCTAGGGTAGCCCTTATTAGTTAGACTCTTAGTCGGAGCCTTGTAGTAGGACCAGGTGTGAGACCGTCAGTCTCCGCGGTGGATTAGGGATTTTGTATCTCAGTTTAGTGTAAGGTTTCCATGGAATCGGAAGATTTTGGATAGAATGCAAGTGTAAATCTTTGGATTTCAGGACGTGTGTTCTATTCCCGGTTGACACAAGGGGTTGAGACTCCCCTTTGGAGTCGCGTTTGTTAATATGAAAGATCTTTTCAACAACAAGGTATGGTTAGGATTTTGTCTGCCAAAAGTGTCGGCTAGATGATTTAGGACCAAAAGGATTTCTTTTAATTCAGATTTCAGAGATTGGTCTTATTGATAGTATTTCAGAATGGTTTTTAATGTCAAGAAGCCGAAAGGTATTAGATTCCTAGATTTGAGAATAGTAGTGATGGTTGTCTTTCATTCGTTCAGGTTAGTGGGAGTAGACATTCGTTTGTCGCCTGTATGCGAGTTCTGCTAAGGATGGGTTCAGTTATCGGAAGGTCATCGTATGTTGGAGTCGACTTTCCTCAGGGATCTGGAAGAGTTGGTTGAATCATCTTATTGCCTGGAGAGTAGCAAGGAGTGATTTCAAGGACGAAATCTAATTTAAGTGGGGAGAGTTGTAACACCCTGTTTCGAGTCATTTCATAATTGGGGACCATGACCCGAAGATTAATTATCATAATGCTTAGGTCCTTTCGGAAGGAGAGGTTCAGACCCATTTGGATGCGGGTAATGTTGATTATGTGATCCAAGAGTTTGCTTTATGCTTTGGAGCCCAAGTGTATAATGGGAGTGGTGTTTCAGAATTCTTTTATGAATTAAAGATTTTATTTTGATGTGTTTTAAGTTAAAAGTACTTAGATAGGGTTGTAGAGCTCCCCAATACATTTTCGTGGATATAAAGATCGTTGAAATCGGAGTTGAAACGAAGAATTTATGACCGTTTGAAATTAGGACAGTTTTGGGTTAAGCCCCATTTGTTGTGCGTACAAGGAAGTACGTTGGGCGTACTAGGGTATCCCTGAGTAGACTGAGTGTACAAGAAGTATACTGGGCATATGCGATCAGTGCCCAAACCCTATTTTCGTGGTTTGAACCCTATTTAAGCTCCTTTACTTCCCCAAACCCATTCCATTCTCAGCCTCCACCTCTCCAACACCCTCCCTTGAAAACCCTAACCCCAGTTTGAGTCCTTTGAGTAAAGAAGGTGTGCTTGATTGTTTTGGAGTGTTCTTGGAACATATTAAAGAAGAAGAAGCTCTTTGAAGAAGTATTGGTTGTAGTGGAGCTTGTAGATCCATAATTTGTTCACCTTGATCTTTCTTCTAGAAGTAAAAAGTTTGAGTCTTGATGATGCATTTGATAAATGTAGCTAGTATTGGGTGTTATGGATTTTGGTCACTTTATTGTATAAAGTTTAGATCTTTAAGATTTGTGACCTTGTTATGGATAAAGTTAGAAACTTTATCCATCTAAAAATCATATTGATTCCGATCTAAAGGCTTGAGACATAGACTTAATGGATTAAGTTGGAAAAGATGTACTTTTGGTCCCTTTAAGACTTAAAAACTAGATATTGGTCGCTTGGACCATTCTAATGGATAAAGTTAGAAACTCTATCCATTAAGGAGTTATTCAGAACCATAAAACTATGATATTGGTCCTTCTATTCCTTCCATGCATGAGTTAGTGGTATTTTGATGAAGTTGGAGATTTAGGGCTTTGGTTTGGAGACCATTAAGCCATGCAAAGTCATAAAGTCAGGAACTTTATGACTTAGGACATCCCATAAGAATCAAATTTAGAAGTTATGCATGTTGTCTTAAGGCATTAAGAGTTTCAGAGTTGATTTTTGGGCTTCAGCATGGTATGTTTGGCATACCAGGATGGTATGTGGGGCGTACGCACCTGAATGGCTTTTGGGTCATTTGTGGGCCTTGAGTCATTTTGGGTTTGGGCCTCCTTTTGTTGGGCCAAGTATAGGAAATGTTAAATAGTCATTTACCCATTGTTATGAGGATATTTGAACTGGACCTTGGATTTTGGGAAATTGTCCTAATTATTAATTAAGGATAATTTGGATGTGTTCAGAGTGAGGAACCTGGTAGCAGCAGCACGGGTGTGTTCGGTTATCTCAGATTGAGGTGAGTCTCCTAGTGTTTGACGGGTCAAAGGCGCCAATGTCAGCCCATAGATTACAGTTATTTGTATGTTAGCTGTCTGTGTGACTCTTTCATGTGTTTTATGTGTTTATATGTATACCGGTTGGGGCCCGATGCTAGGCGTGGCCTGATGAGTGTTTTGGGTGGGGCCCATCGTATGTTACTAACAGATCTATTCCAGGTGGGGCCCGATGGTTGTCGGGCTAGGCCCATTGTATGTATAATATGTGATATTTTGGCGAACTTACTAAGCTTTGTGCTTGCGGTTTTATGGTTATGGTTTCAAGTACTTCCGATTCGAAAGGGAAGGGCCTGGCTTGATCGAAGCGCATCCACCCATGTTTCCGCGACTTTATGATTTTAGGATTGTACTCTGATAACTATTTTTACTCTGATATACTGTTGAATGATTGAAAAAGATAAGTGTTGTTTATAGTTGATTTAAAAATGAAATTTTTACCTTATGATTTTTGGGATGTTACAAAATTATGTTACATCAAGGAAGTTCCAAAATTAAGGAATAAGTTTTCATCCACCAAAAGATGTCCTCAAGTCAAATATTATTCTCGCCACTACT